>NC_135649.1:2727272-3030303 GCF_053574225.1 Canis aureus
TGTGGTGGGGGTAAGAGCCAGAGCATAGAGTGTGTGAATTGGTCAGGGAGGAGATCCAGGTCACTGTGGGGGGTGGTAGGGTGGGCTGTCTGGCACCAATGTCCCTCTCTCCTCTTTGCACTCTTTGCAAAAGTGTGAGCGTCCCTGTCCAATTGGGCTCCTTCCCCCGCCAGGTATCCATGATGGCATTGGCAGTGCTGCATGAGTGGTGCAGGCCAAGGCACGCACCATTCCCTGCTCATCCTGGGCATCCCAGATGACTGTGAGGAAGAGGAATTCCAGGATGCCGTGAAGGCTGCCCTGTGGCCCCTGGGCAGATACCGAGTGCTGGGCAAAGCATTCAGAAAGGAGCTCGGATCCAGGGTCGCCTTAGTGGAGTTTGCTCAGTATTTAAACCGAAGTTTGATCCCCCGACAAATAGCAGGCAAAGGAGGACCCTGGCCTGTGGTCTTTCTGCCCCAGGCTCCTGATTCAGACTCACAGGATAGACCCGATTTCCCTGTGCAGCCCCAGATGGAAGCAAGGGCCGGCCAGGCAGGTGAGGCAGGAGCTGTAGGTAAAGAAAGGGCTGCAGGTGTCACAGGAGCTGCAAGTGAGGATGAGCATGAAGGTCAGAAAGGAGCTACAGGTGTGGCAGGAGCAGGAGGTGTGGCAGGAGCGGGGCCGTGACCTATGGGTTCTAGTGGCCATTAGATGTTCCTCTCTCTGTTGTCATTCTGTCCTTCAAATGGTTGCAGTAAATGTTTCTCTTCAATAAATGTCATTGAGTGTTTCAGCTGCATCGTGTCTCTGTTGTGCGCCATCAAAGGAAAGTTCTCCTGGGGGAGGTGGTGGGAGGCAACAGTAGCTTGGTTCGCCCAGTTGGCATCGGGGTATGGTCAGGGCAGGGAGGTGCTGTGCGGTCCTCTGGGCTGGATGGAGCCAAGTGACTGGAACTTTGGGCACAAGAGATATCTGGTTGGGTCCACATGAAACTCAGGGAGCCCCAGGTATAAGTAGGTTAGACATTCAAGGGAGGGGGCCAGATGGCAGGCAGGGCCTGATGGCCCAGGATCTGGGCGGGGCTGAGTGGTTCAGGGCATTCAGACAGGTCAGAGAGGTCCCATGTGGAATGCCAGGGACCAGCTGGGCACAGAAAGGTCTGGGCATGAGGTCAGACTCCCCTGTCGGGGGCTGCATGCAGGACTCCGAGGTGGGGGGATACCCCATCTGTTTGTGATCAGCCTACCCCTGCCAGCTGACAAGTGGCCAGTCACAGTCTGGCCACTGAGGGACATTTGGGTCCCTGGGGGGCTGTGATGTCAAGGGACAGAGGGCAGGCTGGCTGGGGCTTTCTCGGTGCTTCTGCCTTGCCAGGAAGGAGGAAAGGCCTGGAGGGCTGCCCTCCACTCGGAATCCTGGGCAGGGTCGCCCCTAGAGGAGAAGGGGCACCCTCTCCCTGCCCCACTTCCCTGCCAGCCAACTCTGAGGCACCAGTCCTTTGTCCTGGGAGCAGGCAGAGGCCGGTGGGGCATGAGTAGGGGGTGCAGACGGGGCCTGGGGAGTGGTGTCTTCCTACTTGGAGGTGAGTTATGGATCTCTCCAGGTCACAGAGCCCTCAGTGCGACCTGAGGAGGGCACCCACCCAGAGTGGAGGGCACTGGTGATCTGGGAATCCCCTTCCCGAATGCTGTAGGCTGGAGGGTCGTCCCTGGAGGGTCCATCATGAGGATTGGGGAGCCAGGAACCACCTGCCCCAACCCGCCTGGCCCTGCCCACCACAAATCAAGGGCAGCCTGCTCTAGCCCTCTGCCTTTGAACTGATTGAGTATTTAGGGCACAGAAGGAGCAATTGAGCCCTTCCCTGCATGTGTTCGGGGAGAGGATAGTACTGCTCACCCGGAAATGGTGAGGGAGTCCTGGGGGCTCACTCGGTCTGTGCCTACAGGTGTTCTCCAGCCGTTTTGAAGGGACAGGGGCTCTGACCACCCCCACGGTACATGTGAAGGACAGTCCCCAGAGCAGCCAATGAGCCAGAGCGGGGACCTTGCAGAGAGCTGAGGCCCGGCCTACAGCTCCTCAGCCAGCCTGCAGGAACCATGCATCTAGGGAGACCTGGGTCGAATGGCGAGAGCTGCAGACACTGGGGCTGTGCGGATGGAGGGGCTCCTGGAGATGCTGGGTAATGAGACACATGGGCGATGGAAGGAGGATTGCAGGAGGTGGTTGAGAACAGGGTGTTCATGGCCATGCCTGAGCCTCCTTGGCCCGGTGGTCTTGGCCCCATATTGTGGGGACACTTGGATGTGTCCCATCAGGGTGTGCTACAGGATTGGGGTGAGCTCTCCAGGTGGGCTCTGTTCTCCTGCCTTCTTCAGGCAAGGCCCCACCGGAAGCATGCCTGTCCTGTGTGTCTTAGCGGGGCCATGGCAACTGGCCAATTTCCACCGGCCTGCCGGGATCTGGTGGGGGGTGGGTGGCATAACAAGAGGAGGGGTGATGTCTCTCCCTCACTCAGAGTGTCTCTGTGCATGTGTGTTCACTGAACAGGTGTGAGTGTGTGTATGTGTGAGCGAGTGTGACTGTCAATGAATGTGTGAGAGTGTGTAAGAGTGTGAGTGAATGTGACAATACCCCAGTGTGTAATACCGTGTCAGTGTGTGAGCAAGCAGAATGTGCAGGAGTGTGAACATGTGAGAGGTGAGTGCGTGCATGTGTTGGGGGTTTATGGGGTTTGAGTCCTTCTAGGATTGAGTGGGGCAGTCACTTTCCTGCCTCTGTGGAGGACGGGAGACAGGAGAAGGCCTGGACCCTGGGCAAGCGGCCCCAAGTCTGGCCCTAGGAATCTGCCCTCCTCCTTCTGGGGCTGGCTCAGAAGAGAGAGGCTCCCAGCAGCTACCTCCTCCCAGGTTTTCACTGTCTTATCCCCTCCATGGTAAAAGAACTGGGAAGGAGATGAATGTGCACTTTTCTCCCTCATGCCTCTCTGCAGGATGGCCATGTCCAGGGCCCTGGGCTCTTTACCCAGGGCTAGTAGGGGAAAGTTCAAAGACCAAGTGATTGCCAGCCACTTCCTCAGGCCTGGGCAGTGATCCCAGTTCCCCTGTGGCTGGAGACCCATCAAGAACTGTGTGCCCTGCACCCCCCCCCCAGCCAGGCTCACCCTGTGACCAGGAGCCTGCCCTGCCATCTGAACCTTTCCATGTCCAAAGCCCCATCATTTGAGACGCAGTTCCTCCCCAGGCCACCATAGTCTTCTAGACCCCAGCCCTTCCTCGTGGAGCCCAGAGCAGGGCTGATTCCTCAGCCAAGCCTGCTGTCCCTGAGCCCTTCCCATGAGCACTTTGGCTGCCAGCACTGCTGGCTGCCCTACTCCTGGCCCCACTTGATCACTCGGGCTCAAACTCTTGGTTCCCATTCTCACAGTAGAAATCCATGGGTCCCTGTGTCCCTAGCATCTCCTTGCAAGCCATGGCCCCTATCACCAAGAGGGAGGATAAGCCCTCTAAGCACATTGCTTTCTAGTGCCAGGCTGTGGCCAGGGCAGGTTTCTCTCTGTCAGGGCTGGCAGCCAGCTGAGATGACCACTGAGTGCCCTCGGGGCCTCTGGCCCTGGTCCAGGGCATGTTGTGTCATTTAAGACTGGGTCCTGATCTCACTGTTCCCAGACACAGGTGTTCTTGCACATGCCCACTTGGGCTCTGTGCAGGCTGATCATCACCCTGCGTGCCCTCCATGCCATACCTTCTGCGGCACTGTTCATGCCACTGCCTTCCACGGCACCCCAGGCTCTGCTTCTAGTCTCACATGGCAATCAGAGCCACGATCCCGGCTGGCCAAACAAGGGCAAGCAGCAACGTAGCACTCGTGACCCCGCACACACCAGCTATCTACTCCAAAAGCACTGGAGGGTTTAGAGCCTTGGAGAAAAGGGATCCCCCATGCCCATGACCTTCCATTTTCAAGCACCGACTATATCCCAGATACTGAGCTGAGCAATTGGGCCTTCTCTCTCTCCAAGAGTCCTCACAGGAACCTAGGAGGTGAGTGGGCATTTGTTATGTTCCCTCTTCTAGAGATGGGGACCCTGGACATAGTAGGTTTAAAGGCTTGCTCAGTGTCACACATCTCCTCGGCAGAGGTGCTGGGAGTTGGAAGGGAGCCAGATAGGTGGTTCGGGTATGAAGTGCATGTCAGGCAAGACTCATGACCCTGGTCTGCACTCCCACCCCATTATGGGAGTCAGGCTCTCTGGTAGAGGCTAAGGAACAAGTCTGCAAGGGCCTGGTATAGCTTTACAATTGGAGGGGACCTGGGCACGCGGGCAGGGGGCCAAGTGTGGCTGCATAGGGAGATGAGGAGCCTCCCATGGGGCCAATAGGCATCAGCTTGGCCAAGGGGACACCTTCGCCCAGCTTGTCCCAGGGCCTTCGGGGTCCTTCCCTGGGCAGAAACTGGCCCCTAGAAGAGGTCTGGAGAAGGCTCCAGATAGGCCACAAGGGCCTCGGGGTGAGCAGGGCCAGGCCACTGGCCGCATCTGTGCCAAGGACCCTGTCCCTTGCCCGGCCTCTCACCCCACCGCCTTGGCCCACAACAACCACACAGTTTGGAAACAGGGAGCTCCCGTCCCCCACATTGTACTTGGTGTTCCCAAGGCTGTGCTTCCTTGACCCAGAGCCAAGCGCATTGCCTTTTGTTGGAGGCCCTAAAGCTTATCAGGCACAGCCCTCAGGATACTCCCCTGCCCTGTCCCCTCACCCCTGTCCCTGGGGAATCTGGGACAGCTCCTCCCTCTCCGGGGGCTCCAGTGGCACAGCTTGAGCTGGGGCCCGTTGCCTCAGGCTGTGTCCCCATCTCTCCAGGATTTCCTGAGGGACAGTGGGCTCTTAGTGGCTGTCCCCGGCCCAACTTGGTGTATACCAGCTGCTGACATAGGTGTGAGGGGAAGAGGATCTTCCTTTTCCCTGTTGTTCAAGTACAGGGAGGGTGAGAGTGGCATTCGTGACACCCTAGTTCAGAGGGTGCTGTCCCACTGAGTCTATCTAATCCAGCCTTGACCAGAGCCAAGGCTCCCATTTCCTGTTTCCATCACCCCTGAAAAGGGCCCAATTGTCCCTCTTCTGTGGTGGGGGCTCAGGGGTTTTGGGGCCATCGGGCAGTGGAGGTGGGGACCTCCTCCAGGCAGCCCCTGCCACTTGTGGGAACGGTCCCTTCTCCTTCCCCCTGTGGATCCAGGACCAAGTGGTTTCTTTATAATGGAGGCCAGGACAGCTCCTAAGCCACCCTGCCCCCAGCATACATAGACTAGACTGTGAAGTTCCAGTGGCCACTGTGACTCTTTCCTACACATTTACCAGAGTGTTCCCATGCGCCACTCTCACATCCCATCTGTCAAGCTTTAGGGAGCACCTCCTATGTCTGGTACTTCAGGGCACAGGGAAAAGCCACATCAAAGTGTTCCAATTGACACCACTAAAGGATGGGAGGACTATGTTTAGGTAACTCTGGGTTTTGTTCCCACTTGATCATGGCATGGTAACATGTGAAATGAGCTACTGGAACAAAGTCCTAAAAGTCCATGGTATTTTGCAGTGGAATATTACTCAGGCATCAGAAAAGATGAATACCCACCATTTGCTTCCATGTGGATGGAACTGGAGGGTATTATGCTGAGTGAAGTAAGTCAATCGGAGAAGGACAATCATCATATAGTTTTACTCACACGTGGAATATAAGAAGTAGTGAAAGAAACTATAAAGGAAAGGAGGGGAACTGAGTGGGGAAAATTAGAGAGGGAGACAAACCATGAGAGGCTCCTAACTCTGGGAAACAAACAAAGGGTTGTGGAAGGGGAGGTGGGTGGGGGAATGGGGTAACTAGGTGACAGGCACTGAGGAGGGCACTTGATGGGATGAGCACTAGGTGTTAGACTATGTGTTGGCAAATTGAATTTAAATTAAAAAATGTAAATAAACAAACAAATAAAATGTAAAAAATAAAAATAAATAAATCTGAAAAAAGTAAACCTAAGTATGTACACTAAATAAATAAATAAACAAACAAACAAACAAATAAATAAATAAATAAATAACCTGCTGTCCTTTCGATCATTTCAGCCCCCCAGAGGGACACCCAGGCCCAGGGCATCCCTTTCCCAGAGATGGACGCCAGGAGGTCCTGGGAAGGCGGGGGTGGGGGTGGGGGTGGGTAGGCATCACTGGGCTCTGTTGCTAGCCTGTTCGCTCATGTCTTGTGGTGCTTCTTCAGCAAGCATCAAGTGATAATGAAGCTTTTCATAACAGGTAGGGCACTCCTTTGAAAGCTGCTATGGAAGAGCATTCTGTGGAGAAACACACAAAGGTGGTTTGCCTCAAGGAAGAGGTTGCCAACTCCAGCTGCTGCTAAAGGAACTAGTGCGATTACAAGTTAAAAGTGGCTAGCAAGCAGTTTGGAGGGAGGGAGAGATTTTGAGGACAGAACCAAAACAATCCTCTGATGAATGAGAGATATAGACTCCCAAGATAGCATTCCCTGAGACACGGGCTTGCCCTCTGTGGTAGGCAGGCTTTTGGTCTCATGATGCTTGCCTCCCAGCGTCATGCCCATGAACACGCCAAGTTGCATGGAAGATGTAATTAAAGTTACTAATCAGTTGGCCTTACAATAGGGAGATTATCCAGGATTCTCTGGTAGGGGCTCCACGAGCAAAGCCCTCTCCCTGCTGAAGGCACAAGGGAAATGTAGAGTGATTTGAAGCTTGTTTGTTGATGGAGGGGAATGAATGTGCGAAGGTATGTGGGTGGCCCCTAGGAGCGGAGAATGGTTCCCGGATGGCATCCAGCAAGGGAAAGGGGACCCCAAACTGACAACCACCTAGAACTGGATTCTGCCAACAGTCTTTGTGAACCTGGGAAGATTCTCGTCCAAAACCTCCATAAAAGACCCCAGCCACCTGACTCTCTGATTGCACCCTTGAGAGCTAGGCCATGCCTGAGTCCTGATCCAGGGCAATTATGCATAATAAATGGGCATTATTTTAAGTTTTTAAATCTGTAGTGGTTGGTTACATGAGGCTGCTTAAGGTCACTGGCACCACCCACTCCTCCTGTGAATGCAGCTCCTTCCAATGGATGCGGCCCATGGGTGTGGCTTTCTCCTCCACAGAGTCTCCAGTGCCCAGAGGAACGGTGGGCACTGGGCTCAGTGTCCCTCAGTCTCCTGGCTCCCTTTGGTCAACTTTCAACTATTTTCCTGGGTCAGCTCACTATTGTGATCACAACAATGCACAGTTCGGCAGGGATTTCTGCCTGTTTGTCTTTCTTCTGACTCGTTCGTCTTTCTTCATGAGGGTCTCTTTCCCTATAGTCACTGACCAAACTCATTTCCTTCCTAGCAACATTGCTCATCACCATAAGCTGTATCTTCAAATGGCTGTGAGGCCGCAAGTTTTAGAGTATTTTCAAGAATCCACTTTTCTGTTTTTTCTGTCTCTTCTTCCATACTTTCCCCTTCTCCCAGACTTTTGAATGGTATTAGAGTTGGTTCTACAACTTGCAAGTCCAGATCATTCCCCCCATCTGAATCATCTGAGCAGGAATGACTTTTTTTTTGTTAAATATTTTTTTTAAATAATAAATTTATTTTTTTATTGGTGTTCAATTTACCAACATACAGAATAACACCCAGTGCTCATCCCGTCAAGTGCCCCCCTCAGTGCCCATCACCCAGTCACCCCCACCCTCCGCCCTCCTCTCCTTCCATCACCCCTAGTTCATTTCCCAGAATTAGGAGTCTTTATGTTCTGTCTCCCTTTCTGATATTTCCCACACATTTCTTCTCCCTTCCCTTATATTCCCTTTCACTATTATTTATATTCCCCAAATGAATGAGAACATACAATGTTTGTCCTTCTCCGATTGACTTACTTCACTCAGCATAATACCTTCCAGTTCCATCCACGTTGAAGCAAATGGTGGGTATCTGTCGTTTCTAATGGCTGAGTAATATTCCATTGTATACATAAACCACATCTTCTTTATCCATTCATCTTTTGATGGACACTGAGGCTCCTTCCACAGTTTGGCTATTGTGGACATTGTGAGCAGGAATGACTTAAAAGAATGTGAACTTGCTCCCCCAGACCAGCAGACCCTCCTGGCATCTGTGAGGTCCAGCAGAGAGCTTAACAGCAGAAGACCCAGTTAGCAAGTAATATTTTCATGCACATGGTGACAAATAACAATACAACAAGGAGGTTTAAGGTTCAGACTTGAGAACCTCAGGTCCTCATTACCATGGACCAAAATATGGAATTAGCTTCCTCGATTTGAACCCCATGGTTTTAACTCATACCTCTTTCTTTTATAATTTCTCTAAATTGTATCATGGTCCATGGATATGGGCTGAATTGTATCCCCTTGAAAAGGATATGTTGAAGTCCTAACCCCCAGGACTTCAGAATGTGGCCTTACTTGGAGACAGGAACTTCACCAAAGATAAAGACTTATAATGAGGTCATTGGGGTGGGTTCAATCCAATAGGATGAGTCCTTATTAAAAGGGGATATTTGGACACACACATGGGTACAGGGATAATATTGTAAAGATCAGAGTAACACTTCTGCAAACCCAGGAGAAGCTAGGATAAAAGCCTGGAGCAGGTTCTGCCCCGGTGCCTTCAGAGGCACTTACCAAAACCTTGATCTTGGAATCCTGGCTTTGGACTCTGAGACAACAAATTTCTGTTGTTTAAGCCACTCGGTTTGTGGTGCTTGGTTACAGCAGCTCAAGCAGTGTAATGCAACCCATTTCTTTATCGCAGGCAGTTTTCCAGCATAAGCTATAATTCCTTATTTGTACTCCATTTCTATACCCTTCCCACATAAAGACGAATTAAAAGACTTTTTTGAATTAAGGCATAGAAATTGTTAGTGAAAACATCTGATGTTTTGCATGGATTTTACAAAACTCTTCCATGCTTGCCGTCCTGAATTTATGTTCTGTGGCACCTGCACCACCCTCAAGAGGGGAATAAAGTAATCTGCAAAAAAGCAAAGATCTCACCCCATAACGTAATATACCATGAATATTTTTTCTTTTTTTCATTCCAATGTAGAGCATCAAAGCAGATTTTTAAACTTTTTGTTCTTAGGATGCCTTTATACTCAATATTTATTGAGGACCCCCAGGGGCTCTTATTTATGTGAATTATACATATCAATATTTGCTGTATTAAAATCTAAAGTGAGAAATTAAAAACTTCACTCATTTAAAGACGACAGCAATAAAACCATTATATGTTAACATAAGCTATTTTATGAAAAAAATCTATACAAAACAAATGAAATTTTGTGGGAAGAGTTTTATGTTTTGCAACTCTCTCTGACGTATTTTTTTGTATATTTTTTATTGGAGTTTGATTTGCCAACATATAGAATAACACCCAGTGCTCATCCCATCAAGTGCCCCCCTCAGTGCCCGTCACCCAGTCACCCCCACCCCCCACCCTCCTCCCCTTCCACCACCCCTAGTTCGTTTCCCAGAGTTAGGAGTCTCACGTTCTGTCTCCCTCACTGATATTTTCACTCCTTTCCCCTTTATTCCCTTTCACTATTTTTTATATTCCCCAAATGAATAAGACCATATAATGTTTGTCCTTCTCCGATTGACTTACTTCACTCAGCATCATACCCTCCAGGTCCATCCACGTTGAAGCAAATGGTGGGTATTTGTTGTTTCTAATGGAGATGTCTAGTTTAATAGGAGACAGATGAATAATCATACCTGTTTCTGATTTCAGTTTGCTATGGTATCACACTTAGGTAGCCTCTAGAAAATTCTACCTTTGGGAAAGAGAGTGCAAAGGGCAAAAACACCTTAGCATCATTATGAAAAGATATTTGACCTTTTTTTAAAAAAAGATTTTATTTATTTATGTGAGACAGTGAGAGAGAGAGAGAGAGAGAGAGAGTGCACTAGGAGGGGCAGAGGGAGAGAGAGAGGTAGGCTCTTTTTAAATTCAATCCTGATGCGGAGCTCGATCCCAGGACTCCGGGATCATGACCTGAGCCCAAGGCAGATGCTCAACTGACTGAGCCCCCTAGGCGCCCCAAGAAATTTGATCTTGTGGACTTCTGTGTGAAAGGGCCATAAGGGTTCCCCAGAGTCTGCTTGGAGAATTCCAGCATTATTCCCTACTTCCTGGATCCTTGGGATGTATTTATTGCACTGACCCTGGTTGCTATTAGCATTAATTATACACATTATGTTTGTCGATGTTCATCAGTTCACCTGTCCTGTCTGATGCTATTACAACATGGAAAGCAATATGGAGCAGCAGGGTAAGTCAAAGGAAAGTCAAAAGAAGAATGAAACAGTGTTAAGCCAGGGCTATGGAGGGACCTGAAAGGCAGGATGGAGTCATGCATTCATCAAGAAGCATTTCTGTTAAACTGTACTTGCTGTTGGGCATAAAAAGAACAAGGTCACTTCCTTTAAAAAAAGTAAGCTCTCAGCACGGGGAACAGATAAGACAAAAGTAAGTATGTGCAAAACCACAAGATCATTATTCCATAGAGTAGCAACAGGATGTTGCAGAGGATTGTTGCAGGGGGAAGACCAGTCAGAGAAAGTTATCTGCTGTGGGTGGATCTGGAGGATTTCCCTAGAGTGATCCTGGAAGGGAACATTCTCGAAAGGGCAAAAGACCTCGGGCAATATTGAGGGCACTGCTGAACCAGTGCTGGAGGTGGGCTGTAAGGTGAGATGGAGGCCTGGGAACTCCAGCATCAGCATCCCCTAGAAAGGTTCAGAAATGCAAATTCTCAGGCCTCACCCCACTCTGGATGCTTTGGGAGGGGAGCCCAGCACGCTGAGTTCTAACAAGCTCTCCAAGTGGTTCTGACAGGGAAGACCGTTCTGCAACCACTGTAGCCCAGCATTGGGTTAAGAGGGCAAGGTTTTCTGTGACCATGTAGATTTTTTTTTTTTAAGATTTTATGTATTTGGGGCAGCCCGGGTGGCTCGGCGGTTTAGCGCTATCTCTGGCCCAGGGCGTGATCTTGGAGACCTGGGATAGATCCCACATCGGACTTCCTGCATGGAGCCTGCTTCTCCCTCTGCCTGTGTCTCTGTCTCTCTCTCTCTCTGTATCTCTCATGAATAAATAAATATTTTTTTTTTTAAGAAACAACTATACTGAAGATTTCTTCCTAACAAGCCTGTGGGAAGGCACATATACAGCACTCAGGCTGGTCTCAGATGCAGCAATGTCCCTGTATGAGCTGATAGACGGGGGATCCCTCTCTTGATATGAAAGTAGGCACACTCAAGCATGTCCCGTTCCTCAATTGACTTGCTTTCTGGTGATTACCCGTTTTGCCTGAATAAACACCATTTCCCTGCCTCTCCTGTGGTCCTCAGTTTGTTTTCTCATCCATTTCTCAGAATGGAGATCTTGAAATGTGCTCTTGGGATGGAGTGGGGAAGGGGGCTTACGGGAGACAGTCTCTGGGCTACTGGCTGCCACCCTTCTCTTGGTCCTTTGCTTCCCTGCTGGTACTGTGTGTCCTCAGCATCACTCTCCAGCAGGAGTGCTCCCAGGGATAGGGCACTGTTTTCCCCATTTCTTTGCAACCTGTACCACATCAGGGGTGCTCAGGGCTAGGGTGGGAAGAAGCTCTGTGGTATTCCCAGAAGGGTAGCTGAAAGCCCTACGGGCAGACCAGCCTCAGGATATGCAGTCTCAGCCACACTGCCAGCTGCCCTTCAGGTTCCTAGAGAGCGTGGGACATGGCCAGGTTGCAGGGGCCATGGCCAGCAGGGACCTGAGTGGTCCCTTGGGGGGCATCGCAATGTGGACAAACAGGCTGTCTGGAGGCTGTAGGAGGTTAGGGGATTTAGGGGAGGCACAGTGAGCTCCCTGCACCTTCCCAGCACCAACACTCACATGGAGTATGACCAGTGCATCTAGACCCTCAGGGGGCCTATGCAAATGTAGAGGCCAGGGCTTCAGCTTGGATTCCCAAATCAGACTCACAGGGGTGGGACCCTGGAGTGGGCATTTTGGTCACATGGGCAGGGTGATGTGGAGAAACACCTTAGAAATTCAGGCAGGTCAGCACTGGTAGTCTTCTCCTGTGCAGCTGCTTTTTTTTTTTAAAATTCTTTTTAAATTCAAGTAGCCACCAATATATATAGTACACCATTAGTTTCAGATATAGAGTTCAATAATTCATCAGTTGCATACCACACCCAGTGCTCATCCCATCCCCTGCCCTCCTTTATGCCCATCACCCAATTACCCCCTTCTCCCACCCACCTCCCCTCCAGCAACCCTCAGTGTGCTTCCTATAGTTAAGAGTCTCTTCTGGGCAGCCCGGGTGGCTCAGCAGTTTAGCACCTGCCTTCGGCCTGGAGCGTGATCCTGGAGTCCCAGGATTGAGTGCCACGTCAGGCTCCCAGCATGAAGCCTGCTTCTCACTCTGCCTGTGTCTCTGACTCTCTCTCTCTCTCTCTTTCTCTCTCTCAAGAATAAATAAAATCTTAAAAAAGAGTCTCTCATGGTTTTTCTCCCTCTCTGATTTCTTCCCTTTCTCCTCCCTTCCCCTATAATCCTCAGAGCTGTTTCTCATATTCTACCCCTGAGTGAAAGCATATGATAATTGTCTTTCTCTGATTGACTTATTTCGCTCAGCATAATACCCTCCAGTTCCATCCACCCACTTCGATGTAAATGTGGTCATTTTTGTTTGCTGAATAATATTCCTATATGTGTGTGTATATATATACATACACCACATGTGAAGCTGCTATTCTAATGTCATGGGGCAGCACTTGCTGCAAGGTTAAGGCTTTGAAAGATAGCCTTTGAAAGCTCTAGGAGGCTTTTTTTTAAAGATTTATTTTTATTTATGATAGAGAGAGGCAGAGACACAGGAGGAGGGAGAAGCAGGCTCCATGTTGGGAGCCTGACGTGGGACCCGATCGTTGGACTCCAGGATCGCGCCCTGGCCCAAAGGCAGGTGCCAAACTGCTGAGCCACCCAGGGATCCCCGCTCTAGGAGGTTTTAAAATTGACCAAGACTCAAAAGTTCTGAGTGTAATTTTAGAACATAATTTAGTGTTTTATCATATTCAAATCCTTTGGAATTAAAAATCTGTAAATGATGTTTTCAGCAGCTAGGTAACTAGAAGTCATTCTTGATGTGTAGGACTCGTGGTGTGGATGTGTGTGCTTTAGCACTGAAACTGAATGACCCAGCCTGAGAATGAACAGGTAAATATATATTCGTGTATGCTAAGGAGAAACATAGATGAAAGACTCATTGGATCATTGCTACTGAACATGCGACATGGCATAGAGATAAAGGAGGCTGAAGTCCATGAGCAGACTGCACAGGTGAGTATTGAATGATCATGATGCACCAGGCACAGAATCAAACATTCTGTGTAGGCTATTTTGTCAACATCTCACAAGAACCCAGTATGACCATTTTTCAGATGAAGAAATTGAGGCAGACTTGCCAAAGTCACACGGCTGGACTTTGGTAGGGCCAGGAATTCAACCCATGTCTCCTTCCTCCTTACATGTGCTGTGTCATCATAATTTCCCTTTGGAGTCACTACTTCTTGAGCTGATTCACAATGGAGTCGTTTTAGAATATACATGATTTCACAAGTTCAGCTTTATGGATATCTACTCACTAGGTGCATATTCTGGTGCTCAGTGCTGTAGGAGATCTAGAACAAATGGATGATGTTGCCTGCTTACTCTTTCATTTAGTATTTATTGAGCCCCTACTGTGTGTTCAGCAGCATTAAGCTCTGAGGACACCACAGCAAGCACAAACTCACACAGTCAGTCCGTTGCCTCATGCAGTCTGCAGGCTATTGGGGGGTGAGAGATGATGCTCAAATAACCACACAATGCTATTTGCAGTTATAGCTGTCAAACTGAGAGGTCCTCAGGGCAATGGAGGTGCATGAAGGGGAACTGGTTGAGTGCAAGTGGTCCAGAAGACTTCTGTAGGGCAGATTTGTACACATATAAGCAGTGTGTGCAAGTCAAGCAGAACCAATTTTTATCTGTTCAAGGGTGACAGAGACTGCACTCCTAAGGCTTTCTCAATGTCCCTGGGGGACTCAACCTCAGGGACACCCTCCACCTAAATATGTGTGTACTTACCTATTTCTAAATAATATACATGCTATTACTGTAGTGTAGTATGTACTACACTATAAAATACCTACAAACTACACACTTAAAATGATGTAAGGACAGTAGAAGATGCACTTTTGCTCCCTTCTTCTCCCCCCCCATTCACCTTGGTCTTTCACCTGGTTTGTAGGCTGTTGACCTTGAAGACTGAGTATAAGCTTAATGAGCAGCCTTTGGAGCTGGGGAAGCATGTTGAGAATAGCAGGCTAAGGAAGGATGCTTGGATGTGGAAAATGTTCCTCTCTGCCTGGCATCGCATTCATTCATTCATTAATTAATTCATTCATTCATTCTCCAGCTTTAGCTCTGCATGTGGGCTTATAGTACCACCTCCAGAGCTCTTTTTCTGCCTTCTGGGTAGTTATTAACCACGTCTTAGATGTATCCTTGCTCTGTTGGCTCTCTTGCTCTGGCAAAACATCTTTTAAGTATTTATATGGTGCCTGGCACTGTGCTACGCTCTAGGCATACACATATGGAGAAAGTATTCTCTCTGTCCTTGGAAAAGACTCTTGGGGAAAGCAGACACTGGGAAGGCCATTGCTCCTGGGGGTGTGGCCTTTAGCTCCATGTGGGGCTTGGGGGGAAGGCTCCTGTAGGATGTGCCATCAACTCCACAGGTCCCTGGCAGAACTCATGATATCCCTCATATCCCAATAAAATAAGGGGAGAAAAGGAAACTCTTCTCTTCCTTTTATAGCTCCTATGTTAATAATTGGCCTCTATTCAGTGATTCAGCTGGACAAGCCCAAAGTTTGGCATATTCCTTGACTACACTCACCCACTAGAAACGCTCGCTGGCCCATCTTCAAGGTACACAGCCTGATCCCAGCTATCAGTTGGCCTTTCTGGTTCTATTTGGGTCCCTTTACAGTCTATCTGCCACTCTGGAGCTGGAGTGAGCTTTATGACACAGACTCCTGACCTCACTCCCTTGCTGAAAATGCCTCAGTGCTCCCATTCTTTTAGGATCAAATCCATGGTTCTTAATGAGATTTAGAAAGTCTCTTTTGCCACAGAAAGATATAAAACCAAATCAGATATCAAGAATGGCAAAATACACCATCAAAGGGCAAATGACAGACTAGGAAAAATGTATTTTCAAATCACGTTACGATATGTAATGAATTCCCACAGAGAAAAAGATGAATCACCTAGTGGGAACAATGGGTTAAGGACTGAATAGACTGTCAAATGAGAAAAGAAATAAGAGGGGATCCCTGGGTGGTTCAGCGGTTCAGCGCCTGCCTTCGGCCCGGGGCGTGATCCTGGAGTCCCAGGATCGAGTCCCACATCAGGATCCCTGCATGAAGCCTGCTTCTCCCTCTGCCTGTGTCTTTGCCTCTCTCTCTCTCTCTCTCTCTCTCTGTCTCTCATGAATAAATAAATAAAATCTTTTAAAAAAAGAACAGAAATAAGAGAGGCTCCTGAACATGTGAAAAGATGCACACCCCCTGAAAACTGAAGAGAAATTACACTGAGATACCATTTTTCACCAATCCAATTGGCAAAATTCTAAAAGTCAGATTACACAGTACTGGTGAGGCTGAGGGGAAATAGACACCCCCATCCATTGGTGGCAGGAGTAGAAATTGGTACCAGTACTATGGAGAGCAAGTTGGCAATATCCACTAAAAATTCAAATGAACAAAACTTTTGATCAAATCATTGTAGTGGTAGCAATATTTACTCTATAAGATAAACCCTGTCACGAGTGGGTCGCTGCAGCATAGTTTGTAATAGCATGAGATTGGTACCACCTAAATGCCCACAATGAGAGATTAAATAATTGAGGCACATTCACATAATAGAGTGCCATGCAATGTACAAAAAATTTGAGACCACTTCTACATTGGTGTAGAAAGGATTGCAAATTGTGTGGATACGTGAAAGAAGCAGGGTGCACAACAATGTGCATCATATGTTGCTTTTTTCTTTCTTTTTCTTTTTTCAAATCTGACCCATTGCCTGTTTTTGTATGACTGGTAAATTAAGACTAGTTTTCATATTTTTAAATGGCTGGAAAAAATGAAAGGAAGAATAATACCTTGTGACACATAAAAATTATATGAAATACAAAGGTTGCTGCCCATAAATAAAGTTTTGCTGGCACACCAGCCATGCCAATTCATTTCTGGCAGAGTCAAGCCCACAAAGAAAAATATTGACCCTTTAGTCCTTTACGGAAACAGTTTGCCACCCTCACCTTTAACTTACTGTGCTTCTTTTTGCCTGCAAGTGCTTCTCCCTGCCTTATATTCCCACCTCCATGGCCTGGCTAACTCCTACCCTTCTTCTGCTTCAAGTTCCACCTAGAAGAATTCGCTATTGGCTACGTAAGGCGAGGTGCCCTTGCCGTCACCTTCTATAGTCCCCTGGTGTCCATCATCTTGGATCTTAGCAGCACACATCTCCTGATTTACAAGTACATGTTCCAGCATCTCCTCCACTGCATACTGATTTGTGCGTGCTGTGCTGAGGGTGTGTGGTTATTCCAGCTCCCAGCCCAGTCATCGGCCTGGTGTAGGTGCTCCAAAAGTGATTATTGAATGGATGAATATGTCTCTGTGCTAAAATTAAATAGGCTTTCAGTTAGATAAACTTTAGAACTCAACTTTGTGGCCAACTGGTATAACTCAGTTTACATTCCTTCTTTTTCAGAGACTGGAAAAAAAAGAGCAATGCTCCTACTGACCTTAAGCCTCAATGTTTCCAATCTAGACTAAATCAATCCAAAAGAGAAAATGTTTTGCCTTCTACATGTCTATATATGTGTGTGTGTGTGTGTGTGTGTGTGTGTGTGTGTGTGTGTGTGTGTATATATATATATATATATATATATATATATATGTTTTACTTAGCACAGAGCACTGATTAAGGGATGGGGCTTTGTTAATAGTCTGGTAGTTGAAGATGGGAGAGGAGTCCATGCAGCCACACACTAGTGGGGCAGGGGCGGGGGTGGGAGTTGAGAGTGGGTGTGTGAGCCCACGCTGCTAATGGAGCCAGTCCTTACAGGTTCCCAGTACACACACTGCAGCCTCAGCAGGCCACATCAGGTCAGGCTACTCAGGCTAAGCATTCTGGGTACATTAGAAGAAAAGACTCTTCTTTCAGTAATTGCCAAGGACTATATTTGCTTAGTAGACTTCTAGCGGGTTAGTGATGTCACTGTCCATAAAACACCAATAGTGGAGCTATTTCTTGAAGCTCCTGGACTTTCCTCCCATGGTTTCAGGATGCTGGCTGTGGTGGTGCAGGCCCAGCTGGCACTTCCTCCACAGGACACGGCTGGATATTGAGAGGCTTGCCTCCCAAATGGACTGTGGACCAGAAATATTGGCACAAGGTGGTTCTAACTGGCTGTCAGCAGCCTCAGCGTTTCTTAAATCCCTGTGGTTGAAATTGCTTGTCCTTACTTGTAACATGGAGTGTCAGTATGCTGAAATTAAAATGCTTAGGTAGCTTGTCTTTTTAAAGCATTTTTAATAGTGGTAAAATACACATAACACAAAATTTACCATCTTAATATCTTAAATATACAGTTCAGTAGTTTAAATATATTCACATTGTTGTGTAACCAATTTACAAAACTTTTTCAAAACTGCGAAACTTGCCAAACTTGTAAAACTGAAACTGTTCTCATTAAACAACAACTCCCTATCCTCCTTCCCCAGTCCCTCACAACAACAATCCTCCTTGCTGTCGTTATGAATTTGATGACTCTAAGGACCTCACAGAAGTAGAATTGTATACTATTTGTCCTTTTCTATTTGGGTTATTTTACTTTGCATAGTGCCCTTGAGTTTCATCCATGTTGTAGCATGTGTCAGAATTTTCTTTTAAAAATAAGTGGGAAAGATCAGAAAGGGAGACAGAACATGAAAGACTCCTAACTCTGGGAAATGAACTAGGGGAGGTGGGCGGGAGTGGGGGTGACTGGGTGGCGGGCACTTGACGGGATGAGCACTGGGTGTTATTCTGTACGTTGACAAATTGAACACCAATAAAAAATAAATTTATTAAAAAAAGAATTTCCTTTTAAGTTTAAATCGTATTTCATTGTATGGATGGAACACATTTTGTTTGTCCATTCATCAGTGGACACTTGGGTTGCTTCCATGTATTAGTTATTGTGAATGATGCTACTATGAGCATGGGTACACAAATACAACTGATCCTTGAACAACACAGGTTTGAACTACATGGTCCACTTATAGTAAATACAGTACTGTAAATGTATTTTCTCTTCCTTATAATTTTCTCAATACTATTCTCTTTTATCTAGCTTAGTTTATGGTAAGAATACAGTATATAATACACATAACATACAAAATATGAGTTAATAAACTGTTTATGGGGCAGCTTAGGTGGCTCAGCTGTTTAGCGCCGCCTTCAGCCCAGGGTGTGATCCTGGAGACCAGGGATCGAGTCCCATGTCGGGCTCCCTGCATGGAGCCTGCTTCTCCCTCTACCTGTGTCCCTGCTTCTCCCTCTACCTGTGTCTCTGCCTCTCTCTCTCTCTCTCTCTCTGTGTCTCTCATAAATAAATAATAAAATTTTATTTATTTATTCATGAGACACACACACACACAGAGGCAGAGACACAAGCAGAGGGAGAAGCAGGTTCCATGCAGGGAGCCCGATGTGGGACTCCATCCCAGGTCTCCAGAATCTGGCCCTGGGCTGAAGGCGGCGCTAAACCACTGAGCCACCCAGGCTGCCCAAACAAAATCTTAAAAAAAACCTGTTTATGTTATTGGTAAGGTTTCTGGTCCACAATAGGCTACTAGTAGTAAAGTTCTGGAGGAGTGAAGAGTTATATATGGATTTTTGACAGTGCCAGGAGTCGGTGCCCTTGACTCCCACATTGTTCTAGGTTCAACTTTATCTCCTTGAGACCCTGCTTTCAATTCTTTTGAATGGATACCCAGAAGTAGAATTGCTAGATTGTATGGTCAATGCATGTTTAATATTTTGAGGAATGACTGTATTGCGTGCTAGCTTTTCTTAATAAAAAAAACAAAAACAAAAAGTCTCCTAAACTTTAAAATAAAAAAATAAAATTCTTTTAATAAATATAATTGATTATATTTGCCCCATTTGAGGAAGTACCTGTCTGTGCCCATGTTCCTTTGTCCAGGTTAAGACCCATAGAATCCATCGAGTTCTCAAAGGTGCTTGTGACTCTGCCTTCCCCAGGACACTTCCCACTTCCTGTGTGGCCTCTCTCTCACCCCAGGCTAGAAGGCCCTGGGCTCTGCCTCCGTCTGTCTGCCCTGTGGTCTGTTCTTGTGCCGTCATAGCTGCTCATCTCAGGGCTCAACATCCAGGTAAACTTTCTACATCTCAGCCCATCAGTGACTTTGGGTGTCTAGTCGCTACCATTCAGAAATAACAGACTTAATGATCTTCTCTGCCAGTCAATCCTTGAGTCCCTACACAATTCTCTGGCTTGGGGATGGGGGAGATTTGGTGAGGATCTCTCTTTTCCTTGACATTATCCAAGTCCGGGCAAAGGAAGTGGTTGGGAATCAAACCTGATTTACACTGTGGGAGGCAATAATTATACCATCATACTACCAATGTGGGATGATTATAATTAGCGGGTATTTAGGGACTGTTGTGGATTGAATTCTGTATCTGTCCAAAAGATATGTTGGAGTTCTAGTACCCAGTACCTCAGAATGTGATCTCAGGGCACCTGGGTGGCTCAGTTGGTTAAGTGTCCAACTCTTGGTTTCGGCTCAGGTCATGATTTCATGAGTCGTGACATTTACCTTTGCACTGGGCTCTGAGCCCAGCAAGGAGTCGCTTGAAGATTCTTTCCCTCTGTCTTTCCCCCGTCTCAAATAAATAAACAAATCTTAAAAGAAAAGAACGTGGTCTCATTTGGAAATAGGGCAAGTGCAGATGTAATTAGTTAAGACGAGGTCATTAGAGTGGGTCCTAATCCAATGTGACTAGTGTCCTTATAAAAAGAGGACATTTGTGTTTTTTTGTTCATTTTTTAATTGGAGTTTGATTTGTCAACATATAGTGTAACACCCAGTGCTCATCCCTCCAGTGCCCCCCTCAGTGCCCGTCACCCAGTCACCTCATCCCCCCGCCCACCTCCCCTTCCACTACCCCTCGTTCGTTTCCCAGAGTTAGGAGTCTCTCATGTTCTGAAAGAGGACATTTGGACACAGCCATGGACATGCAAAGAGGGAAGACAATGTGAAGACAATGGGAGAAAATGGTCATCTCTGCACTAAGGAGGGACAACTGGAACAGATCCGTCCTTCACTACCCCTTGCGAGAACAAACCCTGTGACAACTTGATCTCCTACTTCTGGCCTCCAGAACTGTGAAACAAGACATTTCTGTTTGAGTCACCCATTTTCTGGTAATTTGTTGCAACAGCCCTGATAAACTAATACAGAGGCCTTCTGAGCAAGATGTGGATGTACTGTCAGAGTTTCGAGAAATCTAGGCAATAATTTCTGCCCCAAGGAGTAATCAACCTGTTGAGGATGTAAAATGAACACAAAGGAAATTAAACCTCATTATCAAATTCAAATAATGATATAATAGGAGACCTCACAAGATAATAATAATAATAATAATAACAACAACAACAACAACAACAAATCTAGGGAAAACAGAAGAATATTTCTCACTGATGTCTGTTACTTTATTTTAATGCAATCTTCTCTTAATTAGAATATTCTTAGAACTTGATTGAACATGGGTAATGTGTAAGGCACTGTATCACATGCCAAGGAGAAACTAGGAAGACCAATTCAGTTCCCCCCCCTTGGGCTGTTGATAATCTAACACATCTAGAGATAACTAGAAGACAAATATACACTTTTCTAGACAGACCCTGTATTCATTTCCTATTGCTTCTGTAACAAATGATCACACATGTAGTGTGTTCAAACAACACAAATGTCTTATAATTCTGGAGGCCAGAAGTCTGAAATAGGTCTCCCTGAGCTAATGTCAAGGTGTGGGCAGCGCTGCTTTCTTTCTGGAGGCCCAAGGGGAGAATCTGTTCCTTATCTTCTTAAGCATTTAAAGGCCACCTGCCTTCCTTGGCTTATGGCCTCCTCACTCCAACCTCTGCTTTTGCGTCACAACTCCTTCTCTAACTCTTGAGTTTTCTGCCTCCTTCTTCTCCATTTAAGGACCCATGCAATTACATTGGGTATACCTGGATACTCCAGAAAAAAATCTCCTTATCAAAAGAGCCTTAACTAAATCAATCTACAAGGTTCTTTTTCCTATGTAAGGTCACATATTCACATATTTATCTCATACCTGCTAGGATGGTTGCTATCAAAAACAAAGAAAAACTGGGGCACCTGGGTGGCTCAGTCAGTTAAGCTGCCTTTGGCTCAGGTCATGATTCCAGAGTCTCAGGATTGAACCCAACATTGGGCTCCCTGTTCAGCAGGGAGTCTGCTCCTCCCTCTGCCTATCTCCCTGCTTGTGCTCTCTCTTTCTCTCCAATAAATATAGATAAATAAAATATTAAAAAATAAAAACAAAACCAAAAATATAGATTGTAAGTGTTGGTGAGGATGTGGAGAAACAGTCCTTCTCCACTGTTAAAACAATGGAAAATGGCGCAGCCACTGTGGAAAACAAGACAGAGTCTCCTCAAAAAATTAAAAAGAGAACTATCATGTGGTCCAGAAACTCAACTTTTGGATATTTGTCCAAAAGAACTGAAATTAGGATCTGGAAGATATCTCTGCACTTTCATGTTCATTGCAGCATTATTCACAGTAGCCAAATGGTAGGGACAGCCTGAATGTTCATTGACAGATGACTGGTTAAAGAACATGTGGTCCATCCATATAATGGAATATCATTTAGCCTTAGAAAAAATAAGTTTTGTACTATGTGACAGCAAGGATGAACCTGGAAGACATTCTGCTCAGTGAAATGAGCCAGCCACAGAAGGACATTTACTGCATGGTTCTACGTATATGAGGTATCTAAAATAGTCAAATTCATTGAAGCAAAGAGGGGAATGCTGGTTACCAGGGGCTGAAAAACTGAAAAAATGAGAGAATTATTAATCAACAGACATAAAGTTTCATCTAAGAAAGATGAGTAAGCTCTAGAGATTTGCTGCACAACATTGTATTCATAGTCAACAATAATCTTTTGTACACTTAAACATTTGTTAATAGGGTAGATTTCATGTTCAGTGTTCTTACCACAATAACTTATTAAGAAATAGGAAAAAAGGTGCAGTTAGTGAAACATGGACCATTTTTACTTAAAAATACTTCATTATAAAAAAAACAGGAATAATTTTTATACATGAGTAATAGCTCAAAATTATAAATTGCAATAACAATATTTTGGTGTTATAATTTTATACTATAAATAAATAATAATACCAAATAATTAATACTAAATACTAAAAAATTAATTACTGATAAAAGAATATGTTCAGTATAACAAGAATAGCTCTTTCAGACACCTAACTCTGGGAAACGAACAAGGGGTAATGGAAGGGGAGGTGGGCGGGGGTTGGGGTGACTGGGTGATGGGCACTGAGGGGGGCACTTGGCGGGATGAGCGCTGGATGTTATGCTATATGTTGGCAAATTGAGCTCCAATAAAAAAACAAAAACAAAAACAAAAACCAAGAATAGCTCTTTCATCATCCTAACTACAGAAAAGGGTTTTTGAAAAATTTTTATTTATTTGACATAGGGAGCTAGAGGGAGGGAAGGAGAAGAGAGAGAGAGAGAGAGAGAGAGAGAGAGAGAGAGAGAGAGAGAGAAGGAGCACACAAGCAGGGAGGAGGGGCAGAGGAGAGGGAGAAACAGGCTCTCCACTGAGGAGGGAGCCCCATGCAGGGCTCAATTCCAGGACCCTGAGATCATGACCTCAGCCAAAGGCAGATGCTTCACTGACTGAGCCACCCAGATGCCCCCCAGAAAAGAGTTTTTAAAATTGTGCATCCGTCCTTTCCACTATTCCCACTCGTTTGTACACCAATTGTACTATGTGGAGCTGGTTTGACATATAACCAATATACACTCCCCTCTCTTCCCATGTCCTTGATTTATGCATTCTCCTATATGTAAATACTTATTTAATGCTTACTACCAGCCTTTATTGGTGTGTCTTCATTTATTTTGGTTGTCTGAAGTTCATTCTGTAATAGATTTGCAAGAAAGGAGTCATGGCAACACACCATTCTCCAAGTTATCACGTTGGTGAGAATTTGCTGTGTTTATACTTAAAAGTGAACGTGGTTGGATATAAAATTCTTGGCTCAGATTCTTTTCCCTTGATGACTATCTTAAATTCTCTTCTGGTGGAAAGCATCACTGTCAAAAGTTTTGAAGAGAATCTCATTTTCTTTCCATTATACTCTTACTCTTTTTGGCCTAGATATCAAAAAACTTTCTTTCTTTAATCCAATAATTTTACTAGAATATGTTTCAGTTCTGCTTGTTTTGGGGTGTTTTTTGTGTGTACCTGGTGTAATCTGTCAATTTGTGATTTTGAATCTACGTTTTTGCCAGGAAAGTTTTTCTTGAATTATACATTTCGGTATTTCTTCTCCTTTGCTTTGGTTTTTAATCTTTGGGGACTCCTATTATATGTATATTAGATCTTTTTTTTCTTGTTTCCTGAATTTGTCACTTTATTTCAAATACTCTTCATCTTTTTGTTCTTTGTTCCTCTTTTAAAATTTCCCTTATTTTTCTATTTCTCTTAAGGAATTATCATTTATTTTATTCATATTTTGGTTCCTTTTACTTTAGTTCTTTTTACTTTAGTCTTAATTTCTGAAATTCAAAACAATTCTTAAAATCTTTTATTTCTAATTCTTTCCTGAGTCTATCATCTTATTTATGAGTTTTCCTGTTCTGATTTATGTCGTTCTTTCATGTCTTGAATCATTTTCTTAATGCCTTTAGCTTGCTTTACAATAGATTGTAATTTCATCTGTTTGGTGAACATTTCTTTCCAGGATGCTTTAAATGTCTAGAGGGATGCTCTGTACTCTCTGCTTTATTCCAATAACCTCTTGAGATTTGCCTTTTATTGTCTGTTACTCATTTTCTTTTTTTAAATAATAAATTTATTTTTTATTGGTGTTCAATTTGTCAACATACAGAATACCACCCAGTGCTCATCCCGTCAAGTGCCCCCCTCAGTGCCCGTCACCCAGTCACCCCCACCCTCCTCCCCTTCCACCACCCCTAATTCTAGTTCGTTTCCCAGAGTTAGGAGTCTTCATGTTCTGTCTCCCTTTCTGATATTTCCTACCCATTTCTTCTCCCTTCCCTTCTATTCCCTTTCACTATTATTTATATTCCCCAAATGAATGAGACCATATAATGTTTGTCCTTCTCCGATTGACTTATTTCACTCAGCATAATACCCTCCAGTTCCATCCACGTTGAAGCAAATGGTGGGTCTGTTACTCATTTTCATCCCAAATTAGTTTTCTTGCAATTGTAGAGGAAGGTAAAGAAAAAATTATATATATACTTTTTTTTTTCTAATTTCACATATAAAGAGCACCCTCTTCTGTTGATTTTGAGAACTGTTAAAATATGTCCACTTAACGTTCTCCCTCACTTTTATTTGGGCCTCTTGTCTTTGCCCCTCTCATTCCTATCTGTTTGATTTGTATTCTGCTCCCCGTAGTTTTTCCTCAGTGGAAGGAAGTTTTGAGAGTTAATTGGGCCCAGTCTGTCCTAATCCCTTTAGACCTTCATGGTGATGGTAAAACCCTCCCTTGCCTCTCCTCTGGGAGACAGTGGAGCCCTGGAGCACACACCATTAGCCAAGTCTTTTCTGTGTGCCCAACTGCTTGCAAAACGGGTGGCCTGACTGAACAGAACAGCTACCTGGGAATGTGAGTGAACAGGCCAGCAACAGAGTCCAGTGATGCCCCCTCATGCCTTCTAGGACTTCCAAGTGTCCATCTCTAGGAGAAGGATATACTGGCCCTGGGCCCCCTCTGGGTAACCAGTGAAAGAAGCAGACCCCCCAGGATGGGTCTGTGTCCCCTTCCTCTGAGCAGGTGTATCCCACAGAGGTGGAAGGCAGTTGCATCACTAGATCTGCTGGGGCCCTGAGTCACCATGGAAACCACCTGCAGAGTGGGCAGGATGATGCTTGCCTCCCAGTCACTACCCTCTGTCCTTGGCTCCTTCTTTCTCTCCATGCCCTCTGGCTTTGGCAGCCCCATCGGCCTCCATCCTCTGGTGGGGGGGCTGCCTAGAGATGTATAGCAGCAGGGGCTTTGCCACAATCAGAGCCCAGAGCCTCAGGTGCCAGGAGGCTTTGCCCTTATGGGGGGTGGGGAAGCTGGCTTGCCTTTTCCTTGCCTGCTCCCTGTCTTGCCCCTCTCAGGTCCTCTCAAAGGCCTCATGGGCTGCTCTACCTGTTGGCCAGGCTACCTCTATCTAGAACACCCTGTGCTTCCTCCAGTCCAGGAGATTCGAGAGAGGCATGGACACCCACTCCTGCTGCCCCCTTCAGGGGGCCTTACCCACATGGCCAGGCTGCTTCCCCGTGCATTCACTGAGGCCTTCCCTCCCAGCACAGCTCCCCTCTGGGTAGATTCAGGAACCTACCTCAGAACTGGAGCCCCCCCACCCCCGGCAGTCTTCTTGTCAGTCAGACCCAGGGCTGTAGGAACATGAGTAAATAAATACACATGCACCAGTAAATAAATACATAGCCCACCAGCACCAGGGCCAGGGCCTGCTGGGGAACATGGAGCAGATAGGCCGGCCTGCCCTTCCTCCAGCAACATCTTGACCCCAGGGTGGTTCCTCATCTGCAGTGCCTCATGGCAATTCTGGATATCGCCCTGTACCACTGCGACCATGCCCACAGAACTGCCCAGAACACTGGCACTTTGGTTCTCAGGAAGGTATAAGGAGGTATGACATGAAGGACACAAGGAGGGGGGCTGAACTAACCGAGGGTCCCTCTCACTTATCAGGACTTGCTCGCCACAATCTCCTACCCCTGCCTCTTGCGAAAGTGTATCCTTAGGCTTTCTTCGGGCAGGTCTAGAATAGTCCTTTCTCCTGGTCATGGTCCTCATTCTTGATGTGACCTTTCTTTTTTTTTTTTTTAACTTTTATTTATTTATGATAGTCCTACAGAGAGAGAGAGAGAGAGAGAGAGAGAGAGAGAGAGAGGCAGAAACATAGGCAGAGGGAGAAGCAGGCTCCATGCACCGGGAGCCCGACGTGGGATTCGATCCCGGGTCTCCAGGATTGCGCCCTGGGCCAAAGGCAGGCGCTAAACCACTGCGCCACCCAGGGATCCCATTGATGTGACCTTTCTGGTGTTTTAGCTAGATGTCTAGGTTTGATGAAGAGTCCAGGTAGACCTTCTGCCATAGCTGTGCTTCAGGTATTCCTGTTCTGCTCTCAATCCCTCAGCAGGCATAGCTTCTCTGCCTGGCGTCCACAGCCCTCTTGCATGTGCAGCCCTGCCTTGGGCCAGGGACTCATGAGGAACCCCTATACAGACTTTAGGCCCCCCTGGTTTTGCATAGCTCCCTCTTCATATGCCCTGCCTTGCAGATTCCAGTCCCTTCTCAGGGAGAGGATTGCAGCAATGGCCATGCTTATGGTGGGTTCTCTTCTTTCAATGGCGCAGTCTGGGCTGCTGATTCTCCAGTGGAGAAAACAGTCACTGTAAAGCAGATCTCCTTGATCCTGCTTTAGAGTGATATATGATGAAAGGGTGGTCACTCTGTCAGAATTAAAAGCTTAAGTCCAGCTATCCTTTCTTGAGCCATACCCAATCATCATGTTAGCACTGCTTATGAGGTCAGTCATCATGTTAGCACTGCTTCCCATTAATGGCTGAGTGCTGCTGGGGCACTAAAGCCAGACACATTTTGGGAGACACATGACTTCTCTGAGGGCTGACTTTGGCTTGAAGACTTTCCAAAATGAGTATTAAAATTTTCCTTTTAAGAAGAGGAAAACGAGTTATTTTTGACAGTATCTTATCATATTCTAGGGTGAGATAGATTTGAACCATAAGAAGTTGAATCACATAGTTCTTGGTCATCATGGCCTCCCAGAGGGCATCTTCCAGGACTGTGGTGTAGAAAACCAGCAGGGGTAAGTTGGATAGAGCACAGGAGCACCTGACAAAGGAGGACTGCCCCACCACCTCGCCTGGGAGACAAGTTAAGAGCATGTGATTGTAATGTCCCAGAAACCTGAGGAAGAGAGTTTGAAAAAAGCAGGAGTGATCAACTACTTTGAATGTTGCTGAAGAGTTTGAGAGCTGAGGACTGAGAAATGATATTGGATTTAACAAGAGAAAACTCATTGGTGATTTTGGCAAGAGCAATTACAGTGGTGGGTGTGGATGGGAGATTAATACAGTGGTGAAACAAAGATTGGGAGAGGAGGAGGTGGAGAGCCAGTGTGGCAACAGACCTTTCAGGAGTGGTTCTGTACAAAGGGATGGAGAAATGGGATGGAAGTTGGAGTGGAATGTGGAATCAAGAGAGGCTCTTGTTTTTTCAAGGTGGGCAATATTACCATGTGCTGATATGATCAGCTAAGATGAGGAGGAAGAGTGGTCGGTTTGAAGAGAGGAAATGCTATGAAATAGGCAAGTAGGAGAATGAACTGACCAGAAAAATGCAGTGGATAGCTGTGTGGTATTAAGGAGTGACTTTGGATTAGTGGTGACCCATTTAAAGGGAAACCAGTTGGGATTACTGTGTTGGACCAGGTGAGTGTGATGTGAGGAGAATGGAAGGAGTGATCATTATGCTGGTCTGTGAAATTTAAGCTGGGCAAGTGGGAATGTGAAGACATGCAGGGTTGGGGCTATTGAGTAGGTGGGAGGCACAGTGGTGGTGCTGAGCAATTATTGGTGAATCAGGTGAGTGTGGAAGTGAGATAGCAGGGATAGTTGGGGAGTGTGATTCTTAGTAGCAGTTGGTTGTAGTAGGAGGCAAGGGGTATGACCATAGCAGTGTGGCTGAGGTAGCACAGCTGAGATGATCTTAGGAGTTAAAGACAAGGAATAGAGAGACCAAAGTATTGGACAAACCATTTATGAGAATTTTGGAGTCCTGAGGAGCCAATACAGAAGTAGTGGTGGGGAAGACAAGGGATGCGAGATGAGAGGGACATGAACAGACGACTGCAATAGGGAGAATCATGTGGCCTCTAGTCAGATGGTAGGTGGTAAAAAGGGGTAAGGCTTGAGAGCAAGGAGGGCAACAACTGCACCTGCAGGGTGTAAATACTATGAGGGAGGAATCAACATCTGTCTGAGAGGGCTGCAGTGGGGGTGGGGGAATGCCATCAGAGCATAGAGGCAAGTTTCAGTTAGCATAAAAAGGTAAAGGACATGATGAAGGATGAGAATGGAAGGTGTTGCTCCTGGAAGACTCTCAAAACTCCCCAGCACATACATGTGCAAGGGGCAGTGGGAGTTTAAGCCACATTAGGGGCTGGATACATAGAGCCTTTTTTTTTTTTTTAAAGTTTTTTTTTTATTTATTTATTCATGATAGTCACAGAGAGAGAGAGAGAGAGGCAGAGACACAGGCAGAGGGAGAAGCAGGCTCCATGCACCGGGGGCCCGATGTGGGATTCGATCCCGGGTCTCCAGGATCGCGCCCTGGGCCAAAGGCAGGCGCCAAACCGCTGCGCCACCCAGGGATCCCAGGATACATAGAGCCTTATGCAAATGAGTGTCTCAGTGATGAAGAACAGCCTGCGGGGGTGGGGGTCAGGGAAGCTGGGCTTTTATGGTGACTGGACATGTAAAACATGAGCTATAGCCTTGACATTCTCTTGGAAAAAGTAGACAATCATCTGAAATTACCAGTTCCTTCTCTGGATGGTGTTAAAGGCAGGGAGAGGGAGCTCTCTATGATTTGTATACTTTTATTTTCATTTTTATTTTTAAAAACATTTTATTATCTATTCATGAGAGACACTGGGATCACAACTTGAGCCAAAGGCAGATGCTCAACCACTGAGCCACCCAGGTGCCCTGATTTATATACCTTTAAAAAAGAAAGAACAGTGATATGTTTGCAGACTATGATGTCATTCTAATGCCCAGGTCCCCTTAGGAAAATAATAGGACTAGGGTTGTTGGAATACCTATAAGAGGCTTTAATGCTTTGGGGAGCTGAATGTCATGCCCTCGGGACTTGGGAGTTTGTCCTTGTACAGGGTCTTTCTACCTGAGTTCAGCACATGTAACAGAGTCAGCATGTCAGAGCTACTAGAACTGCAGTCCAGGTAGTCCCAGCTTCTTTTTTATTTTATTTTATTTTATTTTTTAATTTAATTTATTTTATTTTATTTTATTTTATTTTTTAGTCCCAGCTTCTATTCTGCATCCTTTCCGTGGCCTGTGGGTCTGATTGCTTACAGAGGCCAGGATATGGAATGCATATTTGGCCCAGAGAAAACTTATACTCTTGTGAACTTTTGAGAATCAGCACAGCACCTGAAAGTAGATGCTCAGGAAAAGCCTGTTGAGTGAATGCATGAGCCCCGTTTACTGGGACCGCTATGATATGACACTATTGATCCTCTTTCCCTCTTCCAAGATATTATGCTCACTTGCTTCTCGACTGTATTAGTCCACAACTTCTCACTCTCCTTTGCTGATGACTTCCAACCTCTACTCCTGCCTAGACTTATCCTCTGGCCTCCAGATACGTGTGATGACTGACCTTCCAGTTATTTCCATCTGGTGCATCCACAGTGTTTTACTGTACTTGGGCTGCTATAACAAAATACCATAAACCAGCTGGCTTATCAGCAACCTCCGAAAGTCTCCACTTCCAAATACCATCACATTGGGCATTAAATTTCAACATATGAATTTTGAGGGGGACACAAATATTCAATCCATAACACACAGGTGCCTCTAATCCAGAATCTTCTCCTTCATAAAAGAAAAGGAGAGAGATAGGCATTTTCCTCATCTCATCCTTCCTGTTTGAGGACCTTGTTCAGAAGGATGTGATTTCAGGATGGCAATAGTTATTAGATTATTAGAAGTCTAAGGATGAAAGGCAAGTCCCTGAACACGATGTATGGATGGATAGATGGATGGATGGATGGATGGATGGAAAAAAATTTCATGCTAGCAACTCTTAAAATAGCTTCTTCAGTTTCGCATTGTTTTAGTCCATTCTTCATAAAGCTTCATATAAATTTCAAATATGACCATGTTATGTTGCTGCTTGAAATCCTGCAGTAGCTCCTTTGGAAACACTGGCTTCCCAGATATAGGGTAAAGGGAAAGGACAAGAACGTTGATGTAGTTACATTACTTTTAGACAAAACAAATTTTACTGCAAGTAGCATTTCTAGAGACAAGGAAGGTCACCCTATAATGGTAAGAGGTTCACTTCATTAGAAGCTTAGACAATTTAAAACTTGAATCATGTGATAACATAGCTTCAAAATATATAAAACAGAACTTGACAGAAATACAAGGGAAAATTGACAGAACTACTATCATATTGGGAAAATTTAACACATTTCTCTCAGAAGTTAAGATATCAACTGGACTGAAGAAAGATATATAGTAAGATACACAGAAGATAAATAACACAATGGACAGACTTAATCTCATGAACATATAGAAACTTGCACCCCACATTTGGAGAGTACATATTCTTTCAAGTACACACAGACCTTTTAAAAATTACTGATCACATAGTAAGCCATAAAATAAACCTCAACAAATTTCAAATAATTTAAATTATACCACATTTTCCAAATATGGTGAAATTAAGGTAAAAATCAATGCCAAAAATAAAATTAAATGGAGAAAATTTTAATATGAGCTTTTGTTTATGATATTAAAAGGCCAAAGCTGTCCTTGAATTTCTTTATGGGCTTTTTTAATTAGAGAAGTTTTTCTCTCTAAGAGCAATGAACGCAAAACAAAGTGTCTCTTGTAAAATGGTTCCTGTTATTTTGCCAAAGAAAACTCAAGAGAAGAGAACCTTCGAGTAAGTGAGTTGCTTAAAGAATGCTGTTTATAATTCTAGTCCAGCCTCATCTCACTTTTATTAAGCTAAAATATTTAGCAGGTCTAGAGTCTTTAGCAGAACTGAATTTAGTTCATTGAAACAAAGAAGCAAACCTAGCTCTGTCTCTGATGTTGGTAATTATGAAATTTCTTAACAAGCAAACCTGCACTTACTGTTTTTCTAAGAACTAACAAAGTAATTCACTGTTTAGAGTAAAATCAAGTTATGACCAATTTGTAAAATAAGTCCAAATGAACAAAATAAGTAGATATAAAAATGAAACCATAACAACTAGTAAAAAAAATAGGTGGGTATTTCTCTGAAGTGGAGGTGGATATGGCTTTTATTTTATTTTATTTTATTTTATTTTATTTTATTTTATTTTATTTTATTCTTAAAGATTTTTATTTAATTATTCATGAGAGACACACAGAGAGGCAGAGACACAGGCAGAGGGAGACACAATCCCTGGACTCGGAATCCAGGATCACGGAGAGGGCTTTTTATTTTTTTTATTTTTATTTTTTTTAAATATTATTTATTTATTCATGAGAGACACAGAGCATGAGAGAGAGAGAGAGACAGAGACACAGGCAGAGGGAGAAGCAGGCTCCCCATAGGGACTCGATCCTAGGTCTCCAGGATCACAACCCAGGTTGAAGGCGGCGCTAAACCGCTGAGCCACCCAGACTGCCCCGATAGGGCTTTTTAAAGCATAAATGTGGGACGCCTGAGTAGCTCAGCGGTTGAGCATCTGCCTTTGGCTCAGGGCGTGATCCCACGGTCCTGGGATCAAGTCCCACATCGGGCTTCCTACATGGAGCCTGCTTCTCCCTCTGCCTCTGTCTCTGCTTCTCTCTGTGTTTCTCATGAATAAATACATAAAATCTTAAAAAAATAAAGCATAAATGCAAATGAAGAAATTATAAAGGCAAACTGATAGATTTGAGGCTATAAAAATGTACAACCTACCATAAACAAAAATCCAGTAACAAATTGGGGAAATAATTTTCAAAATATAAGACTAATGCTTAATATCCTTAATATATAGTGAACTCATACAGAAAAAGATGACCATATTATTAAAAATGGGCAAAGTACAGTAAGACATGCAGAAGATGAGCAGCATCATGGACAGGCTTGATCTAATGGACATATAGAAACTTGCACCCTATGTTTGAATGTGATTTCACCAAAGAGGAAAGATGAATGATAAAGAAAATATAATGTTGAGGGATCCCTGGGTGGCGCAGCGGTTTGGCGCCTGCCTTTGGTCCAGGGCGCGATCCTGGAGACCCGGGATCGAATCCCAAATCAGGCTCCCGGTGCATGGAGCCTGCTTCTCCGTCTGCCTGTGTCTCTGCCTCTCTCTCTCTTTGTGACTATCATAAAAAATAAAATTAAAAAAAAAGAAAATATAATGTCGAATCTCAAAAACAATCAAACCAAATAAAATTAAGACACAGAGATAGCATTTCTCTTGCCAAATTAGTAAAATACATGTATTTAGGATAATAATACCGTCTACTGTTGAGAGGGCAAAGGGAAATAGTGTCATATACTGCTGTGGTAAAACCTTTCTGAAGGGCAGTTTTGTTCAACATATCACGGGCTTTAAAAGTCCTCATTCCCTTTGGCTCCACAATTATACTTCTCAGACTTTATCCTAAGGAAACAGTTAGACATGTACAAAATATGAAAACAGAAGAATTTCAACATGGTATTGCTTGTAATATTGGGAAATTGCAATCAAACCAAAGAGCAAACAGCAGAGAATAATGACGTGTGTAGGTAAGCACACATTTTATGTTGATAAAAATAATATTTTTGAATGATTTGAGAAAATAGTTGATACCACCTCAAAGTATCTCTCGTATGGATCTTCCTTTTTTCCCATCTCAACTTTTGAAATCCTCTCCTCTACCCTGAATCTGCTCCTCCCCAGCTCTATCTTACAAAAGGCAGTACACTGTCTCCTCATCCTGTGCCCAGTCTCTAAGTGTTGTATCTCTTTTTCTTCTCTCTATATGCTTCCCTATGATGTCATTCTGTCTTGTAGTTTAAATACCACCCTTATGCTGATGAGTCACTCATCCTATCAGCAACCCTGACTATTCCCCCAAGTTCCAGACTAATATATATAGTCTCATGAATAAATTTTATATATAAAATATATATAAAAATATATATATTTATTTATTTAAAAGAGAGTGAAAGAGAGAAAGAGCAAAAGAGCACAAGCGGGAGGCAGGGCAGCAGGGGGTGAAGGGGAGGCAGTCTCCCTGCTGAGCAGGGGCCCCCCACGTGCAGCTCTATTCCAGGACCCCGGGATCATGACCTGAGCCAAAGGCAGACACTTAACTGACTGAGCCAACCAGGTGCCCCCAGACTGATATACATAAATCAACATCTCCACTTCGATTTCTGACTGTTGTTTCCACATTTGAGAGAGAGGCTTAATTGCATACTAGGATCAGTTCTTGCTTCTCTTAAGAGTAGCATTCTTGCAGGTTAGCTGTGTACATGTCAGCATAGGAAGAAACTACATGTCCAAGTCTCTTTTGCAGCTTGATGTATACATGGGACTATGTTCTGGCTAATGGGATGGGTGTGGTAGTGAAGAGTACCACTTCTAGGTCACACTCCTGACAAAGGAGTCTAGTTATCTTTTTATTTCTTCCCTCCTATTTCTATGGCTTTACTCTGCTATTTTGTCTCTAACATGAGGTGCCCTTTTTGTTTTGAGAGGAAGCTTAGATCATTGATCTGCAACATTTCATATTTTCTGATATATGTACTGAAACCATAAGTTTTGCTGTATGTGCAGCTTTAGCTGATACTAGCTACTATAGATTTCATGTGTAACATTTTCATGATTGTTCAATTCCACTTCCTACTGTGATTTCTTCTTTGATTCATGGGTATAAAGAACTATATTTTAAATTTTTAACATTTAGGCATTTTCTAAAACCCTCTTCATCTCTAGCTTAATTGCACTGTGGTCAGAGAATATATTCTGTGTGATTCAATTCCTCAGCAATTTGTTTAAATGTCCTTTATGTTCTTGCATATGGCTAATATTTGTAAATGCTCATGTGCATTTTAAAGGAATGCATATTCTGTAGTTGCTGGGTGAAGAATACAATTAGGTTAAGCATATTCATTGTGTTGTTCACATCTATGTCCTTACTGATGTCTTTATGTATTTGTTTTCTGGCTACTGAAGGAGATGTATTGAAATTTCAATAGTGGCTTTGACTTTTTTTTTTAGTTTGCTAATTTTTGCTCTTTCTCTCTTTACATATGTATGTATATAGACATATATGCATCTATAATATCAAAATCTAGAACTTTATACGTTCATCCGTAAATATTTTAGAATTTGCTTTTAAAAGATGAAGGCTAGGGGATCCCTGGGTGGCTCAGCGGTTTAGCGCCTGCCTTCGGCCCAGGGTGTGATCCTGGAGTCCCGGGATTGAGTCCTGCATTGGGCTCCTTGCTTGGAGCCTGCTTCTTCCTCTGCCCGTGTCTCTGCCTCTCTCCCTGTGTCTCTCATGAATAAATAAATAAAATATTTTTAAAAAATAAAATCTTTTTTTTAAAAAAGACGAAGGCTCCTAAAAACCAACCTCAATAACATTACTGCACCTTAAAAATAATTTCTTAAAAAATTTTATTACAGAAGTGCAGTTGACGTATATTGTATTAGTTTCAGGCACACAACAGAGTGACTTGACAATTCTATACATTACACAATGCTCACCACAATGAGTGTAGTTATCATTCATCACTGTACAAGCTTATTACTGTATTACTGACTATATTCCCTATGTCATACTTTTCATTTCCCTGACTTATTTATTTTATACTGGAAGCTTGTACCTCTTAGTCCCCTTCAGCTATTATGCCTCTCTCCCACCCCTTCCCCTCTGGCAGCCACTGGGTTGTTCTTTACATTGATCAGTCTGATTCTGTTGTGTTTGTTCATTTGCTTTGCTTTTTTGGATCCCACATATAAGTGAAGTAATATTGTATTTGCCTTTCTCTGTCTGACTTATTTCACTTAGCATCATATCCTCTAGGTTCATCAGGGTTGTCACAAATGGCAAGATCTCCTTTCTTTTTAAGGGCTGAGTAATATAATGGAATACTATATATATATATGTATATATATATATACATATATATATATATATATCAATGGACACTTAGGTTGCTCCCATATCTTGGCTGCTGTAAATAACGTTGTGATGAACATAGGGGTGTATCTGTCTTTTTGAATTAGTGTTCTCATTTTCTTTGGTTCAATACCCTGTAGTGGATTTACTGGAATTACTGGATCGTATGGTATTTCTACTTCTTTTATTGTCTTCTTCCAAGTTTTTATTTAAATTCCAGTTAGCTAACATACAGAGTATTATTATTTTCAGGTGTGGGATTTAGTGATTCATCACGTACACACCACACCCAGGGCTCGTCACAAGTGCCCTCCTTAATACCCATCAGCCATTTAACCCATCCCCACACCAACCTCCCCTCTCCAGCAACCCTCAGTTTGTTCTCTATAGTTAAGAGTCTGTTTTATGGTTTGCCTCTCTCTTTTTCTCCCACTATGTTCATCTGTTTTGTTTCTTAAATTTCACATATGAGTGAAATCATATGGTATTTGTCTTTCTCTGTGTGACTTACTTTACTTAGCATAATAGTCTCTAGCTCCACCCATGTCATTACAAATGGCAAGATTTCATTTTTTTATGGCTGAGTAATATTCCATAATTATTCCATTATATATATGATATATTCATATATATATATATATATTTTCACAACTTCCTTTTCCATTCACCCATCAGTGGACATTTGTGCTCTTTCTATAATTTGGCTATTGTTGACAATGCTGCTATAAATATGGGATGAAGCCCAAAGCCAGCAGAAGAAAGGAAATAATAAAGATAGATCAGAGCAGAAATAAATGGTATAGAAACAAACAAACAAACAAACAAACAAACCCCACAGTAGAAAAGGTCAATGAAACCAGAAGCTGGTTCTTTGAAAAAATCAATAAAATTAATGTGGTATATGTATACAATGGAATATTACTCAGCCATTAGAAACGGCAAATACCCACCATTTGCTTCGATGTGGATGGACCTGGAGGGTATTATGCTGAGTGAAATAAGCCAATCGGAGAAGGACAAACATTATATGGTCTCATTCATTTGGGGAATATAAAAAATAGTGAAAGGGAATAAAGGGGAAAGGAGAAAAAATGAGTGGGAAATATCAGAAAGGGAGACAGAACATGAGAGACTCCTAACTCTGGGAAACGAACAAAGGGTGGTGGAAAAGGAGGTGGGCAGGGGGTGGGGGTGACTAGGTGATGGGCACTGAGGGGGGTACTTGATGGGATAAGCACTGGGTGTTATGCTATATGTTGGTAAATTGAACTCCAATAAAAAATTAATAAACCCCAAGCCAGACTTATCAAAAAGAAAAGAGAAAGGATCCAAATAAATAAAATCATGAATGTGAGAGAAGAGATCACAACCAACACCACAGAAATACAATTATAAAAGAATATTATAAAAGATTATATGCACTGAATGGGGCACTTGACGAGATGAGCACTGAGTGTTATGCTATATGTTGGCAAGCTGAACTCCAATAAAAAATAATTAAAAAATAAAAATAAATAAAGAAGACATACAGATGTCCTATTATTGTTTATGTTAATGTTGACTATTTGTTTAAAGTAGCATCTACCAGGATGCTCCACTGGAAAACTATTATTATTATTTTCCTTTGTAATACACATTTAGTGTGTTCGAGATTATATAAATATGAGAGATGGTTTCATAAAAAAAATTATATGCCAACAAATTGGGCAATCTGGGAGAAATGGATAAATTCCTAGAAACATAAAGCCAGCATTACCTTGACTTCAAAACCAGACAAAGACTTCACTTAAAAGGAGAATTACAGGCCAATATCCCTGATGAACATGGATGCAGAAATTCTCAACAAGGTACTAGCCAATTGGATCCAAAAGTACATTAAAAGAATTGTTTGCTATAAAAATTAGTGAAAGGGAATAAAGGGGAAAGGAGAGAAAATGAGTGGGAAATATCAGTGAGGGTGACAAAACATGAGAGACACCTAACTCTGGGAAATGAACAAGGGGTAGTGGAAAGGGAGGTGGGCGGGGGTTGGGGTGACTGGGTGATGGGCACTGAGGGGGTCACTTGGCGCGATGAGCACTGGGTGTTATGCTATATGTTGGCAAATTGAACTCCAATAAAAATATTCAAAAATAAAATAAAATAAAAATTGTTGTTTGCTGCAATCAAATGTGTTTATTCCTGGGTTGCAACAGTGGATCAACATTCACAAATCAATCCACACGATACACCACATTTATAAAAGAAAGGATAGGAACTATGTGATCATCTCAATACATGCAGGAAAAACATTTGGCAAAGTACAGCATCCCATTCTTTTAAAAAAGATTTTATTTATTTATTTTAGAGGGAGAGACAGAGAGAGAGGAGGGGGAGAAAAAGGGACAAGCAGACTCCACGTTGAACATGAGCCCAACATGGGGCTCGATCTCATGATTCTGAGATCCTAACCTGAGCTGAAATCAAGAGCTGGGATACTTAACTGACTGAGCCACTCAGGTGCGCTACAGCATCCGTTCTTGATAAAAACCCCCAGAAAAGTGGGCATAGAGGGAACATGCCTCAACATTGTAAAGGCCATATATGAAAGGCCAGTATCATCCTCAATGGGCAAAAACTGAGAGCTTCTCCTTTCCGATCAGGAACAAGGCAGGGATGTCCACTCTCACTACTGTTATTTACATTAGTACTGGTATTTCTAATTCTGATTTTTTTTTTTTTAGGAATCTCCATCGTGTTTTCTTTTTTTAAAAAAGAGTATTTATTTATTTATTTATTTGGGACACACACACACACAGAGAGAGAGAGAGAGAGAGAAGAAGAGACACAGGCAGAGGGAGAAGCAGGCCCCATGCAGGGAGCCCGATGTGGGACTCGATCCCAACCCCAGGATCATGCCCTGAGTCAAAGGCAGACATCCAACCACAGAGCCACCCATGTGTCCCTCTATAGTTTTTGCCTGTTAAACTGACACTATTTGCAGATGACATGGTACTATATATAGAAAACACTAAAGACTCCACCAAAAATCTATGAGGAGTAAGAAATGAATTCAGTCAAGTTGCAGGATACAAGATTGATACATAGACGTCTGTTGCATTTCTATACGCTAACAAAGAAGAAGGAGGAAGAGACATCAAGAAAAACAGACCTATTTACAGATGCAGCAAAAATCATGATATGTAGGAACAAATTTAACCAGGGAGGTGAAAGACGTAATACTCTGAAAACTATGTAAGACATTGATGGAAGGAACTAAAGATGACACAAATGGGAAGATACATGATGCTCATGGATTGGAAGAATTAATACTGTTAAAATGTCCACATGACCCCAAATGATGTACAGATTCCATGCAATCCCTATCAAATCAACAATGGTATTTTGCACTGAACTAGAACAAATAATCCTGAAACTTGTAAACAATTAAAAAAGATCAGGGACTCCTGAGTGGCTCAGTGGTTGAGTGACTGCTTTGGGCTCAGGGTGTGATGCTGGGGTCCTGAGATGGAGCCCTGTGTCCGGTTCCCCACAGGAAGCCTGCCTCTCCCTCTCCCTATATCTCTGCCTCTCTCTGTGTGTCTCTCATGAATAAATAGATTTGAAAAATCAATTAAAAAAAAGAATAAAGAAAGACCCTGAGTAGTCACAGCAATCTTGAGAAAGAAGGACACAGCCAAAGGCATCACAATCCCGGGTTTCAAGCTGTACAACAAGCTATAGTAATCAAAACTGTGGTCCTGGCACAGAACTAGACACATAGGTTGCCGGAACAGAACAAAGAGCCTAGAAATAGGCCCACGCTTACTTATATGGCAAATCAATCTATGACAAAGGAGGCAAGGATATACAATAGAGAAAAGACCATCTCTTCAACAAAGGTGCTGAGAAAACTGGACAGAAACATGTGGAATGAAACTGGACCACCTTCTTACACCATACACAAAAATAAACTCAGAGCAGATTATAGACTAAATGTGAGGCCTGAAACTATAAAACACCTAAGAGAACACATGGGCGGAAATCTCTTGGACGTCGGCCTTAGGAATATATTTATGTCTCTCCAGGCAAGGGAAACTAAGGCAAAAGTAAACTATTGGGACTAAAAATAATTTCTTAATATTGTTAAATATCCAGTTAGTGATAACGTTTCTTCAATTGTGTTAAAAACCCTTCAAAACCATTAAGCAACAGGAAGCAACAACAAAAAAAATTTTTTAAGTTTGATTATTTGAATCAGAAACCAAATAAGTTCTCAGCTATGATTTGTTCAAATACACTTTCTGGTTGTTTGTCCCTTTCGGCGCCCTCTGGAGTCCCAATTAAATGTAGATCTTTCATTCTGAGGCTGTCATTTATTTCCCTTAACCTATCCTCATGATCTTTTAATTGTTTGTCTCTTTTTTCCTCAGCTTCCTTCCTCGCCATCAACTTGTCTTCTATGTCACTCACTCGTCCTTCCACCTCGTTAACCCTCGTCATTAGGACCTCCAGTTTGGATTGCATCCCATTTAATTGATTTTTAATTTCGGCCTGATGAGATCTAAATTCTGCAGTCATGAAGTCTCTTGAGTCTTTTATGCTTTTTTCCAGAGTCCCCAGTAGCTTTATAATTGTGCTTCTGAATTGGCTTTCTGACATCGGATTGTAATCCAAATTCTGTAACTGCGGGAGAAAGTATGGTTTCTGATTCTTTTGTGGTGAGTTCTTCCTTCCAGTCATTTTGCTCAGTGCAGAGTGGCTAAAAACAAGGTGTCCTGGATAAAGGAAGGAAAAAGAGAAAAAAAGGGGGAAACAAACAAAAAACAAAAGACAAGGAGGGGTATCTTCTGATTCTATATACTGTAAATCCCTTGACTTCCCCTGGAGCTTTCCAGCGCTGTGTGGTCAATAACTTGCTTTTCCCGTGACCTTCTAGCCGGTCTTCTGGGGGAGGGGCCTGTTGTGCTGATTTTCAGGTGTGAGCACTTGGGGGAGCTGCTCAGCCCCCTGCCAGGTGCAGGGCTCAGTGGGAGGTGTTTATTCTGTGAGGCCCCTGCTCAGTCCCAGGTACAAGGTGACACCAGGAGGAACAACGACAGTGGCGGCGGTCAGCTCTCCAGCCCTAGAGTCAGTTCCCTCAGTAACTACCACAGTCTCCCAGTCTGCAGGGGCCTGGATGCTCCAGGGGCGGGGGATGCCGATATGCACAGCTCGGGTCGCCCGGCAGCAGGAGTGTCCTTGCTGTCCTGTGTCCTCCCGGCCTCTGCCTGTCCCGGGGGGGAGTGCCGGATCCTGGGCTGTGTCCTGCAGAGCCCTGGGCTCTGGGGCCTGTACAGCTGGAATCCCACTCCCCGGCCGCGCAGCCCCCTCTGCGCGGAGCCTCTGCCCGAGCCCCTCCGAGTTGCTCCCGCCCCGCAGCCCCCTCCGCGGAGCCGCCCCCGAGCCCCCCCGAGCTGCTCCCGCCCCGCAGCCCCCTCCGCGGAGCCGCCCCCGAGCCCCTCCGAGTTGCTCCTGCCCCGCAGCCCCCTCCGCGGAGCCGCCCCCGAGCCCCCCGAGCTCCTCCCGCCCCGCAGCCCCCTCCGCGGAGCAGCCCCCGAGCCCCCCGAGCTGCTCCCCCCCCGCAGCCCCCTCCGCGGAGCCGTCCCCGAGCCCCCCGCCAGCTGCTCTCGCCCCGCAGCCCCCTCCGCGGAGCCGCCGCCCGAGCCCCCAGAGCTGCTCCCGCCCCGCAGCCCCCTCCGCGGAGCCGCCGCCCAAGCCCCTCCGAGCTGCTCCGGGTCCTGCCGTGCACGCTGCAGCCCTTAGGGAGCTCGGCGCACTCTTGCCGGGGCACAGGTGTCTGTTAGTGTCCCAGGGAGCCTGAGGGCATCCCCGCCCTCCTGGGTCCTGCTCCAACTCCCTGCGAGCGACTTTCCGCCCGGGGAAGGTCGGTGCAGCTCCTGCTTCTCCGGGACGGGGCTCTCCTGTCCTGGGGACACTCGCCCCGGCCTCAGCCCGGCTCCTCGCGGGGCCCCTCCCCCTTAGAGGCCTTTTGTTTCTTTATTTCTTTTTCCCCGTCTTCCTACCTTGATAGAAGCGCGAACTCTTCTCACTGTAGCATTCCAGCTGGTCTCTCTTTAAATCTCAGGCCGAATTCGTAGGTTTTCAGGATGATTTGAAAGTTATCTAGGTAAGTTGGTGGGGACAGGACACTTGGGGACCCTACTCCTCCGCCATCTTGCCTTGCCCCTTATCAAAATACTTTCTTAATATAGTTAAATATCCAGTTAGTGATAAGGTTTCTACAATTGTGTAAAAAACCCTTCAAAACCATTAAGCAACAGGAAGCAACAGTAAAAAAAAAAAAAAGATTTTTTAAAAACAGTTTGATTATTTGAATTAGAAACCAAATAAGTACCATACACTGAGATGGGGACAGATGTCTCTTTTTTTTTTTTTTTTTTTTTTTTTGACAGATGTCTCTTAAGGTCACTTTTAATCTATAGGATCTTCCCCCACATTTTTCCTGTTTCTCTTTCTTTTCTTATTGTGCTAAAGTTGACATAACATTTGCCACCTTAATCATTCGGGAGTGTTTAGTACACCCACAAAGTTGTGCAACCATCACCACTAATTAGCTTCAGAACATGTCCATCACTCCAGAAGGAAACCTTTACCCATTAAGTAGTCACTCAACGGGCATCCAGGGTGGCTCAGCGGTTTAGCGCCGCCTTCGGCCCAGGGTCTAATCCTGGAGACCTGGGATCGAGTCCCATGTCAGGCTCCCTGCATGGAGCCTGCTTCTTCCTGTATCTCTGCCTCTGTGTGTGTGTGTGTGGCAAAAATAAATAAAATTTTAAAAAAAGTAGTCACTCTTCAATCCCTCAATTCCCAGGATCTGGCAAACACTAATGTGTTTTGTGTTTCTGGCGAGTTGCCTATTCTGGATATTTCACATAAATGGAATCAAATAACATGTGGTCTTTTGTATCTGGCATCTTTGGCTCCACATAGCGTCTTTAAAGTTTATCCATGTTGTAGCATATATCACAACTTTGTTCCTTCTAATTGACGAAGTAATATTCCATTGTATGGGTATACCAAATTTGCTCATCCATTCATTATTTGCTGGAAAGTTGCGCTGTTTCCATCTTTCAGCTATTGTGAATAGTGCTTCCATAAAAATTCTTCTACATCCTTTGTTTAAATGCTTCTTTTCAGTTATTTTGGGTGTATATTTAGGAATGCAATTGATGAGTCCTATGGTAGTTGTGTCTTTAATAGATTGAGGAATCACCGAATTGTTTTACATGGTGGCTGTCTGTTCTATAGCTCCACCAGTGATGCATGAGGGTTCCAATTTCTCCACATTTTTGCCAACACTTCTTATGTTCCTTCATATTTTTTAGAAGTTAGCATACAATGTTATATTAGTTTCAGGTGTACCATATAATCATTCTGCAATTCTATACATTACTCTTTGCAGTCAATGGGTGTACTCTTAATCTCCTTTATCTGTTTCACCTGTCTCCCTTCCCTGCCCCCCCTCTGGCAACGAGTTTGCTCTCTGTATTTGCACTGTTGGGGATTTACCCCAAAGATTCAGATGCAATGAAACGCTGGGACACCTGCACCCCGATGTTTATAGCAGCAATGTCCACAATAGCCAAACTGTGGAAGGAGCCTCGGTGTCCATCGAAAGATGAATGGATAAAGAGGATGTGGTTTATGTATACAATGGAATATTACTCAGCCATTAGAAACGACAAATACCCACCATTTGCTTCAACGTGGATGGAACTGGAGGGTATTATGCTGAGTGAAGTAAGTCAATCGCAGAAGGACAAACAGTGTATGTTCTCATTCATTTGGGGAATATAAATAATAGTGAAAGGGAGTATAAGGGAAGGGAGAAGAAATGTGTGGGAAATATCAGGAAGGCAGACAGAACATAAAGACTCCTGACTCTGGGAAACGAACTAGGGGTGGTGGAAGGGGAGGAGGGCGGGGGGTGGGGGTGAATGGGTGACGGGCACTGAGGGGGGGACTTGACGGGATGAGCACTGGGTGTTATTCTGTATGTTGGTAAATTGAACACCAATAAAAATTAATTTATTAAAAAAAAGAGTCTGCTTTTTCTCTCTCTTCTTTTTAACTTTGTTAATCTGCTTTGTTTTTAAAATTCCATATATAAGTGAAATCATATGGTATCTGTCTTCATCTCACTTACCTCACTTAGCATTATACCCTCTAGATCCATCCATATTGTTGCAGTGAGACCTTCAATAAAGGTGGAGGAAACAGGGACGCCTGGGTGGCTCAGTGGTTGAGCATCTCCCTTAGGCTCAGGGCGTGATCCCAGGGTCCTGGGATGGAGTCTCACATCGGGCTCCCCGAAGGGAGCCTGCTTCTCCCTCTGCCTATGTCTGTCTCTCTGTCTCTCTCTCTCATAAATTAATAAGATCTTTTCTAAAAAGATGGACAGAATACAAAAAAGAACCTGTCCGAGATGAAGAATTCAATACCTGGGATGCAGAGGAACGGACTGGCAATCTGGAAGACAGGGTAATGGAAAGCAACCAAGCTGAACAGCAGAAAGAAAAATGAAGAATAAAAACTGAGAGTGGGTGGAAGGAAGTCAGTGACATCATCAAGCAGAACCACATTTGTATTATAGGGGTCCCAGAAGGAGAAGGGAAGAGTGCAGAAAATTTATTTCAAGATATTATTGTCCTTTTAAAAAAGTTACAGCATTCTTAGAGGGTGTGAAGTGATGTCTCATTGCAGTTTTGATTTTCGTTTCCTTAAGGACTAATGGTGTTGAGCATCTGTTCATGTGCTTGTTGGCTGTCTGTGGATCTTTTCTTCTTTGGAGAAATGTCTATGTTCAAGCCTTTTGTCCATTTTAAAGTGTGGTCGTCCTTTTGTTGTCAGGTCTGGAGAGTTCTTTTTGTATTCTAGATATTAGACCCTTGTCAGATACATGATTTGAAAATATTTCCTCCCATGCTACACGTTGTCTTTTCACTCTTGTGCAAGTGTCCCTTCATGCTAAAATTTTAATGAAGTCCAATGTATGTATTTTGTTTTCTTTCATTGCTTGTGCGTTTGGTGCTATATCTAAGAAACTATTGCCAAACCCAAGGTCATGAAGATTTACCCCCGTGTTTTCTTTCAAGAGTTTTATAGTTTTAGTGTTTATAGCTAAGTCTTTGGTCCATTTTGAGTTGATTTTTGTGTGTGTTCTAACAGAAGGGCCTAGCTTCCTTCTTTTTGCATGTGCATCCCCAGTTGTCCCAGCACCACTTCTTGAAAAGACTGTTCTATTCCCACCGGATGGTCTTGGCACCCTTGTTGAAGATCAAGGGCCATGTGTGTATGGGTTCATTTGCGGGCCCTCAATTCTAGTCTGCTGGTCTATATGTCTAGCCTTGTGACAATACCACACTGTCTTAATTCCTGCAGCTTTGTAGTAAGTTGATATCGGGAAATGTGAGTCTTCCAACTTTGCTTTTTGTTCTCAAGTTTGTTCTGGTGTTGGGGGTCCTTTGCACTTCTACATGAATTTGAGGATCACTTTTTCTGCTTCTACAAGTAGGGCATTTGAATTTTGATAGGAATCATGCCGAGACGGTAGATAAATTGGGAGAGTGTTGCCACTTTAACAATAGGACATCTTCCGATCCATCAACACAATGTGTCTTTTCATTTATTTAGGCCTTCTTTGCCTTGTTTCAACAATGTTCTGTAGACTTCACTGTAGGACCCTTGCATCTCCACAGCTAAATTTACTTCTAAGTACTTTATTCATCTTGATGCTTTTGTAAATGGAATTATTTTCTTAGTTTCATTTTTTTTTTAAATTAGGCAGCACACCCAATGTGGGGCTTGACCTCAGGACCTGAATCAGGAGTCAGTTGCTTTACCAACTGAGCCACGCAGCACCCCTCTTAGTTTCCTTTTCAGGATGTTCACTGCTAGTATACTGATGGACACACAACTGGATTTTGTGTGCTGAATTTAAGTATTGGCTCTAATAGCTTTTGTATTGGATTTCTTAGGATTTTTTGATATCTAAGATTCTGTCATCTGCAAATAGTTTTCTTTGTTTTCCACATTTGGTGCCTTTTATTTCTTTTCTTGACTGATTGCTCTGCCTAGAATGTTCAGTACAATGTTGAATAGAAGTGGCAGGAGTGAACATTTTGACTTGTCCATGGTCTTCGGGGATGCTTTCATTCTTTTACCATGGAATAGGATAGTAGCTGTGCGTTCTTCATAAATGCAGATTTTCAAGTTGAGGAAGTTCCCTTATAATCCTAGTTTTCTGAATGCTTTTCATCCTGAGGGAGTACTGGATTTTGTCACATGCATTTTCTGCATCATTTTGTGGTAGTCATATGGTTTGTTCCTTTCATTTTATTAATGTGGCATATCATAGTGATGTTCATACATTGAACCACCTTTACAATCATGGGATAAATCCCACTTTGCCAAGATGTATAATCCTTTTAATTAAAATTATTTTAATCAATAAAACTGCTAGTTTTGGTTTCCTAGTAAACATTAAAAATTTTTGCATTTATAGTCATAAGGTGTATTGGTCTGCACTGTTCTCGTGGTGTCTTAGTCTCACTTTGTTATCAGGGTAATGTTGGCCTCATAGAATGAGTTAGGAACTTGTCCCCCCCTTCTATTTTTTGGGAAGGCTTTGGGAAGGATTTATAATTATTAATTATTAATTGTAATTTATAATTCTTCTTTCTTTAGCCAACATATAGTAGTACATCATTAGTTTCAGAGGTAGAGTTCAATAATTCATCAGTTACATATAACATCCGGTGTTCATCATATTGTGCCCTGCTTAATTCCATCACCCAATTACGGCACCCCCCACCACTCCTCCAGCGACTCTGAGTTTGTTTCCTAGAGTTAAGAGTCTCTCATGCTTTGTCTCCCTCTGTGTGTGTGTATAATGTGTGTGTGTATGTATAATTTGTGTATGTATATATACCACATGGTCCTTATCCATTCATCTATCAATGGGCATCTTGGCTCTTTCCATAGTTTGGCTATTGTGGACACTGCTTCTATAGACATTGGGGTGCATGTGCCCCTTCAGATCGTTCCATTTGTACATTTGGGGTAAATACGTAGTGTAATTGCTGGCTCATAGGGTGGCCCTGTTTCTAGCTTCTTGAGGAACCTCCATACTGATTTCCAGAGCAGCTGCACCAGCTTGCATTCCCACCAACAGAGTATAATTCTTTAGGCATTTGGTAGAATTCACCAGCGAAGCCAACAGGTCCTGAGCTTTTCTTTGTTCTAGGTTCTTGTTTTTTTATTTATTTTATTTATTTATTCGTAGAGATGCAGAGAGAGAGAGAGAGAGGCAGAGACACAGGCAGAGGGAGAAGCAGGCTCCACGCAGAGAGCCTGACGCGGGACTCGATCCAGGGTCTCCAGATCAAGTCCTGGGCTGCAGGTGGCGCTAAACCACTGCGCCACCGGGGCTGCCCTGTTCTAGGTTCTTGTTGATGGATTTACTCTCTTTACTTTTTTCATGGGTCTATGGAGAATTTCTATTTTCTCATGAGTCCGTTTTGTTTCATTGTGTGTTTCTAGGAAATTGACCTTTTCACCGAACTTGCCTAAATTTTGGTGTACAATTGTTCACGGAATTCCCTTGCAATCTTTTTTTTTTTAATCTCTGCAAGGCTGATAGTAATGTGGGGACATTTCTTATTTTAGTACCTGACTATTCTCTCTTTTCCTAGTATACTATTGCTTTTATTTTCTTATATTTTAAGGACATATCAGCTTCATAAGCTTCCATGTGTGTCTTTCCATATAATGACACTTGTGCTAACGTGAAGGTCCTACCACCTACCAAGTACATTATTGCCAGCTGTATACGGAGAGTCTGGAGAGAAAAAAAAACAAACCTTGGGTGATCCACAGAAACTTTGGAATTCCTGTGAGGTGAAATGAGGCAGAACTCCATTATTATCTAGACTACATAAGTCCCTTTATAAGTAAAGAACTCATATTCAATATTCTTTTTTTCTTTTAAATCCAGGTATGGTCCTTACCACAGTCTCTTTTACCTTACCTTCGTAAATAAGCACATGTTTTTGGGAAAGGCTTGGCTGGTATTTTCTGACCTCCACTTTCCTCAAAGGGCCCTAGGCCGGTGGGCTGACTTAGAACTGGACACTTGGTGGGGGACCAGAGTTTTCCACCAGAGCTGCTAGCATCAACTTTCTGCTTTCCAGTCCTCATTATTTTCTCCTTAGAAAAATCAAGTAATACCCCAGCCAGCTGTCCCTATATCTAGACCACAGTACACTACTATGTACTCTCTATACTATCTCTCTTGCCACAGATTCTGGTCAGTCAGATGAGACTGGCTCCCCCCGGGCCTTGCAGTCCAGTATGGTAACTGTGCCTACCTTGCCCTGCATAGGTTTGTGCCACCATCGTTTAGGGCAATCTTAGCCCCTTAACAACTGCTCAGGCTGGAAGGTATCTCAGAGTCTACACAGCCAGTCCCCCAAATACGGCTGCACACCCCAAATGTGATCCTGGTTCACATGGGATCCTTGTGGAGGAGACGAGATGCATGTCCTAGGCATGTCTGCCCTCTTCACTGGATGCCTCAAGCCTACATGATACCCCAGGAGGGAGGGGGTCCTCCCCCTTCACCCCAAACCAAAGGATACACCGCAAAAAAGGCATGGAGGAAATCTGGGGATCTGGTTTCACATATAGGCCACCAATCCATGATGCCGATAAAGATTTCTCACTAAGGAGGCAAAGTAGTGCCTCACAGTCATCTTAGAAATGGAAGGGTCTTAAACTACATCTTACTTGTTCTACTGACTCATAGGGCCAGGAATGGATGATGGGTGGATGGATGGATGGATAGGTGCGTGGATGGATGATGGATGGATGGATGGATGAAGTAGTGAAGAAAATATTTGAATGTAGAGCTAGATATGGCCATATGAGAAGGCTGAAGTTGAGTGGTCTATTTGGCTCGGGAGACACGATGTTCATAGAAGAACTAGAGTGTGTCGTTTCAGTGTAAAAGGCCCACAGAGAGCATGAGATGGTGTGTTTCCAAGTACTTTTCAGGACCATGAGGATGTCATGTGGATTAGCCCAAGCAGAACGCCTCAGGAGTCGTTGGCATCTCTCAGGCAGAACTTCCAAAGAAGTTCTTTTGGGCCTGAAGCTTACACAATTTGGAAGGCCCTCTTCTAAACTTGTGCAAAATGAGCATGAAAGTGAATATTGATTTAGGATTGGAAGAAAATTCATAATGAAATTTAAAAACTGATGACTAAATCACTGAAATTCCAAAATAGTATGTACACACACACAGGTGTGTGTGTGAGTGTACATATATTTAAACACACCAACTGTGTAGTTGTACAATCTAAAGTATGATGAAGCACTAGTTCAAAGTGAAAGGTACTACAGTTTTATTGGGAATCAAAACAGCTAACTTGCAAATTTTACACACACATTCACATAAATCACATGGCCGTGTGAGCACATAACATAGGCCTGTGAGTGACAGCTGACTCCCTCTAAGAATAGAAATACATTCAGGTTCATGTCAGACCTTTAGTGCTCATTTTCACATCACATTTTAAAAGCAAACTAGCTTTTCTAACGTTTTTTTCCTCAAAAAATCTTGTTTCAAGTTAGGATAACAATTCATGGACTTCAGAGTTTATCTTTTGGTTACACAAGTTTCATTGTACTCTGACAACAGCCACATTTAGGCAAATGGAAGCTGTTCTGTAGTTCATTTCCAGGTTCCCAGATCCCGGTCCATCTATTGCTCACACAGCCTGGAATGACTTACCAGCCTGCATATATAACTGTCGGAACCTGTCAGGGTTAGCCAGTGAATAAATCAAAAGAGAACGCTGGCTTGGTTTGAGATAGATGACTGCGTCTTAGGGGACACAGTTCCAGAACAAAGTGCATGCTTTCCTACAATGTGTGCCACTTAGATGGGCTCCCAGCAGTGAACCTGGACTCCAGCTAGGTCTAAAATCGCTAAACTGTGTGTCCGATTACTCTAGTTGTCTTCCACAGGGGAATAAGCCACTACATGCAAAGCATCCCATCAGTCAGGAAGACAACTAGGAGCCTGTTTGTTTTAGGAAACCACTTAGCCACTGAGCAAGAACTGCTTCCCTAAGTGGAATCTCAGGCAAGTGTAGAGGTCACAGTCTCGCACAGGCCGACAAAATGTTCACCGCACGTTGAGATGTCGTTCACTCCCATGTGGACTACATGCAGATGACCAGTCATTAACTTTGAGTTTCAGACGGCTTTTCCAGGAACCATGAGAAGGTAGTGACAGTATATCGCAAACATCTGTGCCTTTGGCTTCACCCCTCAGGGCTTTTCTTCCACACAGATAAGCATGGCAGATCAAATTCAAGGAATTATCCTATGAACAAATGCAGTCATTTACACCGAGGTGTCAGAGAGAGAGTGAGAAATCCATGTGATGTTTCTGCGAAAATCCATCTTATATTTTAAAAGCGATTGTTGCTTCATGTCTGACACCAGGGCTCTTTCACGTCATAAGAGATCGTGCGTCCCGTATTTAAAATATGAAGTGCTCTCCAAAGCAATCTTATGAAAACATCTAGACAATGACACATCCAAGCAAGTAGAGGGAAGTACCACTGTGTGCAGTATTTTTTTTTTAATCAAATTAGTTTGCGAAGCATTTGGGAACCAGTAACGATGGTGGCCGTGCTATGCACAAGTGCCACAGATGGATCCAAAATGAACCCAGCATGTTCCCGAGGTCTCAAATTTCTAGAACATATATGTATATGGCATAGAGAATTGAAGGGTCCCGCATTTCATGCAGACAGGGCCTTGAGAGGTCTCCCTGCTGCAGTGTGGGCACAGGAGGGCTTACTTATTAGCCTTCAGCCCGGGTGCCGATCTCTTTCGCATTTTCTTTAGGATATTTTTATCAAACAGCTGTTTTTCCCGGTAATGCACGGGTGGGCCCTGTAGGTACTTTTCTTCTGCCTCCTTGTAACCTAATCCGTCAAGTGCAGCAATTGAACAAATGATTGCTTCTGGCAGAAGAACTTCCACAACAAAACTGACTTTGTCATCCCTTGCCAGAGTCAGCCTCTTCTTGTCTATTTGTTTGTAGATTTCTTGTAAATGTCCCACCACGACATCCAACTGGTCTTCATCCTCCAGGTATGTTTCAATGCAGAGCGTGTACCTCTTGGAATTCAGAAAGGATGTCAGCCACCTGGACTGTTTCCTGCCTTTGACAATGTCCAGAAGGTGGTGATCGGCCCCCTTCTTTTTCACGATGAAGTCCACGAGCCTCTGGTTGGCTCGGTCCCGAGCAGCCCTCATCCGGTCAGGGAGAATCTTCTTGCGGGGCCTCTTCCCGCCCACGGAGGTCTCCTCCTCAGAATCCTCCAGGTCGGCATAATTGACCTTTGGGAAGTCAGCCTCCAGATCCCCGTCCTGGATGGCTTTCCTAACTGGGTAACTGACGTCAGCAGCATAATAGTCCAGGAAGGAGCCTGCAAAAGACCCACAAGTGAGCCCTTCTCTGTAGTGAGAAATCAGGGAGAAACACCAGTTCACACTTTGCTCGTACATTTTCCTGGCTCTCTTCATCAGTGTTTCTTTCTCTTTGCAGTCCAGGGGCTTTAATCTTCGAAGAGGAACTCGAATGCCACTCATTTCAGCGTGCATGTTTGCCTCAATCAAAAGCACCCTTGCAGTCTGCTCTGCTTGGCTGACGCTCTTTACCACTGCTGGCCAAAAGGGGTGATTTTGAAATTTAAACCAGACCATCATTCCTCCTTCAATGGGACAAGGCTCCTGTGGAGAAAGCGTGCTGGTCAGTTGTCCCATTTCCTGGCTGACATCCTTCTTAATAGCAGTGGTGGGGTTCACAGCCTTTGAGCTGGCCGAAGGTCGAGATTCCTGCAGCCCTTTCTCAAACTCTGGTACCTGCAGCTTCCTTCTCCTGTTTGCCAGACGGAGTGAACAACGCGGCCTCAGGTTAGGGGCGCTGGAGGAGGCTGCCGCACCTTCCATGCCTGGCTCCCAGGGACCCTCTCCGTGGTCCTCAACATTCCTGGAGGAGGCAGAGCGCTCAGAGGAGGCAGCCGGGGTCTTTGCGTGGGTGTCAGGTGCCTCTTCTTTCAGAGCCTCCTCGGGCACAGTGAGGTTGAAACCTGGTGGCGGAGATGGAAGGATGCCTCCATCTTCAGCCCCGGTACCCGCCTCCTTGGCTATGCGATGCAAAGACCTAACTCTTGAGGTGTCCCTCTTTTCCTTGCCCTCTTTCTCACCACCATCTTCTGAAAGCGACGGTAAGTTCGGGCGCCTGCTGGAGCTTGGTGAGGACTTTGCTCGCCTTTTCCTTGGAAGGGGAGTGAGGGTTGTGTGTGCCTGTGATTGGCCGCCTTCTGTGGTGTCCGGTCTCTGAGAATGCACCAGCCGCGATTTGAGGTTTCTGCGTTTCCTGAGACGCCTCAGTAAGATCCCTTTGGCCTTCCGGTAGTCTTTAAGAGATGGCTTTCTTGGTCCCCTTCGGGACGGTGTAGTGGTCTCTGGATCATCCGATGCTCCTGCTGGGCGCACATCTGCTCTCTCCTTCAGAATCTCCAATGCCACTGAAAGAGCGTTTCTGTAAGGCACTTCCTGTCCCGCTGGGACACTGGCCTTCGACTGGGCTGTTAGCAAGGAGGTAATGGATTCAATCTGAGACTCGTTTAGGATCTTTACGTCTGTGCTTTTCACTTTAATTTTTTCATCTACCGAGAGTATTTCAACTTCTAGAGAAAGTGCTCCTTTCCTCTTATTTCTTGGTGAGACCCCGGATCTGGACAAAACCCTTGCTGGCCACAAGTGGCCCTTCCAGTTGCATAGGACATACTCAGCATCCATTGTGATTTGGGTGTCCTCTCAAGAGGTGACTAATAGAGGTTGAGGGTTCTGGCCGTCAGACACACAGGCACGGCACATCTTCCCTAAAACAATGTCCTTCAGCACGCCTTTTGGCCTCGGGCCACAATGGGTTTACTGCTTGTGTGGACCCTCCTTCTTCACCTGAGTCTCCCAGGGTCCCGGGGACTTGTGATCGGAATGGACTGTATAGGAGAACACTGGAAGGTGGGAAAGGAAGAGAAGAAAACCATTAGGGGAAAAAATTCCTTTTGTGAACGTAGAAGAACATTGATCAATGAGAACTGGAAGGAGATAAAACAAAGAACTATTAACAGTGTGTGTGTCAGACAGGGGGTAAATACAAGGCACGTATCGGGGAACATACAGAAGATACCTGAGGATTTTTTTAACCTTCCATACCCAGTTTCTTGCCCTGCTTGTTGCCACTCCGTATTAAAGAGCATCTGTGTGGGGAGGCGGGTGTCATTTTCCAGATCTCATTTGTGTTATTGGCCGTCTTGTGCCTTTTGTGCTCCCTGGGGCTCATCCTGGGGGGATGCTTCACTCGGTCCTTATTTTCTGGGGGGCGCTGATGCCACCCTGTGCACCCAAGGAAGCCAGGGACGATCTCCAGCCTACAGACCCTGAATGCCAGCCAGCCCAATCTTGGGTTCAAGAGCATGAGCTTAGATTCCAGAGGTTCACGAAGATCATCCTGGTGGTTACTGGTGCCATCCTTCATAAGGATTGCTACAGGCATGGGCCATTGGCTTGACCTGCCCTTTTGCATTGCACTACGGTGGCTCAAAAGGCTGTTGCCCACCCCCCTCCCCGCCCCCAGAGCTAAATTTTCGGAAAGAGATGGCTGTAGAGCGAGGAGCGGATTAAGCCACACTCCAAATGTCAACATGAAATGACCGCAAGTGAAATGTTTAGTAAAATAGGAACGTCTTACAAAACACCACATAGATCGAGGGAGGCGTGAGTCTATTTGCGGTACCTGTTGGTTCACACGTTCCAACTGCTTGTCCGGCAGACCCTTTCCTCTGCTCTGTGCCTCTGAGGTGCACAGTCCTTCCAGGGATCAAATGGCCTCAAATGTAGATACCCAGGACGTACGTACCTCTAATGTTGATCTAGAAAATCAGAAAGGCAGATGGGAAATTAAGCCAACGAAATGGGGATGGAGTCATCATTTTCCCTTCCCCAGCTCTGGAATACAGGCTATTCTGAAGCAGAAATGTTAGTTACATCTCATTTGGAATGTAGACCTGTCTCTCTGCTTCCTTCTTTTGCATTTCAAAAATATTTCCATGTTAACCTGTTTAGTTTAGGCTGGTCCTCCTATTTCAGACCATGGCCACTACGGCTTTCATAATAGCCTTTTTGTCCATCTTAAATGCAAAGATTTAATAGTAGCATTGTGTGTATGTGTGTGTGTGTCTCATGTGTGTTAGTGTGTAACGGTAATGGTGTCTATTATGTAAATGTGTGTTGGTGTTTCTAAAGTAAGTTTGTGGAATACAGAAACCATGCAGAGGGGTATACATGGGAGGAAATACATTATAGGTGCTTACTGTCAACATGATAGTATGAGGCTTCGTCGCACGTTCCCTATGCACCATGTACTTATGCATGCACATATTGCCTAGGACTGTATTTCTTCACTCAGGAGCAGTATGGAATCACTGTTTCGTGGGAATCTGATTTTTTGCATCGGTTTTGTGAATCTCTTTTGGCAATGCGGTTTCCATGACATTTAAAAACTTCATTTAAATACATTTCAAACATTTAGATGAGTGTGATGCAGAAAATGCAGTTGTTCACTCAATCTCCCTCCCCACCCCTCAAGAAATACCTATTAATGGGTTTTACTTTCCGCATATACTGTTCAATTATGTATCATAGTTCGCTTACAGATTTTAGCTCATCCTTTAACGGTTTCAAATGGTACGCTTTGTTTTACAAGAGATTATTTCCCTAATAAACCCGTGTATGCAGGACTTTGTTTACACATACTCCTAGCTACAATATGAAACGTGTGATGACTAACGACACAGACTTTGGGCCCAGCCTGCACAAACCTTTTCTTGCCAGAATGTGTGATCATGCAGGTATTGTGTCCTCTGCTTTACAGAACCCAGTGTACTGGCTCTTAGAACACGGGTGTCGGGTGTCGGATGAGGACACAGAACAAAGAGGAGAAGGAAAAACAGGTGACTCAGCCAACTGCAGTCTCCCTGCAGCAGGATCTGCCAGTCTCTCACACAGAACAGGAGTGCCTGAATCACCTCAGCTCCAACCAGACCGCCAAGACACACCCACACTCACAGATACATACACAGACTCAGAGTGATGAGGTTAGAGACCCAAGATGCCTGATATTGATGCATGGAATCAATGCTTTCTGCTCTACACATGCATGCAAATATTGCTGCTTCCAGGGCAGGGGTTCTTTCCAGCTCGTCTCAGTTCCTTATCTTGGAATTACACACAGAGAATCTAAAATGCTGTTTAAGATTATAAAGTAGGAAAAACCTTAAGGATCAGTAAGCTGATCACCCAGAAGGAATGCGAACTGCAAATATATGAGTCTCACACTTTTAAATTCTGTTTAAACCTATTTTCTATAAGTTATTAGAAAGGGCTTGGAAAACCATAGCACCTATTTGAATATTCTCTCCCATTCACGTTTGTGTACATCTGTTCAACTACGAAGCACTTTAATGGAGTAACTTGCAGCGGACAACCAAAATATCAATTGCAATCATTTTGTCCGGTTACCAAAACAATGCATCCTTGAGAGACGCAGTCAGAAGGAAAGGGTTTTTATTGAAAATATAAAATCCTCCATGGCCTATTCACCATATGCTTTGGCCCACTGTCCAAACAGCTTCCATTTAAGGGTTGGCACATAATGTTGCAGATGATTTCCTTATTTTTTCATCCTAACAGGAGCACAGCTCTCTTCTCTCCCTCTAAGGGTGCATCCAGGTGGGTGTGTAGACAGACAGATGGCAGTTGGACAGAAAGAGGGACAGATAGAGGGAATTATATGTAAATGTTGATCCTCTTCTGCACACCAGGAACAAGTATTAAAAATAGAACCCTGAATGACACTGAAGTAACTATTACAGTGACCCCCAATCCTCGGAGGGTTTGGATCTGAACATGTATCCACAATTCCAGTTTACAGTCATACCAAACATGCCTGCCCAGTAAAAATGAATAGAATAAAACAGAAGGGGAATCGTAGAAGTTACAACTCCACGATTTGTAACTTCAGGGTCAATTCCAGACCATCAAGAAATAGAACCCTCAGATGAACCAGCTTCAATTTTTAAGTCCTGCTGTTAACTCTAGTCCATTTGCTCCTTGGCTAAGGAATGAGAGAACGTGGTGGCAACGAATATTTATTTCTCCAATCAATGGCCGTGACTTTTGGAAAAATGATTTTGGAAGCTTTGTTCCTTAACTCCTTTCCCCGTTGAGGGCTGTGATCACTTCCAAACAAAAACAAAAACAACCCTCTGAACGTGTTGTCTCAAAACAAGGGCACTGTCCTTGATAGGACTCCCGCACCCCTCCACTCCCCAGAGGCAGAAATTCTCTCATCTTTACCCCAACACCCTCTCATCCCTTCCCTAAAACCAGGTCTTATTTATTGGACCTTTTTTTATGTTTTTCTCATTCTGAGAGGGAGGAGGAAGGCAGGGTCATAGGGAGAGGGAGAGATGGAATCTTAAGCAGGCTCCATGCCCAGTGCAGAGCCCGACACAGGGATAGATCTCATGACCCTGATATCATAATGTGAGCTGGAATCAAGAGTGGTGTCCCCAACCGATTGAGCCACCCAGGCACACCTTGGAGCTACTTTTAAGCTGTAGGCTTTGGGACCTTAAACTGTCCCTAAAGCATGTATTTCCATGAATGGACAAGTTAGCAGGTCCCCCTTTTGGCTATAAAGGCACATTTTATGCAATAAGTTAGAGAGAAAACACGTTCTTTCCTACTATTGCACCTTTGCAGTGCCAGATGAATCCAGAATGAACTTTCCACTTGTCAAAGTTTTTAACCAAATTCCATTTGTAGAACAACTGGGTGGGAATTGGCATCTTCAGAACTTTCCCTTATGTTTTTCACTAGTTTTGTAAACTCATAGAGGTCACACCTATTTGGAAATGTGGACCATTTTTGTACAAACATTTTATTTTTTTAATTTTTTTAAAATTTTTTAAATTTATTTATGATAGAGAGAGAGAGAGAGAGAGAGAGAGAGGCAGAGACACAGGCAGAGGGAGAAGCAGGCTCCATGCACCGGGAGCCCGATGTGGGATTCGATCCCAGGTCTCCAGGATCGCGCCCTGGGCCAAAGGCAGGCGCCAAACCGCTGCGCCACCCAGGGATCCCTGTACAAACATTTTAATGGCAAGCGTTGCAGACTGAAAAATCGGGACCCACACTCAGTTTCATCAAAGAACTGAAAAAATTAGGCTTGCTTCTCACCTACAAATGATCAGCTACAACACTCAAAGCACATACACCTTCCAATTGCCAAGCTCTGCCTCCAAATTTTCCCTTAGCAAAGAAGGAACTACAGCAACTACTCTTGCAGGCACACACCATCAAGAGCTCTCTACTCTTGAGGAGGAAAAGCATAAGTGCTCGTGCAAGGACTACACAAACGTCAAGGATTCCCTCTGTTCCTTATTTTAAGACTAGAGTGACTTCTGTCCCATTCCTTTAGCAAACTCAGGTGGTTTCTCACATCAAGCAGGCCAATTTTCTTCCAGAGATTCTCTGTTACCCCTCCAGTCACTGTTACCTGCCACAGGGAGACCTCCACTTCCCTCTCTAACAGTGATGAAATCATGCACAGCCTTAGGACTGAAAAAGTCAAGGGCATCCTGGTCTTTCCTGCAGGCGAGACTTCCATAATTACTGATAGCCAGGCGAGTGGACAAAGTGTGTATTTTAGAACCTATTAATTTCCCTGTGTCGTGCACAAGGAGAAAAAGGTGCCCTAATTCACAAGACAACTCACTGCATCGTAGCTTGTCATAACGGCATTGGATGTCTGCCAGGTGCTTGCTACCCTTGGGAAAAGACAAACAAACTGATAATCTAAGCCAACAAGGGCATGTTATGCATCCAACACAAGGACTGATGCAGACCTTCATGTGCTGACAGAGAAAAAAATTCAGACCCCCCCCAAAAAAAAAACTACCTAGAGACCAATGAAGCACAAATAATACGCTTTATGTAAGGCACACATTCACATGAGAACAACGGTGTATACTTCATCTCAAGACACAAAAGATATGTCAATGGAAGAGAAGATTCCAGAATGATAAACAGAAATGTCATGGCACTGTTGCATTGGCAAGAGAGGAAGGAAAAGGACAGAAGTGGATGGCGAGGGTAGACATCATTTCTCAAATGTTTTAAAACATTACACGGAGGACACATTTACGTGTACACAGGCACCGAAACCTTACTTTGCAAAGATTCTAAGGTGATATGAAATGAAATCCTGGATGTAAGTGAACAAAAAGCAGGCAAGCAAAACAGTACCAACCATTGCATAGAAAGCGATGCAAATACATTGCAAATGTCTTTGAGGTACATTTTCTATGGATCAAAGGAAATGTTCATTATTAAAATGTATATATTTAACCACAGAAGATATATTGTACTGCGGTCCAAGAAGAGAGAAGGGCTGCTGAATGTGTGAAGGAACAATAGGCAACAATGTTCCAAAATAAAGAAAAATATCAGATGGTGTACTGATATGCCAACCTGCAAGCATAATATATTCCCTCCCTCTCCCTACTCTCCCTCTCCCTCCCTTCCTCCCCCCCACCCCCGCCTCTCTGACTTTCACACAAACACAAACACACACACACAGGTCTAGGCTCATTATAGTTAAAACTTCTAGAACCCAGTGGGAAAAGAACAGCTTTAAAAGCAAAGAGGGAAAACCAGCATGACTATTAGACAACACCCTCTTACTATTTTTATGAAAGAGAGCTTGAGTTATTTGGAGATCAAAAAGAAAAAAACAAGAGTGCCATGACAGGAAGAGTGGGCACTTGTAGTTCCGGAGAACCCAAGGGACAATACGGTGGTTCTGAGAAGCCGTGACCTCTGAGGAGGTTACGTCAGAGCGTGGGCTCTGACTTTGTCTCTTAGAGATGTTTCTTAGTTCATGTGTGTGTTGGCTACTCATATTGAGCACAATATCATCCCCTAGGCTACACAGAGTCACATTAGATCTTCCAATCCTACCCATTTGCCTCATTTGCTGACTTCTTTTGCTCTCTCGACACACATAATAACTTGACTATAAGTCAGTGTAAGTGAGTCAACTTACATCTTTAAGGGTTCATGGGACAATCATCAAGCAGAAGTACATGATGAGGAATATTTGGGGATCTCTGCTTTCAAGAAGTCAGGTAACAATGCCCTCGGGCAATGGTGCCACCTTAGGACAGCAGAAAGAGGCCCTGGTGTGACAGAGGTATTCAGTCACCTAAGCCCCCCTGCCCCAAGAGAAGCTGCCATCCCCCCTGATAAAACAGGAGGGATTAGAGCTCTTAATGACCAACTAAAACCCACACACTGGCAACACACAAACACACAGACGACTCACATTGATAGCAGACACCGACTAGTCCGATGTTTCTACAGTTACTCCATCTCTCCAGTCTGTAAATATCCTTGTTAAATGTTTCTTCTGTCTCCAGGAAAGAATGGCTTACCCCAGTTGTCATGGAAACCAGAATGTCATCAAAAACGGTCTTCCTGATGTTCGCTTTCTATGGAAACCAGGAAGTACTAATACCTCCTCAGATGCAGAGCGCTGATCGTGGTCTCAGTCAATTACACCCTGACCAATCCAGTGAATGAATGAATGAGTGAGTGAATGAATGAATGAAACATTGAAGACAATATCTGATGGTCTCAGAAAAGGCACTGAGGGCAGGGGAGTTTTTGCAAAATGGGTTATGGAAGAAATAAAGTGGAAAGATAACAGCTTCTGTCTTCCCTTCACACACACACACACACACACACACACACACACACACACACAGGATCCAGGTTCCGTTAAGGACTTCCTTTCAACCTGCCAAGACTCATGAGGCTAGGTGTATTTCTGTGGGTGGGATTCAAGGACTCTCAGTCAATTAAAAATGACCCAAGAGGAGAAGATGTGTCAGGATAAAGGACCTGGATGTCAGAGGTCCCGTTTGCCTTAACTAGAAACTCGGGCAAACAAGACCAAATGACCCTCAGTGCACCCTTGGATAACGCGTACTGACAAGGTTTTCAGGACACCAGTGGTTCCTGAGAAGAGAGACGAGTCCCTTAAAAAAAAAAGGCCCTGGGGGAAAAAAAGGCCCTGGGGATCCCTGGGTGGCTCAGTGGTTTGGCCCAGGGTGAGATCCTGGGGTCCCGGGATCGAGTCCCACGTTGGGCTCCTGTCATGGAGCTTGCTTCTCCCTCTGCCTGTGTCTCTGCCTCTCTCTCTCTCTCTCTGTCTATTGTGAATAAATAAATTTAAAAAAATCTTTTTTTTTTAAAAAGGCCCTGATGGAGGACAATAGGGAGATAGAGATGAGCCTCTCACATTTGGGATGTGCGCTCAGCTTGTACTGCCGCAACCACACTGCCAATGAAGGCTAAGCCCAGAGGTAGGGCTCCTCTCATAAGGGCACACAGCGCACACTTCCTCTCTCATTGTCATCTACATTAGGGGACTGAGCTGCCCTGTGACGCAGCTGTTTCCTGTTAATGAGCTCCAGGCAATTCTTCTGTGGCCAGTCCTGGGAAGTGTGATGTGCTGGGAACAGGTTTTCGGGAGGGGAGAGTGCAGTTCCTATTTCCAGGGTTTTCCTATTTCCATGTTGTAAGTACTCCCATTATGTCCGACTTCCAACCACTGACACGATGTCACCGAGTGCTGATTTGGCAAGTGATGCCCCAAATCAGCCCTCACAAGGTGACGGTTCCAGACAGACCCAGTACAGCCCTGGACCCCAGATTCCAGAGCCAGACAAAGCCCTCTCGTTCTACGTGCAATCCACGAGAGCAGGGCAAGCTGGACTCTTACATAGAACTGTGTGCCACCTGAATGAAGGCTTTCGAAAGGTTCTTGGTGAAGAGGAGAGGAAGAGGCACATCAAGAGCCTCCATGTATGTAGCCTATGTAGTTTTGGGGGAGGGAAAATAGTGGGAAGCACCCATGGCCAATCTTTTCAAATCAGAGATGCTTTCTGAAAAACCAATGCAGGCCTGAGTCTCAGCTCTGCCTCTCCTCAGTTCTGTGACTTGCACATTGTGCCCTAACATCTCTGTTCCCTGGTCTCCATTTTTGTCAAATCAGCTCCTAGTGCCTCTGCTCTTAAAGGGTTAGTTAAAACTTCAGGAAAGAACAGTAGACATCAGCAGTGCCGGGTGATCAGCAGTGCCGGGGTGGGGGGTGGGGTGTTGGTGGTCCCTGAGAACCTTCTGGACGGTCAGTGAGATCTTCCTCTCCCTACTCAGTATCAGTGAATCTGATTGCCCGGTTGCCTTTCCATTGAAACAACGGATTGTAAGAGGTGAAGTGAAGAGGCAGATATGAAAATCCTAACTCTGGGAAACGAACTAGGGGTGGTGGAAGGGGAGGTGGGCAGGGGGTGGGGGTGACTGGGTGACAGGCACTGAGGGGGGCAGTTGACGGGATGAGCACTGGGTGTTATTCTATACGTTGGCAAATTGAACACCAATAAAAAATAAATTTATAAATAATAAAGAAAATCCAGGTCTTTCCTATTCCGGTAGGTATTAAATAGATTGGCAGAGATGAAAAGCAATACCATACTTTTAATACTTTTGTTTATATTCAAAGAGTAGTAATTTTATTTCATGGAGCATATTTACATGTAAGCAATAATAATCTTAATATTATTTTTAAAAGAATACATAAAAGTGGGACTGCCCAGGTTTTTTCTCCCCCAAATACTTCAACATTTGATTACCATGGTTTAAGAAGCATTATCTTTATTTCTAAATTTTATGTAAACTCAATTAATTGACATATAATGTATCATTGGTTTCAGAAATAGACATTGGTGACATATGACACCCAGTGCTCATTACATCATGTGCGCTCCTTAATGCCCATCCCCGAGGTACCCCGTTCCTCTAGCCCCTTCCCTTCAGCAACCCTCGGTTTGTTTCCTATGATTAAGAGTCTCTTATGGTTTGTCTCCCTCTCTGATTTCTTCTTGTTTTATTAAAAATTGTTTTTATTGAATTAAAATTCACATAACAGGGATGCCTGGGTGGCTAAGCGGTTGAGCGTCTGCCTTCGGCTCAGGGCATGATCCTGGTCCCAGAATCGAGTCCCACATCAGCCTACTTGCAGGGAGCCTCCTTCTCCCTCTGCTTATGTCTCTGCCTCTCTTTCTCCCTCTGTGTCTCTCATGAATAAGTAAATAAAATCGTTTTTAAAAAAGAAGTTCAAATAGCATGTTAAAGTGTACCACTCAGTGGCATTAAGTAAATCCGCAGGGTTGTGAAACAGTCACCTCTACCTTCTTAACAAAACGTTTTTATGAGTTGTAAAGGAAATCTTTTTTTTTGTGTGTGTGTGTGTAAAGGAAATCTTATACCCAGTCACTCCTCACTCCCACCTGCCCCCAAACCCTGGCAACCTCAAATCTACTTTCTGTTTTTATGGGCTGGCTTATGTTGAATATTCGTATGAATGGACTCACACAATACATAACCTTTTGTGTCTGGCTTATTATGTGCAGAATAATGATCTTATTATTTTTATTATTTTTTAAGGATTCTATTTATTCGAGAGAGGCAGAGATATAGGCAGAGGGAGAAGCAGGCACCCCACGGGGAGCCCAATGCGGGACTCGAACCCCGGACCCCAGGATCACGCCCTGAGTTGAAGGTTGATGACGCTCAACCAGTGATCCACCCATGCCTCCCTAGAATAATGATTCTAAAGTTCATCTACATTGCAACATTCCTTTTACTGTCTGCATATTTGGTTGTACGGATAGTCTACCTTACGCTTGAACCACCAAGCTGTTTTCAACAGTATCTATACCGTTTAAAATTCCCACCAGCAGTGTATAAGGCTTCCAGCTTCCCCACATTCTCAATAGCAGTTTGTTTATTTTCCACTCTTTCCCCTTAATGTTAGAAATTCTAGGGGCGTTAACAGCTATAGTTAGGCTTTTATTTGCAATTCCTAATGACTAAAAATGTTGAGCATATTATCATGTGACTTTTGGCCATTTGTTTATCTTCCTTGGGGAAATATGTATTCAGATCCCTTTCCCATCTTTATTTGTTTTCTCATTTGGTTGGAGTTGTAAGGGTTCTTTCTATACTCTGGTTGCTATATTCTCCCTAGACATATGATTTGCAGGGGGAACCCTGGGTGGCTCAGCGGTTTGGTGCCTGCCAGGCGTGATCCTGGGGTCCTGGGATCGAGTCCCACGTCAGGATCCCTGCACGGAGCCTGCTTCACCCTCGGCCTGTGTCTCTGCCTCCCTCTCTCTCCGTGACTCTCATGAATAAATACATAAAATATTTTTAAAAAAAATCATATGGGCAGCCCGAGTGGCTGAGCAGTTTAGCGCCAACTTCAGCCCAGGGCGTGATCCTGGAGACCTGGGATCGAGTCCCACATCAGGCTCCCTGTATGAGGCCTGCTTCTCCCTCTGCCTGTGTCTCTGCATCTCTCTCTCTCTCTCTCCTCTCTGTGTATTCTCATGAATAAATAAATAAAATCTTTTTTAAAAAGACATATGATTTGACAATGTTTTCTCCCGTCTTGTAGGATACCTTTCTCTCTCTCTTGATAGTGTCTTTTATGTTTTGTTCTTTTTAAAAGATTTTACTAAATTATTTGAGAGAGAGAGTGAGAGACAGAGCAAAAGAGAGAGAGAGAGAGGGAGAGAGAAAGAGAGAGAGAGAGAGAGAGAGAACAGAAGCAGGAGGAGCAGCAGAGGAAGCAAGCTCTCCGCTGGGCAGGGAGCCCGATGCGGCGCTCAATCCCAGGACTCTGACACCACAACCTGAGCCGAAGGCAGATGCTAACCGATTGAGCCACCCAGGTGCCCAAAGATGGTGTCTTTTAATGCAAAAACTTGTTTTCATATTGGTGAACGTCAATTTACCCATTTTTTTTCTTTTGTTGCTTTTGGTCTAATGTTTAAGAAGTCCGAGGTCATGGAGGTTTACTCCTACGTTTTATTCTAAGAGTTTTATAATTTTAGCTCTCACATTTAGGTGTTTTATGTATGCTGTGACTAGAGTGTCCAAGTTTGTTCATTTGTATGTGGATATACCGCTGTCCCAGAGCCACTTGTTGAAGAGACTATCCTTACCCCCTGGATGGTCATCATCAGTCATCTCTCACCCAACACATTGGTGTACTTACCGTAGCCAATGAAATGCTGAGCATTATGAGGAAGGGGGTCAGAAGTACAACATAAATCATTGGCTTAGCCTTGACCGTTAACTCGAAGTAGACACTATGGAAGTAGGATTGGACTGAATAAAATATTGAAGATTTGCTTCCAAATCTTAGATGAAAGAAGTAACATGTGTGATTAAAAACAGAAGGAAAAAAAAAGCCTAGAGCTGGTAGCAAATCAAGGCAGGCACCAAAAGGTGAAAGGTCCAAAGAAAATAATATGGGGGGGGGGAGAGAGAGAGAGTGAGAGAGAGGAATGGAGAAGGATGGAAGCCAATAGTATCCCTCACTTTCAAATTGTATAGTATATCTGAGTAGTGGAATGAAGTATGAATTTCATTTACTCTGTAAATTTTATACTTTGTGAAAATTATCATGAATCTTTATTGCTTTTATTATTTTTTAAAAATAAATTTATTTATTTATATTTTTTAAAAATAATAAATTTATTTTTTATTGGTGTTCAATTTACCAACATACAGAATAACACCCAGTGCTCATCCTGTCAAGTGCCCCCCTCAGTGCCCATCACCCATTCACCCCCACCCCCCGCCCTCCTCCCCTTCCACCACCCCTAGTTCGTTTCCCAGAGTTAGGAGTGTTCATGTTCTGTCTCCATTTCTGATGTTTCCCACACATTTCTTCTCCCTTCCCTTATATTCCCTTTCACTATTATTTATATTCTCCAAATGAATGAGAACATATAATGTTTGTCCTTCTCCGATTGACTTACTTCACTCAGCATAATACCCTCCAGTTCCATCCACGTTGAGACAAATGGTAGGTATTTGTCATTTCTAATGGCTGAGTAATATTCCATTGTATACATAAAGCACATCTTCTTTATCCATTCATCTTTTGATGGACACCGAGGCTCCTTCCACAGTTTGGCTATTGTGGACATTGCTGCTAGAAACATCTGGGTGCAGGTGTCCCGGTGTTTCATTGCATCTGCATCTTTGGGGTAAATCCAGCAGTGCAATTGCTGGGTCGTAGGGCAGGTCTATTTTTATCTTTATTGCTTTTATTATTAGAAGAATGACTTGACAGGAGAACTTAAGGTAACAAAGAGCGCTCTGTATTAAGGTATTTTTGGAAAGTAGAACGTTCTTTATGAGCTAACCTCTGGAAGGATAAATTCAAAATTCCTGAAGTCCTCTTGGCACCGCTGTAAGAAATCAAAACGTGAAATCTTCTATAGACTTCTATAGACAGGAGTCATCCACGACCTGTGTTTTTGTATAGTCAGAGGACCTCTGACATATATCAATTTGATTTCTCCTTACAATTGTACTTATTTATTTCTGGGAGACACACACACACACACAGAGAGAGAGAGAGAGAGAGAGAGAGAGAGGCAGAGACATAGGCAGAGTGAGAAACCAGCTCCATGCAGGGAGCCCTATGTGGGACTCAATCCCGGGTCTCCAGGATCACACCCCAGGCTGCAGGCGGCACCAAACCGCTGTGCCACCGGGGCTGCCCTGCTTACAAGGTTAAAACAGACAAGTTCTAGGTCGGTGTTAGAAAAGTCAAGAGCTGTTATAACTCAAAAGGAGTCATACCTCATCTTGGTTTATTCATGGAGCAGATGTTCCACTAAAGTCCCTTGTTCCAATTTCTTTCCTGATTTTCAGATTTTTAATATTTTCCTCACATCCTTGGTGGGCATTTGCAAAACAAAGACAGTGGTTTTATGAAGCCGCCAGATGGAGATATTGAGCTGCCACTGTTTGTGACAGTCAGGTCCTTCTTGACTAATACAGTGGTTCCAAGTTTGAGAGCAACCTGGAGAATTTACTGAAAATGCAGATTCCTGGTGCACGCCCACATGGTTGATTGGGCAGGCCTAGGACAGATCCAAGGAATCTGGACTAAACACTCTCCTTTCAGGGATTCTGATATATCGGTGATCCCATGCACCACCCTTTGAGAAGCTCTGATGTAAATGGCCATTGAAATCATGCACATAGGTGGAAACATTTAGGGAACGTGTATCGATTGAGAAAAGAATCAAGTAAAACCAAGTCCTGAGGAACATCATCATGCGAAGGCTCATTTGAAGAGAAGGAGCTAGCAATGGTAAGGAGAAGTCGCCAGAATGAAAGGAGATAACGGGAGACTATGCAGTTATGGAGGCCAAAGGAAAACAGAGAGAGTGGGAGGGAAAAAAAGGAGATAAGAAGGGTCAACCAGACTGCATGCATTTTTGATCGAATTTATTCACACTTCCGTCATCATCTTCTCTGACTTCTTTGGAAGAAATACTGCCTTAAACAGTAAGAATGTGGGATCCCTGGGTGGCTCAGCGGTTTAGCGCCTGCCTTCGGCCCACGGTGTGATCCTGGAGTCCCGAAATCGAGTCCCACATCGGGCTCCCTGCATGGGAGCTGCCTATGCAGCTGCATCCGTGCCAGCTGCGTCTTTCCAGTTCCAGAAGCTTTCCTAGCAATGCCACCAGTATCATCTGGGACACGTATCATGGCCAGCCCATGGGCTGGACTGAGCCACGTGCTCATCTTCTGCCTCTGCCTGTGTCTCTGCCTGTCTCTCTCTCTCTCTCTCTCTCTCTCTCTGTCTCTCACGGAAAAATAAATTTAAAAAAAGAGTAAAAATGCCCTTGTGATGTCTGACACACCCTAAGTTATTCATGTACTTGAAATATATATTTCCCGTCCCAAGTCCACATTTGTTAATGAAATGTTACAGTTAATCCTGATGATGAAAATCAGTTAGTTTTTACGCTTTGAAATACGTAGCAGGCACCGGCTTGCATTCAATGTTTGATATTCAGGAAATTGTGTGCCAGTGGCTCACAAAGTGGCCACAATAATGGCAATACAATAAACACGAAACGCCGATCACCATTACGATAGAATGAATCAGAAACAGTAATGCTGCTATACTGTTACTAATATTTGACTGGTTCCCGGATATTACTGAGGGCCCGTACGAGTTTTTATGCATTATTTCACTTAGCGGCATCCAAAATATCACGAGACAAATACTGTCGGTATGCCTTTAAGATAGTACGAAAGTGATCAAGGCTTCGAGAGAGAAGTCAAGAAGTCAGCTCGGTGTCTCACAGTCCCCGAGCGGGACAGCCCCGTTTAATGGCATGCTGGACTGTCAGTTGGTGCTTTGAGCATTTTTGTGAGTTTCCCTTTAAGAAAACCCAACGTAGTCAAGTTTTGCATTACTTTCAGAAAGGCACAGGTTGCAGGGACCTCCCGGTCGCCACCTAAATCCTTGCTCTCCTCTTCTTCCTGGGCCCCATCTAGGCATCATTCGCCGGCTTGCCTTGCTGTTACGTGTGACCGTGTGCCTGAGATCCAGGCAATGGGACGGCAAGCGGAAATGAGGCGTGCCACTGCCAGGCCTAACTTGTAAACACCTGGTACCTGGTGCACCTCTGTGCTCTTTGCCCCTTCTAGCAAACTGCCAAGGGGGCCACCTCCGGGGCTCCCGTGGGAGCCCCACGTTGGGTGTGGCAGACTTTCTGACAGCCGGGGTCCCTGTGGAAGTGCATGGATAGTGCCTGCCAGGAGGACCCAGTCACTTTCCCAGTAATGTGCCAAGAGTAATAGATAAACTAGTTGAGATAAACCAGTTGAGTCCCTGTACACGTTTGGGTTTAGGTGTTAGGGTAATAGTCTACCACCCCTGACACAAGCTGGGCAAAAATAAATTTCAGGTATGCGCTGCTCTGTCACCGTGAATTGCGTCTTCCTGCTTGTTGAATCAAGTAGCTCATACAGGGGCTGTGTTTATTCCAGGTAACACACGGTAGGAATACATAATCCAGGGCTGGTACTACACCTCGGGAAGCCAGGATCTCCTCTCTTCTCGCCCCTCTCTCCTTAAATGTGGCTTTTGTCTCCAGGGCCACGGGCACTGCGTCTGTATCACTGGCAGGAGCAAGTGGGAAAGATCAAAGGGGAATGCCGGCTGCGTCTTTCCAGTTCCAGGGGCTTTCCTAGGAATGCCACCGGCGTCATCTGGGACACGAATCACGGCCAGCCCAGGGGCTGGACTGGGCCACGCGCTCACCTGTCTGTGCAATGGGGTCAGGGTTCTGTTAGTAAGGACGAAAGGGTGAGGGAAGGGGTGCTCGGGGAGGTCCAGGACCTGCCACAGCACTTACACGTATCTATACTGATCATCCAAATCCCCAGTGGGAGCTTCTGACAAATCGCGATTCCTGTCCCGGTGCCAGCCATAGGGAACCAGAATGTCCCTGACAATTTGGAACCCGAAAGCCGTGGTTGAGCTACTGGCCCTTGCTCTACCGAGGACAGACCCTTGTTCCCGTCATCTGGTCTGGTCTGCGTGGACTCTTCAATGGGTTTGTCATTTCATAACGCTTAGGTGCACTCCAAAATGCCAGAGGCAGCACCTTTCTCGATTGACATGTTTTGAAATTTACATGGAAAACAAGAACTTTGTAAAGGACTTCCACCTCCTCAGTCACAGCCTTCAAACCATTTTCTGCAGTACTGGGACAGGCAGGCACTACTGGAGACCACGGCTTGTAGCTGAAGACGTGCTGTAGCCCCAGAGCAGCAACGGGACGCAAAACAGTGAAGAGGCGAGGGCCAGGGGTGGGCAAAGGGGTGGTGGAAGGGGAGGAGGGCGGGGGGTGGGGGTGAATGGTGACGGGCACTGAGGGGGGCACTTGACGGGATGAGCACTGGGTGCTATTCTGTATGTTGGCAAACTGAACACCAATAAAAAATAAATTCATGATTAAAAAACAAAAACAAAAACAAAAAACAAACACGCCAAAGGTCTGGCCCTTCCTCCACTGTGCGGCTCTGCAAACTTGGGAAAGCATCTGTAGTCTCTGACCATGGTCCTCTTAACTTATAAAGGGGCCTTGCACCAATTCACCTTCCAGAGGGTTATTAAGGTCATCCAATGAGTCACGGGTGTGTATCCCTTCAGGCCAGGGCAGCATAGCTCGCTGAAGTGTTGTCTGTATTCATGGGCAAACAGTGACCAATACGAATTGTGAGTTCCAAATCTGCTTGGTAGAATGATAGAGGCTTCCCGCATGGTCAAAGTGAGGCACGGGAATACGGTCCCGTTAGCACACAGAGGACTGGATTACAGTGCAGGGAGAGGAGCGAGGCGGCACAAGTCACAGCGACAGGCAGAGGAAGGAGTGTCAACCAAGGGTCTCGGCAGAGAAGTTGGTTGAGCTCGTTCGAGGGCCCAGTGGCAGGCAACAGCCACGGTGTGCTTCGGGGGGTGGCAAGCAGCTCAGGATGGGGAGGATAAAGGGGGGAGTCAAAGGAGACGAGGTGCTAAGGGTCCTCGTATGTAGGGTCGACCCTCGTGTGGAGGCTGTCAGGAATCACGGAAGGATCTGAGTCATCAGAGTGTAAGCTTAATACCGGAGGACTCGGAGTTGGGCCTGACCTAGAATCTTTGTTTTTACTCTTTAGAGATTTGTGTTTATTTATTTCTTCCTGAGAGACGCAGAGAGAAAGCGAGGCAGAGACAGAGGCGGAGTTGGAGAAGCAGGCTCCAGGCAGGGAGCCCTACGTGGGACTCCATCCGGGGTCTCCAGGATGACGCCCGGGGCCGAGGTGGCGCTAAACCGCTGAGCCGCCCGGGCGGCCCCGACTTAGGAATCTTCATTGTGCCACAGGCTGTGGCTTTTGGCACAGGATAAACGAAAGGAGCGGTGGGACGGGACAGAGAACCAGAATCGGGGACATAGCGAACCTTGATGTGTGACCGGGCACAGCTGATAGTGGCGAAAGCGTGCACCCTTCAGAAAAATGGGGACGGTACGGTGACTTTTTTTTTTTTTTTCTCTTTTCCATGGGGGGACAGAAGCAATTAGATCACGACCGGACAGCAAGCACAAAAACCAATTTCACGTGAGCAGAGACTAAAAGATACAAAAGAAGCCCTTAAGTCAATTTTGAAGAAACATTTATGACCTCGGAGTACAGGCAGCTTCATCCTAAAAGGCCCGGGAGGCCAGGAAGCACCTGGGTAAATCGGAAACGTCACAGTTTATAGACGCCTTGCGCATCAAAGGACATTATCAACAGGCCACGCAGGCAACCCGAGGAATGGCTGAAGATCATTGCAAATGACCGACCCGGTAAGAGAATAAAATCCTGAACCGTTAAAGAGGTCCTACAACTCACCCGCGGTGCAAAGAAAAAAAAAACAAAAAAACAGAAAGAAAGAAAACCAACGCGCACCCCAAAAAGACAGAAACCTTGTTAAAAATTGGCAAAGGACCTGAATGGGCATATGTCTAGAGAAAGGACACCCGTGGCCCCGTCCCCGTAGGCACTTGAAAAGGTGGTCTGCGTGAGTAATCGCCAGTGGAATGAAAAGTCAGAACCGCAAGCAGCAAGCACTTCACACCCTGTAGGATGCCTGTTTTCAAACAGAGAAACACGAGGCAACAACCAAACGAAAGCCAAAACCAAACAACTGGGAATTACAGGAGCTGGCATGATGTGGAGAAAGGGGAACCACTGTGCACTGCTGGTAGGGCTGTGAACAGGTCATCAAGTCCTCTGAAGCCTTGGGCGCATTTATTTTTATGTGTTTCTCTTGGGCTCATTTAAACACCACAGAGCGTAATCGCACGTTCGGCAGACGTGAGATTCTTCGTAGCATCGCTGCCGTCCAGGGCGCTGCAGTGGAAATAAGGGCACGTGGACGGAGGAGCAATGGGGCGAAGGCACTGAGGAGCGGTCCCCCGGGGGCGGGGGCGGGGGCGTGTGCTCCCAGGGGGAGGGGGAAGGGGGCCGCTTCCACCGAGCGGTTCCCGGTTCCCGGGGGGCGGGGGCGTGTGCTCCCAGGGGGAGGGGGAAGGGGGCCGCTTCCAGGCCTATTCCCGGGGCTCCACGGGATAGCACAGACCCTGTTAGGACACAATGCTGGGTGGAAAGGGACGTGGCGCAACCGCCAACGTCAGGCAGGACGCTGACAGGAGTTCAGTCCTCCTACCCGGGCAACCCAGCGGGAGGCCAGCACAGTGAAGGACACGCGCAGGGGTCTGTGAAACAGCACCAAAGGCAACCTACCAACCGCCAACCCAAGAGCGGAGCCGAGACAACGGAGGGGGTCGTTTGCTCAGGACCCTCGGGGAGACGGCTATTCCTCCGGGAAGCGGAAGCGCTGGGTGGAAAGGGCCCCGCCAGGAGCCCGACGAGGACCTGCGAAAAGCCTTCCGCCTCAGGTCAGCAAGGTGGAGGCCTGAGCGGCCACCTGCTCCACAACCCAGTACCCTTTAGTGATTTCCCAGGAAGATGAAAGCAACGTCCTCGGGCTGCAGAGCCGGAAACGCGCAGCCTGGGCCCCGGGGCTCAACCCTCGGCCCTCAGCCCTCAGCCCTCGGCCCTCAGCACTCGACCGACCCTCGGCCCGCGGCCCTCGACGCTCCACCCTGGGTCCTGACCCAAGACCCTCGGCCCTCGCCACGTGAGCCCCGTACCTCGACCTCCCTCGACCCTCGAATCTCGACCCTCGAACCTCGACCCTCGACCCTCGACCCTCGATCCTCAGGGCCGGCAGGCACCGGCGCCCGGAGGGCAGGGGGCCTGAGGGGCGTGTCTCTGGCGAGGTCCCGCCTCCCGCATGCGCACTGGGCCAGCCCCTCAGCTCAGCGACGCTCCCGCGCAGGCGAGGCTGACTGGCTCCTCCCAGTCAGTCGCGAGGCCCTCAGAGGAGCCTGGTCGTCGCCGCGGAGGACCTGCTGTGGAGGTCGTTGTGTGCGCGGAGGCCTGAGAGGGGCGGGGGATGGGGATGCGGATGGCGATGGCGATGGCGATGGCGATGGCTGGGGCGGAGGGAGGGACAAGACAGAGGCGATGGGGGTGGGGGTGGGGCGGAGGGACGGAGGGAGGAGGGCGTCGAGAGACGCGGTGGGTCGGGGTGGGGGTGCGAGTGGCGGTGGGGGTGGGGTGGGGTGGGGTGGGGCGGAGGGACGGAGGGACGCAGGGAGGACCGACAGAGACAGGGGGTGGGGCGGGGCGGGGCGGGGGTGGGCCATAGGGACGGAGGCTCGCAGGACCGAGGGGCAAGACAGAGGGGTTGGGGCTAGCGCTGGGGCATAGGCACTGCGGGACAGAGGAAGGGTCAAGACAAACGGGGGCCGGGCCGGGGGCCGGGCATAGCGACCCCCTGGGAGGCCCAGCCAGGCAGGCAGGCGGACCCGGTGGCACTGGGTGGCCGTGGCGGGGGGGGGGGGGGTATCCTGGAACGTCCGGGACCAGGGCGTGGGGCGGCCACGGGGGCGGCGGGGCTGACCTCTGAGGTGACGTCCCCACGGGGTCCTCCGGGGCTCCGACGGGATACGACCAGGCCCCTGAGCGCAGAGCTGGCAGGGCGGGGAGCGGGAGCGAGGGCCCTCATGGCCCGGGAGGGTGACACCTGGTGAGGAGGGGCCCTCTGCGCCTGGCCCTCCGGCCACACCACCGCCCGGGCCCGACATCTTGGCCCCCGGGGGCGGGGCCACGGCTCGTCCTGGGGGTCCAGGTGGCCCGTCGAGGAGCCCCCTCCACCTGACTGTCTGCCGACGGGTGCAGAACGGCTTATTCCCCGCGCATCCCCAGGGGACGCGGGGGGGTTTCGTCCCGGCCACGGTCGGGTCTCCAGGCCAGCACAGCCCTGCGGGGAGGGACCTCGGGGGCCGGGCCGGCCTCTGTCCCAACGTAGGCGCAAGAGTGCGGCGGAAGGGCGCGGCACGCAGATGGCCCGGGGCAGCTGACGTGCCCCGGGTCGCCGTCCCCGGGGCGGGGGGGGCGGGGGACGGTGGGGGGCAGGGCTGCGCCGGCCGCATCCTCCTTGCTCCCTCCTGGCCCGGCCAGACACACGAGGACACGCGCAGCCCGCTCTGTGCAGAGGCCCCCTGCCTGCCGACGCTCGCTGACCGTGTCCCCATTTCTCGGTCGCGTGCTCGGGCTCACAAGGTGCGGGACAACTCGGAGGACACACAGACACCTCGGAGGGAGGACAGACACCTCTGCGGATGCCTCCGGCTGGCAGGAAGCGCCTGGGGAGGAAAGCCCCTGCGGAGCCTCAGAGAATGGCAGCCTGTGATTCGGGCGGAGGAGGCAGCAGAGAGCTGAGTGGGCCAGAGGCTGCTGCTGCGGAAGGTACCGTCTGCCCCACACCTTTGCGGACACAGCGCTCGCTCGGAGATGACCGCACGCGGGCCAGGTCTCTGCCTCCGAGTCCTCCGCGTGGTCAACAGTACAGTCCTCCAGCGTGCGCGCCCCCGCACGTGTGTGCGCGCGCCAGCGCAGTTTCACCTGCCGCAGGCTGCCCGCTGGATCCTCCTGTCCCAAACCAGGGTTCCAGAGGCGGAGATCGCACGCAGCTCTTCTGCCGCGCCGCCACCCCACCCCGACCCCACCCCGCGCCCTGCAGGCCCTCTTTCCCAAATACCTCCCACGTGCCGGGTGCTGTTCTCTGCCGTTTAAGCGCGCCAAAGGCCCGGAACACCTTCGCCGCCGCGTGGTCCTGGGCCCCGATCTCCTTTCCTCTGCCCTTGCACAGACAGACACGCAGCCTTTCCTAGCTCTGCCTTGAAAGGCTGTTGGTTTGCCAGAGGCCCCGCAGCCCGCGCGGTGACGATATTGCCCCCTCGAAAACTGATCGAAAGGCCACCCTTCCCTCAAGAATGCTTTCCACTTTTATTTCAACACAGGAAACCATCTGGTCACTGAGCACGACGGGGAAGGAAGTCCTCCTGCAGGAACCTTTCTGGAAGATGTGTGGTAAAGTCTTTAAAGGAATTTTGGGGGATCCCTGGGTGGCGCAGCGGTTTAGCGCCTGCCTTTGGCCCAGGACACGATCCTGGAGACCCGGGAACGAGTCCCACATCGGGCTCCTGGTGCATGGAGCCTGCTTCTCCCTCTGCCTGTGTCTCTGCCTCTCTCTCTCTCTCAATGTGTGACTATCATAAATAAATAAAAAATTAAAAAAAATAAAATAAAGTAATTTTGGGACAGCCCGGGTGGCTCAGCGTTTTCAGGCTGCCTTCAGCCCAGGCCGTGATCCCGGAGACCCGGGATCGAGTCCCATGCCAGGCTCCCTGCATGGAACCTGCTTCTCCCTCTGCCTGTGTCTCTGTGCCCTCCTCCCTCCTTCTCTCTCTGTCTCTCTCGTGAATGAATAAATAAAATCTTTAAAAACAGCAATTTTGACCTGACCGACCCATAAGGTACTAACACAAATAAAGGTAACAGGTATTGCATGTAAACACCTGGCCTGAAAGCTATTTCATCCAAAACAAGTGCGCTGGTTTCAGATCCCCTGAATTAAACACCTCGTGCCATTTCTTTACAGGAATGAATTACAGGACATGATGGAAAGATTTGAAGGTATGATTCAGGAGCCGTTTCGGTGAAAGTGCATTGTTTTGAACCATGTAACCCATGTTAACAAGAAATGTTCATCAATGGACGGCGACACTGTCATCTAATGCCTTGCTCCCAGACGCAGGGTGTTCCTTAAGTCCTTAGGGTGATTGGGCTTCACACATGTCCTTAGTTTCCCTTTTGATAGTGCACGTGCCGAGAACGGGGCTGTCAGTGGCGAGGTAAGAGTGATGCTTTTGTTTTGTACGTGGGTACATTTGATGGCCTGTGGGGGATATCGGAAGAACGTGCGTGAAATAATCTCTCTCCTACTTCGTGTCCCGGGGTAAATGATACATCAGGTTTTAACAAACCATTTTTAATTTTCTCATTGCACTTTCTTTCCTCGACTTTTCTATTTCCATTCTTTGGTGCAGACGTTTGAATTGAAGCCTGCCAACTCAGGCTTTGTCATGATGTTTATGCTAATAAACCATGCAGTGGAAACCTAAAGACCACTGTGCTAGCATGCTGGCAAAGTCTGATCAGCACCAATAAACCTAAAAGTTTTTGGTTGTTCTGTCAGATGTCCCTTATCCATTAACGGGATTACAGGATAAGACTCATAGCAAGGAGTGCGAGTCAATATTTGAGTCCTCTATGGGGATCAGTCGTACAAGCAGGTGTGTATTTGAAAGCTTTGCTCTATTGGGTGGCTGTCAGGGTTCTCGGCCTGTGAGCTGCCTCGTGAACTGGTGAGTACACTGGCAAACTGGGAGTATAAAATAGGTGTAAAACGGTGCGTCTTTCCATGATCCCCAGAACATAGCTACTGATGGCAGGTCCGTCACATACAATCAAAAGCAGTTTCTCAACTGTGAAAAATTTTACATATTGCGAGGCTGCTTTTCAAAAATGGTGTAAGAAAAGCCCCATTGTTTTTACTCAAAAACATCTTTAGGACGTGTTTTTGAATATGTTCTTTTATTTCCTTAATCTCTCCACAGTCTTTTGTCTTTAACTCACGTATACTGAAAATCCTCGTTGACTACATTAAAACACACATGCATGCACGCACAGCCTTTTCGTCTCCTTTCATTTATTTATGTGCCTCCCTGTCGGACGCTTTTAAAATAGAATGGTAAGGTGTGTTTTATACATCTACTTCTAACAATAATCCATCTCAATGAGTCCTTTCGTTTGGAGGATATTTCATAAAGTGATTAGAGACTAGCCCCTACCACTGTTTTTTCACAAGAAAATCAAAGACAGTCATCGAGACCCCCTTTTTGTTTTATACATTTTGGGAGATAGTCACTTTTCTTTATTAAGCCTTCTTTCAGTGTAAGTTTGAAAAGGGGGGGGCTGTGTGCAGGGAACAAAGAAAAATCAGGATTCAGAAACTAGTAACTGAAAGGTTTCACACAAAAAAAGAAGCGAATCATCTTGCTTTCTGATGTGAGGCCTCTTATCAAAATGCTAATTGTCTTTCCAATGCTCTGGAACCAAAACTGCCTATGTTGTTTTTGAATAAGCTGCCAAAAAATAATTTTCAGTGTTAAATGTTAACAAATATATATGCTGAGTAATATTCCATTGTATACGTAAACCACATCTTCTTTATCCATTCATCTTTCGATGGGCACCATTAGAAACGACAAATACCCACCATTTGCTTCGACGTGGATAGAACTGGAGGGTATTATGCTGAGTGAAATAAGTCAATCGGAGAAGGACAAACATTATATGGTCTCATTCATTTGGGGAATATAAAAAATAGTGAAAGGGAATACAGGGGAAAGGAGAAAAAATGAGTGGGAAATGTCACAAAGGGAGACAGAACATGAGAGACTCGTAACTCTGGGAAACGAACTGGGGGGGTGGAAGGGGAGGTGGGCTGGGGGTGGGGGTGACTGGGTGACGGGCACTGAGGGGGGGCACTTGATGGGATGAGCACTGGGTGTTATTCTATATGTTGGCAAATTGAACACCATAAAAAGAAATTTATATATGCTTATATTTATGCTTCTCATAGGTGAGATTAAAGAGCTCTTTGATGAAAATAGAAAAAGAGTCATGATGGAAACCAAAGCTTCTGTTGAAAGCATTAACCAGAAAATTGAGCATGTCTGGAAAACTCAGGAAGAGCAAAGGTATCAGTGTTGGAGCCAGGCACTGTGTGTCATTTCTTAGTATTTGTGTGATCACAGATTAATTCAAAACAATACTGCTTTCCTCCATCTGTTGGAGTCTCTACTGAAGAAATATGTTTGGCTCCATTTCTGTTTGTTTGTTTGTTTGGGTTTTGTTGTTGTTGTTGTTGTTGTTCCGTTCTTTATCTAAGCAAATAGTTCATTTAGCTCCATGTTGCAAAGCCTTAATTGGAGAGAGGTGTATTATCTAGAGGTCCATAAAGATAACCCCCTTTTTCTCCTTTCAAATTATAATTGAGCTTTCTTGGCATAAGAAGCACTTGTATTCTTTCTTGGAGCATGGAGCTGAGTAAGAGGCCAATGTCTTGCGATAGTTAACTGTATTCAAGTATGTAGAAAAGGTTCATCTTATATTTGTTTTTGTTTTTTTTTTAATTTTTATTTATTTATGATAGTCACACACAGAGAGAGAGAGAGAGAGGCAGAGACACAGGCAGAGGGAGGAGCAGGCTCCATGCACCGGGAGCCCGACGTGGGATTCGATCCCGGGTCTCCAGGATTGCGCCCTGGGCCAGAGGCAGGCGCCAAACCGCTGCGCCACCCAGGGATCCCCTCATCTTATATTTGAATGATTTTTTTTACATTGATCCCTCTTGGTTTTGCTATTCTTTCATACAAAACCTTTATTGTGCCACAGTGGGGGAAAAGTGAAAGGTTACCGTGTGGGGAAGTGGTATCGGTGGATAGGATACCCTCATTGAATCTGTTCGTCACTTCGCAACCTATAGGTTGTTCAGCAAATGAATGGAAATGAAACGATAGTAACAAAACTCCATGCAGATCAAATGCATTTTCTGGGAAATTTATAGTGCCATAAATCTTCCTTAGCTTTCAAGAGCCAAGGCATACAAGACAAGCATCCCTCTTAGACAGTCAGGAGTGAGAGTAAATACACGGTTAGCAATGAGGGTAAGCCATCCCCTGTAGTGGGCTGTTTTCCATCAGAAAATTCCAGCTGTGATCATTCCCTTCTCGCTTTATAGTATAATTTATGTCCAGTCATTTGGTTTTGAATGGGTTGACATTTTTCTTAGCCATATAAAGTCATGACGCTCTTCTCTATTATGTTTTACAGGCAGGAGCTTCATCATGAATACTCTCAGGAGTTTCTAACTTTGTTTCAAGAGTTGGCTATCGATATACAGAAAACCAAGGAAGAAGAAGAAAAACTCGCTGTTGGTATCAGGCCCAGCTTTATAGTGAATGTATTGTAACCAAGTGCCAAGCAGGAATGCTGAGCCCGGCCACACCTGAGACCCGTAGATTTGAGCCAGAGCCCTGTTTCCATTCATTGCTGGCTATGTGGTTGGGCCCTGATGATGGAGAAACGCAGGGGCGTACAGGCACACATCCTACTCACAGAAGCCCTTGGTCTTTACCTCCTCTCTCGGTTAGGATTCCTGCAGTTCCAAGTGACAGGCACTTGCCAGAGTACCATAGAAGGATGTCCTGGTCTGTCTGAAGAAGCCAAAGGGAGTTTTGCACCAGGTGTAGCTGGATGAGGCTGGGGAAAGGTTGCTGAGGCAGTACCATCCGGGCTCTGCCTCCGTCCTCTAGGAGGCCCGCTCCACGGGGTCAGCATGATAGCCTCTTAAATCCCAGATCCAGCCCCAGGTGAACTGAGATAAGCTTTCCCCATAGGTCTGGCAGGAACGTCCCCTGGACTGCTCCCAATCATCTAGTTTCAATCGATTGCTCATTCCTAAACGAATCACTAGCTCAGGGCATGGTTCACCCTAAATGGACTGGCCCGTGTCACATTTAGGAATAAGGATGGTGGTGGTGATGTTGCTCTTTGAGGGCAGAGGAGAAGGCCTGGAACTGTTTCCTGAGGGTGGGCCAGTGAACGGACAAGGGAGAGATGGCTGCCGGGCCACATTCCGGTCCAACATGGGTGGGTGTCATAACAATCACAAATTTACACGAGAGTAGTCGTACTCATGGTTGTGGGTGCGTCTGAGCAGCTGCAGAGTTGGACTTTTCAGGGTTGAGCTGAGGTTAGCCGTGCACCTCGACAGAGTGAGAAGGGGCCAAGGCATATAAGCAAAGGTGTAGGTTTAACCATTGACCATGGATTTAGCTGGAAAGCGGGAAAAATCAGGCCAGGGGGTGGAGACAGGGGATGGTGAAAAGCATTCCCTTCAATGGATGTGGGATCCTGGTAGGGTACTGACCTGTCTGTAGCATGAAAGGGAGTGAGCCACACACGCAGGGAGGTAGAGAGGTTGAACATAGGGAAAATGGACAAGCAGTGTAGTACAGTGGTCAAGAGCCTGGACAGTGGAACGATAAGGTTTGGGACCCAGTTCTGATTTTCTAGTTTCTAGCTTTGAACCCAGGGACAAATTGTCTTTCTCTGAGCCTCAGGTTCCTCATCTACGAAAGAGAGTATAAGAAGAGTTCTTATAGCTGGGGCAGGGTTTTTGATTGTTTGTTTGGATTTAAATGAGCACCTCTACAAGAAGCTTAATCGAAATGGTTCAGAACAGTATCTGTACACAGTTCCTCTCTACGTCTTTGATATTATTAACATCATGCAGGTGTTTCAGTTATTGGGCTGACAAGACCTAAGGTGTGACCCCGAAAGTGAGTGGCTAAGTAGGGATGTAACAAGATCACTAGCAAGGGAATAGGGAGATCACGGAAGGATTATCGCAAGGATCCTGCGTGTGGGTTTTGAAATCAACATAAGATACATGTTTTGAATATTGTTAAGAAAGGAAATTTCCTCCTCAGTGACTGGCAGATAAGACGACTAAGGTGCTTTTGTATATTCCTGGTAAACACAAAGGACGTAAGCTAGGTGATAAGAGAGAAGATATTAAAAATACTCATTGAGAAACTATTCAAGTTTCATCTAGATTTGTCGCTGTTAAATTTTACAATGGCTAAATTTTACAAGTGGTCATCGCAGCTTTTTTTCCCCCTTTTGCGTCTGTAGAATATATTCCGACTGCAACAGGAATTATTACAACACTCCAAAACTGTTGAGAGCCAGAGAATGCGAGCATTTAAAGAGCTGCATGAGCAATTGTTAAAGGTCTGTCGAATTTGGTAACACAATATAGTGTCATAAAATGGACTATGGATATGGCAGTAGAAAACTGTTGTTTTTCTTTCTTAATGCAGGTTAAAAACATTTTGGTCATGCCTTTAATTACTTAGGCAATCAAAATTAATCACGCATTTTCCACTTTGAACTCACTGTTCTGATTTTAACGTAAATGCTAAATGTACTTTTACTTTTCAGATTCGTTCATGGCTTTGTGGGTGTTTTTCAAAACCGGGAATGGTAAATTGGGAATTTTACCAAGAAATTGGCAGGAGACTGATCCTTTACTAACAGTTTAATCAGGGCTGTTTGTTCCTGAGTCAGTTTTCCTTAGGAGAGCAGTGATGAATGTATCATTTGAACGTAGGAAGTCTAAATCATTTCTCAGCGTCATTTACTTTTCTTTGTACTGCCAAAGTTTCTTAAACAGCAAGTAGCCAATTCTATTTTCAATTGCATTTTATTTTACTTTTGTTTGGAAGTAGGCTCTTAATTTATTCATGAGAGACAGAAATAGAGAGAGGCAGAGACACAGGCAGAGGGAGAAGCAGGCTTCATGCAGGGAGCCCGATGTGGGACTCGACCCCGGGTCCCCAGGATCACACCCTGGGCTACAGGCAGCGCCAAACCGTTGAGCCATCCAGGCTGCCCTTCAGTTGCACTTTATAAGTATCTTGTGGCACATTTGCTTTTAGAATGATTAGAGTGACTAAGAGTGGCCTTATATGCCAACTTAACAGTTTCAAGAGACAGCACAGATGTATAGGAGAATGAAGAAAGCCAGAGTGAGAGTATAAGCTTGTGAACTGAGATTACCTCCAGTCACATTTTCACATTAGCAAATTATCCTCAGTGACACAGACCTCTGTGGCTCCAGCTTGGTGGTTGTGGTGGTGGTGCTATTTCTTGGAATCACTTGGCTATTCATGGACTTTTGTGGATCCACGTGATCTGTAAGATTGCTTTGTAGAAACATTTCTGTAGAAAGAATAGCATTGGGGTTTTGTCGGGGATAACATGGAGTCTGTAGATTGATTTGGGCGGGATGGGCATTGGAGCAATACCAAGACTTCCCATCCTTGAGCATGGGATAATTTTTCCATGTATGTATGCCGTCTTTCATTTCTTTCATCAGTGCTTTCTAGTTTTTTTTTTTAAGATTTATTTATTTACTTATGATAGACAGATTGAGAAAGAGAGAGAGAGAGTCAGGCAGAGACACAGGAGGAGAGAGAAGCAGGCTCCATGCCAGGAGCCCGACGTGAGACTCGATCCCGGGACTCCAGGATCGCACCCTGGGCCAAAGTCAGGCGCCAAACCGCTGAGCCAGCCAGGGATCCCCAGTGCTTTGTAGTTTTCAGCTTCGTCCGAGTCCTTCACCTTCTCGGTTATGGTGCTTTCCTAAGTATACGTTACTCTTTTTGGACGCTGTTGTAAATGGGATGTTTCCCTAATTTCACTTTTGGGTAATTCATCGTTAGCATGTAAAAATATAACTGACGTTTGTGTATTGATTTTATGACTTGCGACTTTGCTGTTTTCATTAATTATTGTCAGTTTTAAAAGATTCTTATTTATTTCAGAGAGGGAACGAGAGGAGGGGAGAGAGAGAACGAGGTGTGGGGGAGGTGCAGAGGGAGAAGGAGAAGCAGACTCCCCACTGAGCAGGGAGCCCATTGTGCGGCTCCATCCCAGGTCCCACGATCATGGCTTGAGCCGACAGCAGATGCTTAACAGATGTAGCCACACAGGCACCCCCATTTGTTACTTCTAACAGGGTTTCCTCCCTGTTTTGCGTTGCTTTCTTTTGCGTGTTGGAATCTTTGGGGTTCTGCACATATAAGAACACACTATGGGGACGCCAGGGAGGCTCATTGGTTGAGCTGCTGCTTTCGGCTCAGGCCATGATCCTGGTGTCCTGGGATAGAGTCCCACAGCAGGCTCCCCGCAGGGAGCCTGCTTCTCCCTCTGCCCATGTCTCTGCCCGCCTCTCTCTCTCTCTCAGTCTCTCTCTCTCATGAATAAAGAATAAAATAAAATACAAAAAAAAAGATCTTAGTGTCTGTGAGCAGAGATAATTTTGCTTCTCCCTTTCTGGTTTGGATGTCTTCTATTTCCTTTTATTGCTGAATTGTTCTGGCTAGATCTTCTGGTGCTATGTTGAGTAGGAGTAGTGAGACTGGGCAACCTTGTCTCCTTCCTCTTGATCTTAGAGGAAGCGCTTCCTGTGTTTCCCGTTGAATATGCTAGCTGTGGACTTGTCATCTGTGTCCTTTGTGATATTGAGATACTTTGCTTCTGTCCCTAGTTTCTGGAGAGTTTCTATCGTGAAAGTGTGTCGGATTTTGTGGCATACTTTCTCTGCAACTTTTGAGGTGATCATGCGGTTTGTTCTTAAAGAATCTCGTTCAGATTTAGTGGTAAAATGTCAGTCTTCTAAACTCACTGGAATGTTTAAAGACTAGTCCTATGACTTCAAAATAAGTATCCTTTAAGGGATTTTAGCGTTACACATACACAAAATAGTTATATTCCATTTGTTTCCCAGGAGAGAGCATGTTGCTCTAATGCTCTGCCAAGTCCATTTATCGATGGTATGGAGGTTTCATCAAGTAACAGGAATTAATGCTTCTAAATGTTCTTGCCCAGTGTTACCACTTAGGGTTGCAAATCTAGTGTTTTCCTCGCCTCCTGCATTTCCTTGTCCTTCCCCTCCAGTTACTCGTAGGCTGTGCGGTACTGACGTCGGCCGTGGTACTTTAAATGCTTCCTTCAGATTCCCACTGCGGTTGCCCTAGTTGAGGACCTCATCGTCCTTTGCTTCCCCTATGTACTCTCATCTGATCTCTGCGTCCTTCACAGGGCTGTGACATTATCTTCCCATGGCACAGTTCTTCCCTCCTGGAAGCCTGTCCGTGGTTTCCCCTGGTAAACTGCTAGATATTCAAAGATTCACCATAGCATGATGCCCTTTTTAGCTTTATTTGCTACCTCCCACCTGTCCTGATTAATGCCTTGTCTTAACTCTTACTTCTACACCTTGCTCATGTCCTTCGCCTGGAATGTTTTTAACTTCTCTCTCTTTGCCTATTGAAATCTTCTCTTGCCAGCTAAGTCGGCATTAATCCCCTTCTGCTGCTGCATAGACCCAACAGGTTGTGCTTCTATAAGGATCATAAAATTTTTGTATCGTTTCTGTTTGCTCCTGGCCCTGGAGTGTGGAAGGGATAGCGTGTTCACTCTGAATTTCCTCCACAGTACTCAATTCCATACTTTTTACATTAAAAAAAGGTATGCACTATTTCGCCACTTGTGGAATGAATGGCAACATTTAAAATGTAGGTTGTGTTTTTCATAACTTGAAGAGGTGACATCGTGGACCATTTTACTCCCTCCAGGGAAATCATGCTCCCTTGACTACTACTGATAATAAATACGCTCTTACCTGATGTTAGAAAGCTGATTACTGGATTTCCAAATTATAGCATTGGTTGGCATGGACTCCCAGGCTTCTCCTATTTTGGGGTCCATTTTGACCTTGACCCTAAGTGCCTGACATTGACCCCTTGCTTTGAGCAAAGTGTGGTAGAGCTGTGTCTCCTAAAATAATAATGTTTTGGGGCCCCCCCCGGGTGGCTCAGTTGGTTAAACGTCCAACTCTTGATCTCACTCAGGTCTTGATCTCAGCGTTGTGAGTTGGAGACCCGTGTCGGGCTCCACGCTGGGCGTGAGGCTTACTTAAAATAACAATAGCATTTAACTCAAATCTGATATTTAAATTATTCTTAGTGAAGGTTCTTGTCTACATGTGTGATTTAGATTTTTTTTAATTCGAATAAATATTGGCCATCACTGCCATATTAAAAGAGTAGTGCTTTTGAAGTTTAGTTTTGCATGTTTTGAACGTAAGAAGAAAATGGAGGTTTGGAACTGGACTGTGTTTTCTGTTTCAGGACATGAGAGACTTGGACATCAATCAGGACAATTTTCTTACTGGTGAGCAGAGCACGCTTGGGGAAGAAATGTCCATGTGGCAAAAACAACTTGTGATGGAACACGTAAGTAAACATTGAAACATTGAGATAGTCTGTTTGCAGTTATATGTATAATCCTTTGATAAATACTAAAGGCGTATGTTTTCTCGTTTCATTTAATAGCAACGTCACCAGGCGGCACTCCTTCGAGAGTGTCTTCGTTCTCTGCTGGAATGTGTCTTTGATGACATTTGAAGAAAGGACTTGAACCAAGTAACATGAAGATTGTGGCTTAACGATTCTAGTTTAAATGATCACATCTTGTTATTCGTTGGCTTAAGTGCAAGGCCCTCTTCACTGTGTAAACCCAAGTGAGAGTGAAACAGTTATGTGAGTAGCAGCAATTCCAAAGTTATAGGCAGGAAACGTTTAGACCTTTGGTAGGTCTGAACCTACCAAACCTTTGGTGACTTTTTTTCTCCCTAACGCTGTCAATTACATTTTAGCAATAGAGGTGATTCACGTTTAAGTTTGCTTCAATGAATCTCTATCAGTCCCAAAAGATAGAAAGTACAATTATAAACGGTTACCGTGTTCCTCCGGAAGGCGGGGGAGGAAAGAATGTATACACCCTTTTGTATATACTCATTAAGGTACAGAGCCAATTGTAATGAAAGGAAGATTTGAAATACCATCTACTCCAGGAAATCACAAAATTTATGAAAAGCAACTTAAGTTTGTGCCTCAGAATAAATGAAACTGCGAAGAGTCATTAAGACACCTGAATAAGATGTGTAAATATCACTTGTGAGACACGGCGTCGTCAATACGCCGTTTCGACCAAAACAATTAACACGTCATTTGATTGATCTCGGCCCACTGTTAAATGACTCCTGCCCTGGGCAATCGTTGACAGTATTGCCTTTGCCTGTACAAGAACAAAGCTACCCAAGGTAGAAACATTTTGAACCTGTCTTGAGAGATTCATTACCTAGAAAATTTTGTTTTGCAAGTTTAATATTCAGCAAGTATGTGGAAAGTTGATTGTATGCTCATCTAAAAGCGTCAACAATTAAATGCTGACACCTTGTCTTTTCTGGTGCCCTTCTTACATGCATGACCGTATGAAATCTCCAACTGCAAGCACTCACTGTCATAAGAATGAAGTTGTCTGAGAATTAGTTTGGAATAAACCGGTTACACATATTCTCTAAGTGACTGAAGTTCCTTTCGTGACTCACTCAGAACAATAACACGAAAAATACTCCCTTTTGGAGGAGAGGACTGTCTTTCCCCCGTTTTTCTGCATGTTTAAAATGTTAATTATGGCCACTAGAGCCACTCTTCTATTTGTTTTATGGTTTTCCTCATTTTTTTATAACAAATTTATTTTTTATTGCTGTTCAATTTGCCAACATACAGAATAACACCCAGTGCTCATCCTGTCAAGTGCCCCCCTCAGTGCCCGTCACCCATTCACCCCCACCCCCCGCCCTCCTCCCCTTCCACCACCCCTAGTTCGTTTCCCAGAGTTAGGAGTCCTTATGTTCTGTCTCCCTTTCTGATATTTCCTACCCATTCCTTCTCCCTTCCCTTCTATTCCCTTTCACTATTATTTATATTCCCCAAATGTATGAGAACACATAATGTTTGTCCTTCTCCGACTGACTCATTTCACTCAGCATAATACTCTCCAGGTTCCATCCATGCTGAAACAAATGGTGGGTATTTGTCATTTCTAATGGCTGAGTAATATTCCATTGTATACATAAACCACATCTTCGTTATCCTAGTTTCTTTTTTTTTTTTTTTTAATTTTTATTTATTTATGATAGGCACACAGTGAGAGAGAGAGAGAGGCAGAGACACAGGCAGAGGGAGAAGCAGGCTCCATGCACCGGGAGCCTGACGTGGGATTCGATCCTCGGTCTCCAGGATCGCGCCCTGGGCCAAAGGCAGGCGCTAAACCGCTGCGCCACCCAGGGATCCCCGTTATCCTAGTTTCTAAAGTAAGTGCAAACATATTCTATTTTTCTTTTCTTTAACACTTTCTTCACTCACGAGACACACACAGATACAGAGAGAGAGAGACAGAGAGGGGGAGGGCAGAGACACAGGCAGATGGAGAAGTAGGCTTGATGCAAGGAGCCCCATGTGGGACTCGATCCCGGGACTCCAGGATCATGCCCTGGGCTGAAGGCAGACACGCAACCAACTGAGCCACCCAGGCGTCCCCATGTTCTATTTTTCTAACTTCTAACTTACTCCCCTTAGTTAGGGAGAAGGGAGTCCTCCACCACAAGCGAATATCTGATATAAAGTGACAGTGTACTCCTTAAATACTTCATTTCACTGAGAGGGATTTTCCCCTTGAGCCAAAACATTAAGTCTTAAGTATTTCCTCATGCTGTTTTCTCCAAGTTTTTATTTCAATTCCAGTTAGTTAACATACAGTATAATCATCATTAGTTTCAGATGTAGAATTTAGTGATTCAGTGCTTCCATACCCGCCCCCCGGTGCTCATCACTGACAAGTGCCTTCCTTATTGCCCATCACCTATCTCACACCCATTTCCCCACCACGACCACCACCACCACCACCACCACCACTTCTCCTTGAGCCACCATCAGCTTGTTCTCTATAGTTAAGTCTGTTTCTTGGTCGGCCTCTCTATTCCACCCCAGTCCATGTTCATTTGTTGTGTTTCTTAACTTCCACATGTGAGCGAAATCATATGGTACTTGTCTTTTTCTGAATGCCTTGTTTTGCTTAGCTCAATACTCTCTGGCTCCACCCACGTTGCTGCAAATGGCCAAGATTTCATTATTTGTCATGGTTCAGCAATACTCTGTGTGTGTGTGTGTGTCTGTGTGTGTGAGTGTACATACTGGGACTGCATCAATATAAAAAGCTTCTGCACAGCAAAGAAACAATCAACAAACCTAAAGAGCAACCTATGGAATGGGAGAAGATATTTGCAAACGACATATCGGATAAAGGGTTTGTATGCAAAACACATAAAGAACTTATCAAACTCAAAAACCAAAAACCAAAGAATACAATTAAAATGGGCAGTGGTTATGAATACGTATTTTTCCAAAGAAGACATAGAGATGGCCAAGTGACACACGAAAAGATGCTGAACATCACTCATCATTGGGGAACTACAAATCAAAACTACAATGAGGTGCGGGGGCCTTGGAGGCTCGGTCGGTCAATCGTCTGCCTTCGGCTCAGGTCATGATCCCAGGGTCCTAAGATTAAGCCCCTTGTCTGGCTCCAGCTCAGCAAGGAGCCAGCATCTCCCACTCCACTCCAGCTCCTGCCCTGTGACGCTATCTCTGTCACTGTCTCGGTCTCTGTCTCAAACAAATAAAAGTCTTGAAAAAACCCACAGCCCTACAATAAGGTATCACCTCACACCGGTCAGAATGGCCAAAATTAACAAGACAGGAAGCAACAGGTGATGGCGAGGATGTGGAGAAAGGGGAAGCCTCTTATACCATTGGTGGGAGTGCCACTTGGGGCAGCCCCTCTGGAAAATAGTGTGGAGGTTCCTCAGAAAGTCACACATAGTACTACCCTGAGACCCAGCAATTGCACCACTGGGTTTTTACCCAAAGGTTACAAAAATAGTAATTTGAAGGGATATGTGCCCCCCGATGTTTATAGCAGCATTCTCAACAATAGCCAAGTTATGGAAAGAGCCCAAGGATCCATCAGCTGATGAATGGGAAAAGAAGTTGTGGTATATTTCACACATTTAAGAAGATCCTTATTTGAGAAATGTTGCCACCAGGCCCAGAGGCAAAATAAACGCTCCAGTGTGTTGTCTGTGTATTTTAATGCATATCTGCGTACTTTCCCTTCTGTGGAATATAGACTTACTGACTTCAGTTCAATATGTTTCCCTGTTGCTTAAGATAACTGTAGCACATGCTCATGACTCCACTATTTTCTTATTGTTTCATTAGATAGCATATGGTCTGCAGAGCCGCTGGATTCAATCAATCATCGAGTCAGATGGGAGGACTGCTGTCTCACCGAATGGCTCTTACTCATAGTGTTACCTGACAGCTGTTCATAAGCAATAAAAACTACTCGGGGGGGGGGATATTGGCTGCTTGTGTTTACTATCCACAGAGAGATATATTATCTACAAAATTATTAAACTGCGGGTCAAAACAGTAAACGGTGTCTCCAAAATACCATTCGCTTTTCGTCCTGTGAGCTACCGATAAGGAAGTGAAACAAACGATTCATTCATTGCTTCAGATTAATACAACTTGGTCAGAATCACGGCATATTTTACTATTTAATTTTACATGTTTTCCCATTCATTCTCAGCACTGAGTATTATCGATAACTTGAATTTGAGGTCAAGACGAGTCACTTAAGGAGAAGAGGCAGGCAGGAAGAAGGGTAGGGGTCCTCGTTGCATCTGGTCCCCCAAATTCAGCTAGATAACTTTCAAACCCTCCTGAACACCCGTGAATTCAACCTGAGATGTAAGGGAAGGACAGTTGGAATGCTATAAATAGAAAAATGACCACTTCTTGCAAGGCGTTCTGCACTGGACAAAACGACCAGGAGGATGAATTCACCACAAAAGGAAGAGCCGGGGGATCCCTGGGTGGCGCAGCGGTTTGGCGCCTGCCTTTGACCCAGGGCGCGATCCTGGAGACCCGGGATCGAGTCCCACGTCGGGCTCCCGGTGCATGGAGCCTGCTTCTCCCTCTGCCTGTGTCTCTGCCTCTCTCTCTCTCTCTCTCTCTCTGTGACTATCATAAATAAAAAAAATAATAATAAATAAATAAAAAAAAGGAAGAGCTGGAGGTGATACTCTGTGCCACAGATCTAATGGATATGGATTTAAGTAAGATGTGGAGATAGACATCAGGATCAGAATTATCAAATTTCTGGTGAGTCTGGGCAAACGCATAAAAGACTCTAGAGAATCTCTTCCTGCAGAAATGAGATCTAGCTCTTTCTTCTGTGGTTATGCTGAGTGAAGTAAGTCAATTGGAGAAGGATAATCATCATATGGTTTCACTCCTCCAGGGAGTATAAGAAATAGTGAAATGGATTGGAAGCAAAAGGAAGGAAAGTGACTGGGAAAAATTACAGATTGAGAGACAAAGCGTGAGAGACTCCTGACTCTGGAAAATGAACAAAGGGTTGCAGAAGGGGGGGTGGGTGATGTGTTGGGGTAACTGGGTGACAGGCACTGAGGAGGGCCTTTGATAGGATGAGTACTGGGTGTTTTGCTGTACGGTGGCAAATCGAACTTTAATAAAAACCAATGGAAAAACAACTCAAAAAAGAAAGAAAAAGAAATGAGACCTAATCAGGGCAAAATTAAAAATACTCTAAGATGCGGTCTAACCTGGGTGCTCTAACAGCTCGCGTAAGAGTCAGAAGAGGGTGAGAAACAGAGAAGACTAGAAACCTAATCTCACATTTGGTAGGGGAACACTGACTCTCAAACTTTTCAAAAAGCATAAAAGCCTCTGGAGAATCTCTTCCTGCACAAATGAGATCAAATGAGGCCAAAATTAAAAATAGCCTAACTGAGATGCGGTCTAACGTGGGTGCTGTAACCGCTAGGGTAAATGAGGCAGATGAGAGAGTGAGTGACACAGAAGACTACTAACTTAACCTTGCATTTGGAAAGGGAACACTGACTCTCAAACTTTTCAAATGCATGAGTGGGTAGCCCGTTAAAGTTTCAGTATCTAAATTGTATGGTATCACAGTCGGAATGCTAGTAAGAGTAATAGAGGGCTTACCTTAGAAAGTTGGAAGGTAGCCTCCCCGCATATCCCGCATAGCGGTCACTCATATCAGAATCTCACCGTTTCTGTGGAACAGCCACAAAGCTAACCATGTATCTCTGTGGTGGCCCCACAGAGGAAACTCGGCCCTTGTTTGAGTAGTTTCCAGCCTTGCATCCCAGGACTGACGGCTTTATGTTCACCATGAATCATCAGTTCAAGTAATTTCTGACCACCAGTAGCGGCACCAGTTGTGCGGCACTGCCAAAGACACACTCCAATATTAGGGTGTAAAGATGAGGACATCCTCCAAAAACCCTAATTGCTACCTTCTAGCTCATTATTGCCAGGAGGATCTGTAGTCCTGTGTGAGTCCAGGGGACAGGACACTGGCGCCCTCAGGGATAGAGCAGAAGGTCAGCATCATACAGTGACACTGCATCTCTACCACTGCAGACGGTATGCAACTCTGCCGTAGGCTGGAGCACGCAGCCTGAAGGAGTAACCAGATCGGAGCTGCGCTTTCCAGAGACTTCCACAGAGCCTCACGGTGTGACTCAGAGGTCATCTGGGGCCACAGAGCTTTGGGCCAACCTTACATACACGCAGTGCGCTCTACCAGTGACCAGCTAGCAGGGAACAATGGGCTGGATCCTACCTGCATTTCACTATGTCGAAGGTCATGAACATGAAGGTTATCGAGTTAATCTGTTTCTGTGCAGAGACTTAAAGAATGCTCATCCTTATGCGTAGGCACATCGTAAGTGTTGAATCGAGGTGACTTGCTAGCCGTCGACACCCTCATTCTTCTTAACACCCTGGGCATGTAGTAGTCACTCAGCCAGTGTGATGGACTGAGGTGGTTGTGACAGAGTACGTTGTTCTCTCTGTGAGATTTCTTCCCTATGCACAGCTCGATTTGACGACAGTGGCCTCTTAAGAAGCAACTTTTTCCAAGTACTGAGGTCAGCAATCAAGCAGAAAATAAAACGCTGCATGAGGTTCAAAGATGAGGACCTTCGCGTCACAGTAGTTTATTAAAAATGCAGACTGTCAACTTTTCTTTCCTAACATTGACTTGCAAGTTTTAAATGGAGAATATTATGCTGGGTTCGTTTGTTCTAATGTTGAATGTATGCGATAAGTGTTCTCCTTTAAGATAGAGTTCAACAATTGTATTTCGTTTTGTCTTGGGGAAATGAGGTCGTGTGCTTTTCTATGCTAATGCATTCAACACATGGGGGGACTTGCGCACAGCATATAGCATAATCGAATTATCAGGTGGATACAAAAGGTTAAAGGGATGGAATCAGCACACATACAGTGCGGGCACCTTTCCAGAGAAAATCAGCAACGCGGTAGTGTTTTTCTGAATCTTTCACAGGTGCTTAAGTATAATGTTAAATGCCCATATTTACCATATAGCCCTCCACCCCCATTGTTTCTCCTCAAAATGGAAATATCACACAGATGATTATTGAAGCTACCCACATTTCAGTTCCATCTGGTCTAGAGACATAGAGCAAACACTCGGTGAGGCTTTATTTTTATTTTTTTTTTATATATATTTTTTTATTGGTGTTCAATTTACTAACATACAGAATAACCCCCAGTGCCCGTCACCCATTCACTCCCACCCCCCGCCCTCCTCCCCTTCTACCACCCCTAGTTCGTTTCCCAGAGTTAGCAGTCTTTACGTTCTGTCTCCCTTTCTGATATTTCCCACACATTTCTTCTCCCTTCCCTTATTTTCCCTTTCACTATTATTTATATTCCCCAAATGAATGAGAACATATAATGTTTGTCCTTCTCCGACTGACTTACTTCACTCAGCATAATACCCTCCAGTTCCATCCACGTTGAAGCAAATGGTGGGTATTTGTCATTTCTAATAGCTGAGTAATATTCCATTGTATACATAAACCACATCTTCTTTATCCATTCATCTTTCGTTGGACACCGAGGCTCGGTGAGGCTTTATAGACAAATTCCTGAGCATGGAGGAGAGCTACTCCTGTATCAATCTACAAAGATGTGGAAATATCTATTGGCTTTACAATTCTTTTAACTTTAGTTCCATGATGAAACGATAATGGGACTGTAGTATTAAGTGAAGGATGCTAGAGAGCAACGGAAGCTCACAGCTCTTGTGGGGTAAACATCAGCATGTAGTAAGGTGGGGGGAAGGCGGAACCCTTCAAAGGCATGGATCAAACTGCTAATAGCAGTGATTCCTGAGGTGACTGAAGGTGCTTGCTTTCTACTTCATGTACTTCTGTAGAGTTTAAATACTTTTCGTTACCAGTCGTACATGACACTTGTAATCAGGAAAAAACGATACAAATCAACACCATCTGACTGAGGGCAATGCTTAAACACTCTCAAGTCAGTGCCACTTAAAAATAGAGAAATTTCAAGATAAAATTTTTAAAAATAGAGAAATCTCCAGTATCCTGCGCTGTTAAGTCACTAATCCGGTTTTGGTTGCCCACAGACAAATCTTCACTAACAGATAAACGTGCTTAAGTGTCTTTGGGAACAGCATTAACCAACCATTGTCGGTTCCTAACCTCTAGCCTCTGAAGCGATCACCCCCGTCCCTTTCCTTTCCCCATAATCCACAACCCACTTGAAAAGTAGTTTACATGCAGAGAAAGGGCAACATCTTACACCGCTGGTGGGAGTGCAACCTGGTGCAGCCACTCTGGAAAAGTGTATGGAGGGTCTTCAGAAAGTTAAGAGTGGAGCTCCCCTACGACCCGGCAGTTGCACTACCAGGTCTTTATCCAAGGGATGGAAACACAGTGATTCGAAGGGGTACATGCACCACAGTGCCTGTAGCAGCAATGTCCGCAACAGCCAATATACGGCAAGAGACCAGATGTCCATCGATGGATGAAGGGATAAAAGAAAGAGGCAGGGTATATGGGGTATATATCTATGACGGAATAGCACTCAGCCACCAAAAATGTAAACTCTTGCCATTTGCAACGACATGGATGGAACTAGAGGGTCTTATGCTAAGTGAAATAAGTCACTCAGAGAAAGACAAATACCATATGATTTCACTCATGTGTGGAGTTTAAGAAACAAAACAGATGAACACAGGGGAAGGGAAGGAAAGATAGGATGAAAATTGAGAGGGAGGCAGAACATAAGAGACACTGAACTCTAAGAAACAAACTGAGGGGTGTTGTAGGGAAAGTGTGTGTGTGTGTGTGTGTGTGTGTGTGTGTGGTGCGGGGAGGGATGATTGGGTGATGTGCATTCAGGAGGGCGCTTGATGTGATGAGCGCTGGGTGTTATATATGCAAATGAGAAATCACTAAATTCTACCCATGAAACAAACAACAGTAACAAGTAGTCTACATTTGCAACGTACTCCTACCTTCGAATTTGCTTTCTAACACATTGATGTCTGGAGTTTGTCCAAATCATTCTACTAAACCTGTTTAAGGTAAGCATTGACTTTCTGCTTTGGGGGTTGGTGGGGGTGGATAGAGAGAGGCAGAGGAAGAGGCAGAGGGAGGGGAGGAGAGAGATGCAGAGAGGAGGGTCGAGAATCCTAAGCAGACTCTGTGCTGAGCAGGGAGCCAGAGCCAGGTGGGGCTCCATGTCCTGACCGTAAGGTCATGACCTGAGGCAAAATCAAGAGTCAGATTCTTAACTGAGTGAGACACCCAAGAGCCCCAAGCATGGACTTTCAATTGTTTTCCACTAATTATCTTGCATAACTTCTATGCAATAGTTGACATGTTCATCACTCCCTCTTGTTGAAAGGCTTTGCTGTACTTTCATGTAGTCTATGCTCTTCCTTGCCCGACATTGTTCTCCAACTCCTTTCTAGACTGCTTCTTCCTCCCCATCTTTGACTTTTCAGAATTCCATCACTCCTCATTTTACATTCAGTGAACACTTTCATGTATCCTGAAGACTACCATCTTATTTGCTAAAAACTGGTCCTGTACAACGAGGAGTCTGGAGGTCTTGGTCAACAAACGTCTGTGTAAGGGGCTGCCACCATGTGTGTTGCACAGTGGATTTCAAACCGTGTGCGAATTCCCGTGCTCTTGAAGGAAAGGAAAATGAACACTGAGTCTAAACAGTCACACGGAGGCGTGCCTGGGTGGCTCAGTCAGTTAAGCCTCAGACTCTTGCTTTCAGTTCAGGTCATCATCAAGTGGTGGTGAGGTCGGGCCCCACGTGGGGCTCTGCACTGGATGAAGAGCCTGCTGAATATTCTCTCTGTCTCTCTCTCTCCCTCCGCCCCTCCCCCGCCAATCAATAAATAAATAAACAAATAGTCACTGTAAAGAACGATATAAGCCACATAATAATGTTGATATTCGATGTGGCCTTAGAATGACTGGCTGGGATTTTATTTATTTTATTTTATTTTTTATTTTTACTTCTTTATGGAGTTCAATTTGCCAACATATAGTATAACACCCAGTGCTCATCCCGCCAAGTGCCCCCCTCAGTGCCCATCACCCAGTCACCCCAACCTCCCGCCTACCTCCCTTTCCACTACCCCTTGTTCGTTTCCCAGAGTTAGGTGTCTCTCATGTTTTGTCACCGTCACTGATATTTTCACTCATTTTCTCCCTTTTCCCCTTTATTCTCTTTCACTATTTTTTATTTCCCCCAAATGAATGAGACCATATAAGGTTTTTCTTTCTCCAATTGACTTATTTCACTCAGCATAATGCCCTCCAGTTCCATCCACATCGAAGCAAATGGTGGGTATTTGTTGTTTCCAATGGCTGAGTAGTATTCTATTGTATACATAGACCACATCTTCTTTATCCATTCAACTTTTTTTTTAAATTTTTATTTATTTATGATAGTCACAGAGAGAGAGAGAGAGGCAGAGACACAAGCAGAGGGAGAAGCAGGCTCCATGCACTGGGAGCCCAATGTGGGATTCGATCCCGGGTCTCCAGGATCGCGCCCTGGGCCAAAGGCAGGCGCCAAACCGCTGCACCACCCAGGGATCCCTATCCATTCAACTTTTGATGGGCACCGAGGCTCCTTCCACAATTTGGGTATTGTGGACATTGCTGCTATAAACATTGGGATGCAGGTGTCCTGGGTTTCACTGCATCTGTATCTTGGGGGTAAATCCCCAGCAGTGCAATTGCTGGGTCGTAGGGCAGGTCTATTTTTAACTCTTTGAGGAACCTCCACACGGTTTTCCAGAGTGGCTGCACCAGTCCACATTCCCACCAACAGTGCAAGAGGGTTCCCCTTTCTCCATATCCTCTCCAACATGTGTTGTTTCCCGTCTTTTTGATTTTCCCCAGTGTCACTGATGTGAGGTCGTATCTCACCGTGGTTTTCTTTTGTATTTCCCTGATGGGCTGTGATGCGGAGCATTTTCTCATGTGCTTGTTGGCCATGTCTATGTCTTCCTCTGTGAAATTTCAGCCATGTCTTTTGCCCATTTCATGATTGGTTTGTTTGCCTCTTTGCTGTTGAGTTTAACAAGTTCTTTATAGATCTGGCATACTAGCCCTTTATCTGATACGTTATTTGCAAACATCTTCTCCCATTCTGTAGGTTGTCTTTTAGTCTTTTTGACTGTTTCTTTTGCTGTGCAGGAGGGTTTTGGTTGGGATTTTAAAGGTGAGTTGTGAAGAGAAAGCCGCGTTTTCTCTTCTGAATTACACCAGACCCTTGCTACTTGGAATCAAACATATATGTAAGACACGACTTATCTCAAGACTAGCCTTCAGGGATCCCTGGGTGGCGCAGCGGTTTAGTGCCTGCCTTTGGCCCAGGGCACGATCCTGGAGACCCGAGATCGAATCCCACATCGGGCTCCCGGTGCATGGAGCCTGCTTCTCCCTCTGCCTGTGTCTCTGCCTCGCTCTCTCTCTGTGTGTGACTATCATAAATTAAAAAAAAAAAATAAAATCTTTAAAAAAATACTAGCACATTAGTCTAGTGGGCAGATGTCTACTCTTTTCACTAACTGCATCCAGAAAAATGCCAGCCGATTAGCCGAAAAAAATCTCTAGTTAAGCAGGTGAAGAATATGGTTAAAGACAGTTATTGGGTAACGTTTTGCAGTTTATGTGATCTAAGTTGAGGTAACAGATTCAAATGTGTACTGATACCTACCTATTTTAAAAGATGAAACACACAGGGATTCAAATATTCACAAGTCAAAGAGAATGTTTTCCTGTTTTAGTATAGAATTGCATTTCTCTATTCATAGGTAAAGTAGCACAGCATTTAAATAGTCACTACCTTTCCTCCTGGTAAATTTTAAATTTTCATCAAAATGTTACTAAAGGCAAAAAATAAAAAATAAAAATAAAGGCAGTCTCCCGCGTGTCCTGAATGTCCTGGCATGTTTCTGATGGGTAGAGAACAAACCAATGTATGGAATGTTATGTTTTAGCTAACACATAGGGAGAGTAGGTCTTTCTTTCTCTCTGTCTAGAGCTAGGTACCTATGATGAACAAAAATATATTAGAAAAGGTTACAGGGCAGCCAGGGTGGGTCAGCAGTTTAGTGCCGACTTCAGCCCAGGGCCTGATCCTGGAGATGTGAGATTGAGTCCAATGTCAGGCTCCCTGCATGGGGCCTGCTTCTCTCTCTCTCTCTCTCTCTCTCTCTCTCTCTCTCTATCCCTCTCATAGATTATAAAATATAAAAAAAGAGAAAGAAATGGTTACAAAGGAAGGACCTGGGTGGAGATTACAGAAATGGAACCTACTTCTCTTAAAGTATCCTGCTTTTCAGTTTAGTTTTATTTTTTTTATTTTTTGCCTTTTTTATTTTTTTAAATAATAAATTTATTTTTTATTGGTGTTCAATTTGCCAATATACAGAATAACACCCAGTGCTCATCCCGTCAAGTTTTGTTTTAGAATCCATAAATGTTTTATGACATTATAAAATGATCGAACTTAAAAGACTATGTCTAAACATAGATAAAAAAAAAAAACGAACCACATGGCATAGTCGTGTCAGTTGTATATATCAAATTGGTGCTTTAACCATAGAGAATAGAGAACTCTTTCAAATGATTTAAAAGTATAGCAATGTTAGGGGCGCCTGGGTGGCTCACTCGGTTTAGTGTCTGACGTTGGCTCAGGTCATGATCTCAGGGTCCTGGGATTGGGAGCCACGTAAGGCTATCCACTCAGCAGGGAGTCTGATTCTCCCTCTCCCTCTGTCCCTCACGCTGCTTGAGTTCTGTCTCTCTCAAATGCATAATTAGAGACTGAAACACACACACACACACACACACACACACACACACACACACACACTGCAATTTTGCAGTGTATCCCAGCGATGGGACATACCTTAGAATAAAAAAGAACAAAGCATCTTGAGCTACATGAAGAAACATAAAGCTTCATTAAAAAATCAGATTGCTGGTAGTAATATTTCTTTGTTACTGTAAAATACCATACATTCAGAGATGCACACACACAAACACATACACACACCAAAAGGGGCTTAGTAATTATATGAACATCATTAGAATTCAAGAATTCCTTTTAAAACAAAAGACACAAATATAAGAGCAAATTAATCCTGAATATCTTTGGAAGGCCATAGTTAACCCCATGCCGGGGCAGGGCGGGGTGTGTGTGTGTGTGTGTGTGTGTGTGTGTGTGTGTGTGTGTGGCGGTTGTTGTTGTTGGTAGTGGTTATGCTCTGGCTTTAAAGGAGGGATTTTGCCAACCCAGCCATACAGAACTGGTCAAGGTGCAAGTTGAGTTACAAAATGGCTGGGGAGTTCATCCCATTTTCTAGATGTTGAAGTCATCATACACCCATGGGGTCCTGTCATCACCCCCATAGAATAAAAAAGCATAAAGATAATCTTGTACGTGAGCCATTGTGTAGAAATAGAAAAGCTAATTTCTCTGAAGTTTACCTCAAGTAGTCTAGCTTAGGCAAGCAGCATTTACTTAAAGAGGATCAGAGCTATAACTTCACATCCACCAAGATGTGTGATTGAGACATAGTTTCTCTGTAAAATTACCCTCGTTTTTTAATCAAAGAGAGCCACATCAGGACTGGCCTGTCTGCAAAACAAGTCCAGTTTTAACAAACTGGGCCTAATGACTTCCATAAGCTCAGCAAGAATAATGATTGATCATACGGGCCTTTTAGAATCTGCTTTGCCAGAACTTTTTATAAGGAATCTCTAGGTTGAACTTTTAGCAGCCCCTCCAGGCCAGAAGCCAAACCAAGCACTTGCAATGAGACATGGCGGCAATACCTGTAGGTGTGGACGGGTTCCTCTTCACGGGGTCGCCAAAGTATCCTGAGTTTCCTGCACCTGCCAGGAAGCGACAGTCTTTACTCACCTCACCTGGTGAGGGGAGGCTACTGGGAGCTCCGTAAGCAAGGTATCAGGCCAAAATCTCCATTGGCTTTGTGCCTCCACGTTTCATAAAGTCAGCCTTAGTTCCTTAAAGCCGTTTGGTCATCTCCGAGTCTGTGCATGTCTCTCAAATAGGACATGCCAGCGAAGCCCTGGTAAAATGACCAATATATATCCAATAATGTCCTGTGATAGGAACAGACTCTTACGAACTTCCGCAAATGACTATGAGGGCCATGGAAGGAAGAACACTCATGGAGAGACAGACCTTTTGAATTTCAGAGGGATCAAGTAGAGAGAAAAGGGAATGATCTGATTTGTTTATAAATTATGCCTTTTATCATATTTCTCTGCAAGTCAATGTTTTAGCACTTTATCCTGTTTGGAAAAGGTCTAGATGTCCAATGAACTTAATTTCAATTACCATCCACACAAAACTTAAAGGTTTAGGTTACCAAAACCTTTGAGAGCTATCTTAACAATTACCTGTGAAAACTTTGAGACGGACAAGGTAAAGCATCATTTTAAGTCACCTTGTTGCTAACAAATCGCAGCTCAGGTACCTCGGGCTTATTTGACCTTTAGCAAACCTTGACAGGCTACAAGTTTCACATTAAATGCTGATAACTTTAACGATATATCTATATTAATTAAACCAACGCTGGGGGTACCTGGGTGGTTCAGGGGTTGAGCGTCCGTCCGCCTTTCGTTCAGGGCATGATCCCAGTGTCCTGGGTTGGAGTCCTGCGTCGGCCGCGTCGGGCTCCCGGCAGGGAGCCTCCTTCTCCCTCTGCCTATGTCTGCGTCTCTCTCTGTGTGTTTCTCATGAGTAAATAAGTAAAATCTTAAAAAAAAACCCGAAAAATTAAATTAATTTAAATACAGATTATGTGCTACCCGGGTCCACTTTTAAAAACTAGTGTGTTCCCCATTTGTCAATGTCTACCTATGACACTGCTGGGGAAATCTGAAGTGAGCAGTGTCCGTAGCCAGTAACCAAGCTGGTGCAGAAACAGGAGCAGGGGCAGGGGGAGACAGAAGAGGCAAAGAGCAGCCAGGAGGCAGAGCAAGAGGGTTCCCACATCTAAAGCTCATCCACTTGAACAGATGAGCAAATGCCGTGTTCTTCCACCAACAGTGTAGAATTAGGCCATCCAGATCAGGCCGGGGAAGACACGGAACTTCCCTGAAACAAAGAGAGTTTTGGCAGCTGCTCGGGAACATTCCTTCAAGTCTCCATCTGGAGCTAGACTAACCTTGGTTGGCTCCAATGATACCCATTAACCTGGGAAATGAATGAGGGAGAAGCCCCCACATCTCTTAGGAGGAGGAACAGTGAGAGAGTCAGTCGCAAACCGCTTTGCTGCAGAAGGCCTGTATTTCTTCCAGAGGCCTGGGTTTATTTGGTTTATCCCTCCTAACATATTGGATAATAGGGACTTTACCAGCCAACATGTTCAGGCCAACACATTCTGCAAGAGCCCCTTGGGTCGGGGGTCCTGACGGAGAGCCCCGTTCTCTGCAGAAGAGATCCAATGATAGATCCCGTGGAGGCCAAACAGTGTTACAGAAGATCAGGCCTTCCTTACATTTTGCAAGTCAAATTGTTTCCAGCTGGGTAAAAGGCACCCCAAGGGAGAGTCCTTGGGAACTGAAGAAGAGACTGTGCCTTGCCACGAAGGTCACGCTTTATTTCACCTTGCTTTGAAGAACCCACAGTTTTTCACCCGTGGAAAACTCTAGACAGGTTTCCAGGGAAAAATGTCCAATTTTGCAGTACCCAATCCAGATTAATTTTTGTGGAGGATGGTTAGTTTCCCATCTCGTGATCCCATGGTAATCAGTTACCCCGTACCTTTTACAGAGAGGTTGACTATGCAGGCATCCCTACATATCAGCTCTCTCCTGTCAACCAAGGCGTCCCCTGTGTGCCTACCCATGGTGACAGAGTGGCCTAACAACTTGGGTTGAGGAGGGATCAGGCTGGTAGGAGCAGCCACTTTTAACTGTCCGTCACCTAATCCTCCTTGGCTCCTCTGGATTCCTCTTTCCCCCACCCCCCCACCCCGATAGAAAAGAAAAACAAAAGTGTCCTAATCGTACAGATTAGCAAGGCTAATGGTTTAAACTGTGATATTCTTGGGATCCCTGGGTGGCGCAGCGGTTTGGCGCCTGCCTTTGGCCCAGGGCGTGATCCTGGAGACCCGGGATCGAATCCCACATTGGGCTCCTGGTGCATGGAGCCTGCTCCTCCCTCTGCCTGTCTCTGCCTCTCTCTCCTTCTCTCTCTGTGACTATCATAAATAAATAAAAATTAAAAAAAAAAGATTTTTAAACTGTGATATTCTTTTGATAAGGATAAGGAAGCAAGCAAAACATGTAGGGTCTCTCAGGGGGGGAGGCATGTGCTGCTTACGGATGAGGCTTCCCCAGGGCGTGAGCCCCAGGGCCGGTCTCCATCCTTTTACGTGTCTCGGAGACCCGAAGGCCATCATGGTGGCCAAAGGGCAGGTTCAGAGCGCTGGATTGCCAGTCCTTATGTCCACTCTCCGGATGCACCTTAAACTAGCAGGGAAACCTATAAATGACCTTATTCTTCAGAGCTCTCTTGCTGGAGCCCTCATTGTTTGGTCACGTGAGTTTGCTTGCATTCCTAGCCGCACGGTGCCTGATGTGTCAGGCCCATTACAAACCAATTTCAATTATGTTTCCTCGCCTTACCCCTGCTACATCTGTTCACACACCTGAGTGTCGTATGTGAGCATGGCCCCACTATAGGCAAAGTCGCTGAGGCAGGGGAAAAGCCAATTAAGAAAACCAGAGAAGGAGGACCGTCAGTGGAACTTGTTAGGATCAGGCCACCATTCCCTTCTTTTGAGGAAGCGGGATTGACCAAACCTTTCTCCAGAAGCCTGTCACCTGGCTCTTGAGACCAGGAGCCACGCTATTCACCTGTAGCTGGCTGACAGGTGCCCTGGTTTGCTGTTTGTTACAAGAAGAGGTTATCCAAGGGAGAGATGTCTCCCAGGAAAGAAAGGAAAGAGTCTGCATTTACTCACCCTTTGGTGAGCACGATCCCGGGTTTCAGCACCAAAATGCTCGTGAGAACTTGGCTCTGGTCTCACGGAATCCAAGAATGAATCTTGTGGACAAAGGAGAGTGACTAAAGCCATAGAAGCTTATGAGGAGAGGACATGTAGAAGGCTCTCAGCAGTGAGAGGGGCCCCGACAGGGTTGCCACTGAAGGTGTTTTTGGCTGGCCATTCACAGAGAACCTGACTAGGGAGTTTCTGGCCTTGAGATTTCTTGTGTCGTCATGAGTGGATGACATATGGCTATTTTGGGGTCTGGTGAGTCTCTGTGCTTACTATGTAGTGGTCAGAGGATGATACTCCCTACCTTTCAGGGCTCGGGGCCAGATCCACTTCCTTACCTGTTTTTTTTTTTTTTCCATCTCGGTGTCCTCGGGAGTTATGGGAGCCTGGTTCTGGGGCCTTCCTCTTACCTTTCCCTGCCTAGCCCGATCTATCCCTAACCGAATTATATACTTTGTAAGGAATGAGTAAGACTAATTTAAACACCTCATCCCATGGCTCTGTCTTTACAATATATGTTTTTCAAAAGACCCCCACATATAAAGGATCACCTGATGGGATATGGAGATTATGCATGTGAAGCCCTTAGCACAATGCCTGAGACTGGATGGTGTTCAGTAGGCAGCAGCTGCAATTTTGTAGAATTTAGATCAGTGCCAACCTTGGGCTAAGGCCTTCCTCAGATAACCATGCATAGTTCTGAGATTCTCCTGTCATGTACCATTTCCAGACATTTTGGGGAGGTGCCATAATTTCTTCTATGCAGCAACGATGTGGGGCTAAAAACCATCAGTAGACATGTGAAGGTAAAGCTGGAAACGACCCAATGGCAGAAAGTCCCTAAAGATCCAAGCAGAGAGGAGGGGCACCTGGGTGGCTCAGTCAGTCAAGTGACTGACTCTTTACTTTGGCTCTGGTAGTGAGCTCAAGCCCCGCATCGGGCTCTGCAATCAGCGAGGAGTCTGCCTGAGATTCTCTCCCTCTCCGTCTGCCCCACTCCTGCTTGTGTGCGCTCTCTCTCCCTCTATCTGATAAATAAATGAATCTTTGGTGTCCCTGGGTGGCGCAATCAAGCGACTGATTCTGGGTTGTGGCTCAGGTTGTGATCACAGGATGGTGAGGTGGAACGCTGCATCAGTCTCTGCACTCAGTGCGGAGTCTGCTTGAGATTCTCTTTCCATTTCCCTCTGTCCCTCCCATTCGTTCACTCGTTCTCTGTCTCACTCAAATAAATAAATAAATAAGTAAGTAAGTAAGTAAGTAAATAAATAAATAAATAAATAAATAAATAAATCTCTCAATCAATCAATCTTAAAAAGGTAAAAGATTCTGGCAGAGAGGGAGCTACATAGGCAAGAAGATAGAGACTAGCTTTCTACTTTAGTGCAGTATGTCCTGGTGTCTCTCCTAAGAAAGAGGTGTATATGTACCCTCTAATGTTTACGGACTGGCATTTACAAGGTGTTTCCACCTTGTAATACCAATTGTCCCATTGGAGAGTCTACTGATTGCCTCTTGTTGGTAATTGCTGTGGGTGGGCAGCATCCCTTCTGAGACACAGGAAGATTTTCCCAGGAAAACACCCATGGACCTCTTATCACATTATTATTTTTTTATCACATTATTTTATCACATAGTCAACTACTACTTACCTAAGCAATACATGCATACCAATTTATTCTATACCACTTATGTCCCTTCCTTTTGTCATCCCGCGGGCTGCTGATCACTAAGTACACTATGTACTGAGTATTGCCTCTGCCCGCTCACATAAAACCAGATGTCTTAGTATGAATACGAGAACTTTCATGGGGACCTTTGGAGTACTTTATTTTTGCCTCTATAGCTACTGGAAAACTTCCCAAATGAGGACCTTCTTAGACATTTGGAACAGAACTTCAGACGCATATACCAACACATGCTTTGGCTTAAAAGGAAATTTCTTTACGAACATGTGAAATTGGGCAATTAATTTCTCCCTGTAATGTCAAAGATTGGATAGCGGTGGAGGACTCATTTGTTCCTATATACATTATTGCAGTTAGAAAAAGATATTCTGTATGGGCTTATGTTTGAAAACTTGCAAACAAAAACCTGAAAACAAACAGAAGGTTGGTATACAGGGGTCAGAATTGATATTAAAAACAAAACAAGAAAAAACAAAAACCACCCACGACACCATACAGAAAAACGGGAGAAAATCTTTCCTCTCCTCCTAATGGGGTTGTTTTGTTTTGAATGATTCATGGGAGGAATTTCAGTATCTCAGAAAAATATATTTTAAGGGCTTATTCCAAATATATTCTGAAACAATGTCATGTTTATTAAATAACATGCCCAAATGAAGATGGTGTTATGTTACCAAATGTTAAAACAAATGCCCACTACAAAAGGAAGAATCAATTATTCAAGTTCCTAGCTCTCAAGTATAAAATCAGTGTTCCATACTCAATGAATATTAAACTTGAAAAAAAAAGCACTGTAGGTGATTTATCTTTAAAGACAGATGTGAGGGGATCCGTGGGTGGCTCAGCGGTTTAGCGCCTGCCTTCCGCCCAGGACATGGTCTGGGCACCCGGGATCGAGTACCACATCGGGCTCCGTGCATGGAGCCAGCTTCTCCCTCTGCCTGTGTCTCTGCACCTCTCTCTCTGTCTCTCTCTCTCTCTCTCTGCCTCAAAAATAAATAAAGAAACAAACAAAATGTTTAATTAAAAGGGAGATGTGAAATGCTTAAGCCCTAAGTAATTAAGTACATGTGCGTGTTTGTGAAATATACTCAATAAATCCTAAGGGCAGGTGTCATTTAATAGTGAACCAACACCAATTAAATGACATTTTGGTGTGCTTGTGGAAATGACACATTCACAAACCCATGTCTCAGCACTGATATTTATATATGTAGTTCTTTTCTCCCAGCGATTGTAGGCAGTTTAATGGATTTTAAAACACAATCTTATGTTTGCTTGCAATCCTTTTTATAAGGCAGTAGAGTACGTTTTCTTCTGAAAACATATTGGTATTGGAATTGGCTCAGTAAACTAATAAGTAAATATAAGCGGGTGCACGGATAAGACAGATTTTATATTCTTTAATTTTTTTTCCCTTTAGGCAAAACAATGGAGCCTTCTTTCTGTACTTGTGGTTTGAGCCTTTTGGGGATAATACAGATCCACTGAGGGAAAGCCTAAAATTAAATCATCCTTACTGCTAACAGCTAATTGACAGTGTTAAGTACAAAAAGTCTTCATTACTAACAAAGGGTTGAAAGCTGAATACGTATATAATTGTGGAACTGCCGCTCCTCACACAGCTTTTTAGGGTCGGGGTTTTAACAGGAAAAGATTCTTGCACTTAGCAAGCAAGCTATGATAAACAAGACGTACCAATTTCAACTACAATCTTTAAACTACTACAGTGTGGTTCAGTGCAGCTAATGTCATACTTAATAAAACGTAGCTTCCCGTTCTTTCGTTCTTCAAAGTCATCAGAACAACAGGGAATGAAGAGACTTCCGAACCATTGCCAGCTCTTACTGCTGCTGTTTCAAGGAAGGAAATACGGGACATTCGCCTGTTATTCGGGTAGCTGGCATACATTTTGGCAAAACAAATACCCCAATGCTCACATGCCTCCTTAGGTCTTAATATTAAATGTATACTACTTACAGCTTCCCTCATAATTTTGTTTTGAAACTTGGCGATTTCTTCTCTGACTTCACTTTGTTCATCAGTAAGAAGATGTTCATGGTCCTTGTCCAAGGCCTGCGAACTCTAAAACAAGAAGCCTAGTTCAGGTATAAAGCACCGCTTTTCATCTCATGCTGCAAACATGTACAATCAAATTTCAGGGGGCACCTGGGTGGCTTAGTGGGTTAAGAGTCTGCCTTCAACTCAGGTCATGATTTCAGGGTCCTGGGATCGAGCCCCGCGTCAGGCTCTCTGCTCAGCTGGGAGTCTCCTTCTCCCTCCCCCTCTCCTTCTCCCCCTGCGTGTGCCCTCTCTCAAAAGAATACATAAGATATTTTTAAAAAATTAAGTTAGATTTCAAAGGTAACAACCCTTAATATGCAAGGGATGCTCATTAATTTTTCCAAACAAACACTGTACCTGATACATGGAGATCGGAATATCCACTTAAGAAATTTTTAAAATGTTGTGTTTGAGTCAAATATTATTATTATAGAGGCATGACAGTAATACACTTGGCTCCAAACAATGCATTAATAGACAGTTAAGGTCAAGGTGGAGGAAAAACAGATAAAGACTGACCGCCCCACAGAATGAAAATCCATAATTTTAAAACACTCTATAAACACCACGGAACCCTGCAATTATAATGACTGATAATCAGTATAACATATTCCATTGGAGGGAATGAAATGATCTGTAACACGGCCTCTTAAGTCATGAAAAGCAAACATGGTCTAATCTTTACTGTTCACCTAACGAGTCGCGATCTCGTGCATCCTACAGAAAAGGTGCCGTTAGGTGCCGTGAATTTGAAAAGGGATGCATGATCTCTTCCTCCCTTATTCTAGGGAGATAAAAACAGGTAAATTAGAAGCCACACAAATCCTTTGTAATGATTAAGGAAACACCACTTGCCATGACTGTGTGCTGGAAGGTAAGACTGACTCTGCGTTAGTTGGTGAAAGAATAGGACTTCAGTAGGTAAAGGGATGAAGGAACTGAAAGTATTCCAGAAACAAGGAAGTAAAGGTGAGTTAGTTCAGAGAGAGCTGGAGGGGTGGAAGGAAAGGAGGAATGTCCACTTAAAACCACAAAGGGGGGCAGCCCCGGTGGTGCAGCAAAACCTGCAGCCCAGGGCATGATCCTGGAGAGCCTGGATCGAGTCCCGCATCAGGCTCTCTGCGTGGAGCCTGCTTCTCCCTCTGCCTGTGTCTCTGCCTCTCTCTCTCTCTCTGTGTGTGTGTGTCTCTATGAATAAATAAATAAAATCTTTTTTTAAAAAGGGGAGTTCTGTTACTGGGCAGGGGCAGATGCTGAATACCTGAGGGTTTAACATGGGAACCTAATGACAGGTTTTCAGGAGGGAAGATCATATTGCAGAACCTTAAGAATGGACTGGGGAAGAGAGCACTCAGGTAAGCATTTAATTGGAGGAGCAAGGAATGGTGAGATCCCGAACTAGGGCAGTAGCAGTGGGAATTCAAAGAAAGATACAGTTGCAGAAAGGTTGGAAAGAAAGTCACAGATGCAGAGGTAAAGGGCCGACGCGGGCACAAACACACACACACACACACACACACACACACTCTCGTGTGCCCGCGCGCACACACACACACAGCGCCCATAGACACAACAAGAAAAAAAAGAAGGGGAATGTGCAGGATTCCATCACTTCCTAAAGAAGTATATCTCTGCCTGAAGAAGAGGTATGTGTCACTGAGGACAATCTGCTGATGTGCAAATATCACACCAGATCATTCTCAATTCACAAACGGTTAGTTTTCCTCTGGCCTTTCATTATGATATACATTCTCTTAGACCTTTCCTTATGATATTTTTAAACTTTTTAAAAATTTTGTTTATTTATTCATGAGAGACAGAGAGAGAGAGAGAGATAGAGAGAGAGAGGCACAGACACAGGCAAAGGGAGAAGCAGGCTCCATGCAGGGAGCCCAACGCGGGACTTGATCCTGGGACTCCAAGAACACGCCCCGCGCCAAAGGCAGGCTCTAAACCGCTGAGCCACCCAGGGATCCCTTAAGTCTGTGTATAAAGTCACTATTCCTCTAGTATTCCAAAAGCAAATGTGCCACAAAATACTCATGTAACACATTTGAATATAAAAATCAGGATCCTTTATAGATCTTGGAAACTAGCCCTTTATCTGATATGTCATTTGCAAATATATTCTCCCATTCTGTAGGTTGTCTTTGAGTTTTGTTGACTGTATCCTTTGCTGTGCAAAAGCTTCTTATCTTGATGAAGTCCCAATAGTTCATTTTTGCTTTTGTTTCTTTCGCCTTCGTGGATGTATCTTGCAAGAAGTTACTATGGCCGAGTTCAAAAAGGGTGTTGCCTGTGTTCTTCTCTAGGATTTTGATGGAATCTTGTCTCACATTTAGATCTTTCATCCATTTTGAGTTTATCTTTGTGTATGGTGCAAGAGAGTGGTCTAGTTTCGTTCTTCTGCATGTGGATGTCCAATTTTCCCAGCACCATTTATTGAAGAGACTGTCTTTCTTCCAATGGATAGTCTTTCCTCCTTTATCGAATATTAGTTGCCCATAAAGTTGAGGGTCCACTTCTGGATTCTCTATTCTGTTCCACTGATCTATGTGTCTGTTTTTGTGCCAGTACCACACTGTCTTGATGACCACAGCTTTGTAGTACAACCTGAAATCTGGCATTGTGATGCCCCCAGATATGGTTTTCTTTTTTAAAATTCCCCTGGCTATTCGGGGTCTTTTCTGATTCCACACAAATCTTAAAATAATTTGTTCCAACTCTCTGAAGAAAGTCCATGGTATTTTGATAGGGATTGCATTAAACGTGTATATTGCCCTGGGTAACATTGACATTTTCACAATATTAATTCTGCCAATCCATGAGCATGGAATATTTTTCCATCTCTTTGTGTCTTCCTCAATTTCTTTCAGAAGTGTTCTATAGTTTTGAGGGTATAGATCCTTTACATCTTTGGTGAGGTTTATTCCTAGGTATCTTATGCTTTTGGGTGCAATTGTAAATGGGATTGACTCCTTAATTTCTCTTATTAAACTCAACACCAAAGAAACAAACAATCCAATCATGAAATGGGCAAAAGACATGAAGAGAAATCTCACAGAGGAAGACATAGACATGGCCAACATGCATATGAGAAAATGCTCTGCATCACTTGCCATCAGGGAAATACAAATGAAAACTACAATGAGATACCACCTCACACCAGTGAGAATGGGGAAAATTAACAAGGCAGGAAACAACAAATGTTGGAGAGGATGCGGAGAAAAGGGAACCCTCTTACACTGTTGGTGGGAATGTGAACTGGTGCAGCCACTCTGGAAAACTGTGTGGAGGTTCCTCAAACAGTTAAAAATAGACCTGCCCTACGACCCAGCAATTGCACTGTTGGGGATTTACCCCAAAGATACAAATGCAATGAAACGCCGGGACACCTGCACCCCGATGTTTCTAGCAGCAATGGCCACGATAGCCAAACTGTGGAAGGAGCCTCGGTGTCCAACAAAAGATGAATGGATAAAGAAGATGTGGTTTATGTATACAATGGAATATTACTCAGCTATTAGAAATGACAAATACCCACCATTTGCTTCAACGTGGATGGAACTGGAGGGTATTATGCTGAGTGAAGTAAGTCAGTCGGAGAAGGACAAACATTATATGTTCTCATTCATTTGGGGAATATAAATAATAGTGAAAGGGAAAATAAGGGAAGGGAGAAGAAATGTGTGGGAAATATCAGAAAGGGAGACAGAACGTAAAGACTGCTAACTCTGGGAAACGAACTAGGGGTGGTAGAAGGGGAGGAGGGCGGGGGGTGGGAGTGAATGGGTGACGGGCACTGGGTGTTATTCTGTATGTTAGTAAATTGAACACCAATAAAAAAAAATAAACATCCTTTCACAGTTTAAAAAAAAATCAGGATCCATCAATTACAACTGCTTACTCGTATTTAACAGAAACCATCAATACAAGGAAAAGACACGTAGAAGTGATTCATAGAATTCCTAGTTTTCACTATATGTTTATTGCTGATCTCAAAACTGATGATCGAACCAAAAAATCATGCTCGAAGTGTTAATAGAGTACCAGTATTCTTCACGATACGTGTATTTCTAGGTAAAATTCCCACGTTGCCATTCCCTGTTTTAAACGACTCCCATCTGGTACACTTAGGATATTTTTTTTTAGTATTTCTGTATTTTTTTCCTTTTTACAGTCAAGATCTTTAAATCTTCAACATTGTGGGAAAAAAGTTCAAGATCTCAATTTCACACATAATCAAATTTACAAAAATAAGAGTTAAATGTGTGTTGTAATAGTGTGAAATGAAAGTAAAAAAAAAATAAACAACTCCCATAAAAGTATTAATTAATACTAAAAATAAAAAAATGCATTTCCCAATTAGGCTGAATCCAAAACAGTGAGGTCATACTGGACATTGGTTGACAATTTTGATGTACAACCTAAATGGTTTTCCACCCACAGATTCAGAAAGAAACTATCTTCTACTTTTATATACTTATTACGTAGTTTTTCAAGATTTGCTCATTTATTTGAGACACACACAGCGCACGTGCAAGTGGGCAGAAGGGCAGAGGGAGAGAATCTTCAAGCAGACTCCGTGCTGAGAAGGGAGGCCCAGCGGGGCTCCATCCCACAACCCATGGGATCAGGACCCACGACCTGAGCCAAAACCAGGAGTTGGTCGTTCAAGCGACTGAGCCACCCAGGCACCTCTATGTCTTGTGTTTTCTAAGAGCGTATTGTGCTGCCAAATACAACAGACCTTTAAGAATTCTTTGTATACGTTTCTTAATTTTTCCAGCCTCTGGTTCTGAACAATTCTAGCTTGTTGCAGAATCTTTTGTTGCTCCTGAAACATATGCTAGGAACATAAAAGAAAAAGGTGACAAAATGTGGGTCACGTTTATTATTCAGAGAACATAATTACCCATCAGGTTAAAAAGGAAGATTCCTTAAATCGATACCTGTCAGCATTTCCTGTTTTAACAACTTTTGCGACCAAGTTTAGATCATTGTGTTCACCACGCATATACAGAAACAATACACGATGACCCTACCTAGTACCATTAAGTAGGAAATTGTCTTCCTCACCGATATTGAAGACATGTATTAATTCTGGACTTCAAAGTCCAAAAACGGCCCTTCTAATAATCTGTTTACCACAAGTAGGCAAAGACTCTATACAATAATCCTTCCTAACAGTAGTCACAGAGGAGCGATTCTTTCTTAACAACGTTCAAAACATGTGTTAATTCTTGGTCATTTCAGGACACGTACAGACGATCCTAGCCTCTCTGTTCCTTGACCTGCTCTCCAACAATAATTCTGTCCTCTTCCCTACTTTAGTCACTTACGTAGTCAGACCCGGGATTCCCAATAACTGCAACATCTACATAAGATTACTTAGAGCAAAGACTTGCATATCAGCTCCGTGTCAGGTACTGTTTGGAACCATTTCAAATAGACTTACTACATACGATCTCATTCAACCCTCAAAACAACTCTACGAGGCAGATGCTCTTACCATGTCTCCTCCTTTCATAGGTGAGGAACCTGAGTGAGATACAATTTGTCCCTGAAGCCACAGCTTGTACTGGTCAACCAGGATTGGATTAAAAAAACAAAAAAAAAACCAAAAAAGTTTCTGGGGCCCAGGCTCCTGACCACTGTGCTATGCTGTTTCTCCACCCCACTCCGCCCCCCACAACATTCTAGCTTTACCTCCCTGTTTGTTGTTCTCTCCCTTTCTTACTACGGTTCAGTACTCTTTCAGAATTGATATCTCAATGATCCAAGGAGTCTTCCTTGTCCCCAGTCCCCATTCTCCTAGTCTCTCTGTTCTTCCTTCTTGGCTTAAATTCCATGGTCAATTATCATACCTCTGCACTTGCGCGTGTACCTTGCCCCCTTTCCACTCTGTCAATCTGTGTGGCCGAACCCCAACCCTGGAAGATCCAGCTCTCTGGCCGCTCTGCCACAACTGTGCAGCGTGGTCTCACTTTAAATTCATGATCACTATGGCAGTAACCAAATCAAACCCATAATGCTGCTTGGCAATGATATTCCCCTAGTGCATTCGCTGGCCCGCTCTCAGGAAACAATTCCTGGACTTCCTCTCTGCCGCCCAAAGGCAGCGCCTCCTCCACCACTCTAACTCTTAACTGGTGACCTTCCTGCATCACTAAATAGAAGCCATCCAAATAGAATGTTCGGCCTCCCACCACTACCCATCTTGGCTATCTTCTACCCACCCTTACCCATCTGGGCTCACGGACTCTACATTCTCTCCTATGTTTTTGCATGTCCTCTTGCTACTTGAGACTTTGATACAGTAAAGAAATCAATAAAATAGATCAATTTTAAAGCCAAGGCTGATACCAACAGCTAGTTCTGCTTCCTGTTCCTGGGCTTTCCTCATGTCGGTATCCCACTTCTGAAAGAGAGTCAGAAACTGCTGAGAGTATTTGAAATGAAGATTCTGCCTGTAAAACATGATAACGAGCACCGTCACACTCCACAAAGAGATGAGAAAATTAACCATATTTTGCAGGAATACTGTAACAGCACAGTATAGTCTCACGGGAAACAGAAAGGGCACACAAATGACTATTACCAACAGTATTGTTCCTAAGCGACCAATATAGAAGCCTTCTCACGTGCCTTGCCTCTTAAATACTAGCGAGGATATACCATAAAATCAATTTTCCAGAAAGACTCATTTTATCTAAAAGCAGCTTACTTTTCATTTCTTCTTCCTGAAGAACCTCTACGTTCGGATGCAGTAAGTAGATGCAATGAGGATGTTTTATCGAAGATTCCCGAACAGGAATATTTCACTTAAACAGTTCCCCTCTTTGGCACAATGATTTTTAAGAAAGAACAGTGAACGCAACTTAGCTACAATGTGCAAATTCTTTATGATATAAAGTTAACCTTTTCTACAGTGAAGGAATACAGTTAACTTTCACTGGGATAACACTGTCAGATGTTTACCCAAGGTTCGGCTAGTGTAGGTCCAGAATGACTATGAATTAAAAGAAAACTATATAGGAAGAAAACTCCTACAGGAAGAGAACTCAATTGTTCTTTGAAAGGGAGGGGAGAGGTCTTCTTTACTGGCTTCTAGGAATTACACCTCAATGCTGATAAGGAGTGAGGTTAAGAGAATTTATCCACGAAGAAAAGAATCAAGCAAAATCTCTTTTTTAATGGAAAATTCAATATAATAGCATTCGCCTTCCATGATTTGCACCAAGGAATACTAAGATATGATACATGGGTCCTCGTGGCATAAAAACAACAACCTCACCTTAGTTTTTTTTTTTTTTTAAAGATTTTATTTATTTATTCATGATAGTCACACACAGAGAGAGAGAGAGAGAGGCAGAGACATAGGCAGAGGGAGAAGCAGGCTCCATGCAGGGAGCCCGATGTGGGATTCGATCCCGGGTCTCCAGGATCGCGCCCTGGGCCAAAGGCAGGCGCCAAACCGCTGCGCCACCCAGGGATCCCCTCACCTTAGTTTTTGTATTTTCCAACCTTGCTCCATTTTCTCGTTAGTGCTTTTCAGAGAAGCTTTTGCATTTGCTTCAAACATTTTTCTTTTTGCCAGAAGAGCCTGTTTAATGCCACCTGTGTAGAACATAGATATTCGTTGAAATTTCATGCCGAAAATTATTTGGTTTTCATATATACGATTCAATATAAGTAAATGTTGCCTCAGCAATAAGCAAAGATGCTTCAAATCTATACTGCAGCATCGTAAATGTCCAAACAGTATGTCGCATACCTGGAACTAATATCATGTTGTGTGCCCATGACGCTCCCCCCCCCCAAAAAAAAAAAGTAAAAAAAAACCTATAACACAGGCGTGGTTTGAAAAAGCCCAGATTTGCTCGCTATTTTCGGTAAAGTCTTTGCAGTACTAGTATCCTGATTCTCATTACTCTAACTGCGGGTTCAGAGATAAGGAAAGGGGGATAATAATCAAACGACATTCCATTCTCAAATGCGTATAAAGAATCCCAAAGATAGACTTTAATGTCCTTGTGATAAGACAGGTAAAAAGCAAACTATTCTGAATTTATAAAATATCCTGCAACTCAGGGGACATGTTTAGATGGATTACCATTAGGATGCATTATATAAAACATCACAAGAGCATTTTCTTAAAAACGACCCCAAAAGGAGAAAAATCATCATATCGCACATTAAAGAATCATTTTTCAAGCGATCTAGTGAGTGATGCTTTTAACGGTGCTTTACTAAAAGAGAGCAAGGCTGTGACTGTAAAAACTCTAACTGGAATAAATGAGTTCAGAAACACTTTTAAAATATTTTCACGGGGTAGCCCTGGTGGCTCAGTGGTTTAGTGCCGCCTTCAGTCCAGGGCCTGATCCTGGAGACCCGGGATCGAGTCCCATGTCGGGCTCCCTGCATGGAACCTGCTTCTCCCTCTGCCTGTGTCTCTGCCTCTCTCTCTCTCTCTCTCTCTCTCTCTCTCTCCCACCCCTCTCTCTGTGTCTATCATGAATAAATAAATAAAATCTTTAAAAAAATAATAAATAAATAAAATATTTTCACGGAGCTTTTTCCATAGCACTTTTATCCATAAGTGCTGCATTTCACCGAATCTTAATACTTCAAATAAAGCTTTGCAAATCGCATGATTTGACTTTTTGGATCTACAGTCGATAGTTACTTTTCAGCAGTCATGAAGGATCTGCAGTCTGATAAAACTATTTTACACACCCGGAATCCCTCTACGGTAAGAAGTTTATTAGACAGCTCACAAAGCCAGCCCTTTGTCGCCACCAAATAGAGCAAAGCTGTCAAAACATACTTGCTTGTAAGGGCGATCCTTATCGAAGAGCCACAGATTGACTTGGGACTCTTTGCTAAGTGTCCCGTCCTGTAGTGCAGATGGTGTGACTGACCTCTGACCAAACAACAAAAAGCTTAGGAGTCTGGATATGACATTTCTCAGCAGCTACGGGAGTTCTCTAGTTTGCAGCTATACGGTTTATTAATGAGAAATGACGACAAAGAGGGTGCTTTTTTGTTTGTTCTTTTGGTTGGTTTTGTTTGATTGATTGATTTTGGCAGGATTCAGTTTGTGCTGCTACTCCAAAGAACAGAGCACTGGAAAGTAATGAAAAGTAACTAAATTAAGAAAAATTAAATTTGACATAAAAACCTGATATGCCACCTAATCTGTGCACACCAAAGGAGGTACGAAGTTTGCTCCGTCCACTCGCTCGCAGAGTACGTTGACGTACCCGTGCATAAAATAGCGGCGTCACTCTTACCTCATCTTGGTGAGTACCATTTTTACCCTTCCAGATCAACAATGGAAAAGGTCAGCATAGAAAGTGGCAAAGTTGAATCACACTAAATACTTGTGTAATATCCTACATATGAGAACAAGGCATGAAAATCAGTCTTGCAGGCCACTCATTAAGATTTCCACCTGTAAAAGCTGTAGGATCTAAAACTTTCCTCTTCCCTGCAGATATCACTTATGCATACCTCCAAGTCCTTGCAGCATCTCCTGTATTTCGTTTCTGTGAAGAAGTTACAGCAAACATTACCGAGGAGACGTAAACCCAGGTCGTATTTGTTTTGGAAGAAATGTCTCATTCTAGGATTTTACAGAGAACAACGGGCAGGCAAGCCGAGTTGACTTGATGTGGCAAGGGAAAATACTGTAAACACGTTACCCCACGTCTTCCTCACGCGGTCCGGGAGAAGACCTCTTTCGCCCATGTTTATCGGCTACTGGATTGTTTCCTGCGTTGAAATAAAAGTGGAGAACATTTTTTTTAATAACACATTTATTTTTTATTGGTGTTCAATTTGCCAACATACAGAACAACACCCAGTGCTCATCCCGTCAAGTGCCCCCCTCAGTGCCCGCCGCGCAGTCACCCCCAACCCCCGCCCTCCTCCCCTTCCAACACCCCTAGTTCGTTTCCCATAGCTAGGAGTCAGAAAGCATTCTTGAGGGAAGGGTGGCCTTTCGATAAGTTTTCGAGGGGGCAATATCGTCACCGCGCGGGCTGCGGGGCCTCTGGCAAACCAACAGCCTTTCAAGGCAGAGCTAGGAAAGGCTGCGTGTCTGTCTGTGCAAGGGCAGAGGAAAGGAGATCGGGGCCCAGGACCACGCGGCGGCGAAGGTGTTCCGGGCCTTTGGCGCGCTTAAACGGCAGAGAACAGCACCCGGCACGTGGGAGGTATTTGGGAAAGAGGGCCTGCAGGGCGCGGGGTGGGGTCGGGGTGGGGTGGCGGCGCGGCAGAAGAGCTGCGTGCGATCTCCGCCTCTGGAACCCTGGTTTGGGACAGGAGGATCCAGCGGGCAGCCTGCGGCAGGTGAAACTGCGCTGGCGCGCGCACACACGTGCGGGGGCGCGCACGCTGGAGGACTGTACTGTTGACCACGCGGAGGACTCGGAGGCAGAGACCTGGCCCGCGTGCGGTCATCTCCGAGCGAGCGCTGTGTCCGCAAAGGTGTGGGGCAGACGGTACCTTCCGCAGCAGCAGCCTCTGGCCCACTCAGCTCTCTGCTGCCTCCTCCGCCCGAATCACAGGCTGCCATTCTCTGAGGCTCCGCAGGGGCTTTCCTCCCCAGGCGCTTCCTGCCAGCCGGAGGCATCCGCAGAGGTGTCTGTCCTCCCTCCGAGGTGTCTGTGTGTCCTCCGAGTTGTCCCGCACCTTGTGAGCCCGAGCACGCGACCGAGAAATGGGGACACGGTCAGCGAGCGTCGGCAGGCAGGGGGCCTCTGCACAGAGCGGGCTGCGCGTGTCCTCGTGTGTCTGGCCGGGCCAGGAGGGAGCAAGGAGGATGCGGCCGGCGCAGCCCTGCCCCCCACCGTCCCCCGCCCCCCCCGCCCCGGGGACGGCGACCCGGGGCACGTCAGCTGCCCCGGGCCATCTGCGTGCCGCGCCCTTCCGCCGCACTCTTGCGCCTACGTTGGGACAGAGGCCGGCCCGGCCCCCGAGGTCCCTCCCCGCAGGGCTGTGCTGGCCTGGAGACCCGACCGTGGCCGGGACGAAACCCCCCCGCGTCCCCTGGGGATGCGCGGGGAATAAGCCGTTCTGCACCCGTCGGCAGACAGTCAGGTGGAGGGGGCTCCTCGACGGGCCACCTGGACCCCCAGGACGAGCCGTGGCCCCGCCCCCGGGGGCCAAGATGTCGGGCCCGGGCGGTGGTGTGGCCGGAGGGCCAGGCGCAGAGGGCCCCTCCTCACCAGGTGTCACCCTCCCGGGCCATGAGGGCCCTCGCTCCCGCTCCCCGCCCTGCCAGCTCTGCGCTCAGGGGCCTGGTCGTATCCCGTCGGAGCCCCGGAGGACCCCGTGGGGACGTCACCTCAGAGGTCAGCCCCGCCGCCCCCGTGGCCGCCCCACGCCCTGGTCCCGGACGTTCCAGGATACCCCCCCCCCCCGCCACGGCCACCCAGTGCCACCGGGTCCGCCTGCCTGCCTGGCTGGGCCTCCCAGGGGGTCGCTATGCCCGGCCCCCGGCCCGGCCCCCGTTTGTCTTGACCCTTCCTCTGTCCCGCAGTGCCTATGCCCCAGCGCTAGCCCCAACCCCTCTGTCTTGCCCCTCGGTCCTGCGAGCCTCCGTCCCTATGGCCCACCCCCGCCCCGCCCCGCCCCACCCCCTGTCTCTGTCGGTCCTCCCTGCGTCCCTCCGTCCCTCCGCCCCACCCCACCCCACCCCACCCCCACCGCCACTCGCACCCCCACCCCGACCCACCGCGTCTCTCGACGCCCTCCTCCCTCCGTCCCTCCGCCCCACCCCCACCCCCATCGCCTCTGTCTTGTCCCTCCCTCCGCCCCAGCCATCGCCATCGCCATCGCCATCGCCATCCGCATCCCCATCCCCCGCCCCTCTCAGGCCTCCGCGCACACAACGACCTCCACAGCAGGTCCTCCGCGGCGACGACCAGGCTCCTCTGAGGGCCTCGCGACTGACTGGGAGGAGCCAGTCAGCCTCGCCTGCGCGGGAGCGTCGCTGAGCTGAGGGGCTGGCCCAGTGCGCATGCGGGAGGCGGGACCTCGCCAGAGACACGCCCCTCAGGCCCCCTGCCCTCCGGGCGCCGGTGCCTGCCGGCCCTGAGGATCGAGGGTCGAGGGTCGAGGGTCGAGGTTCGAGGGTCGAGATTCGAGGGTCGAGGGAGGTCGAGGTACGGGGCTCACGTGGCGAGGGCCGAGGGTCTTGGGTCAGGACCCAGGGTGGAGCGTCGAGGGCCGCGGGCCGAGGGTCGGTCGAGTGCTGAGGGCCGAGGGCTGAGGGCTGAGGGCCGAGGGTTGAGCCCCGGGGCCCAGGCTGCGCGTTTCCGGCTCTGCAGCCCGAGGACGTTGCTTTCATCTTCCTGGGAAATCACTAAAGGGTACTGGGTTGTGGAGCAGGTGGCCGCTCAGGCCTCCACCTTGCTGACCTGAGGCGGAAGGCTTTTCGCAGGTCCTCGTCGGGCTCCTGGCGGGGCCCTTTCCACCCAGCGCTTCCGCTTCCCGGAGGAATAGCCGTCTCCCCGAGGGTCCTGAGCAAACGACCCCCTCCGTTGTCTCGGCTCCGCTCTTGGGTTGGCGGTTGGTAGGTTGCCTTTGGTGCTGTTTCACAGACCCCTGCGCGTGTCCTTCACTGTGCTGGCCTCCCGCTGGGTTGCCCGGGTAGGAGGACTGAACTCCTGTCAGCGTCCTGCCTGACGTTGGCGGTTGCGCCACGTCCCTTTCCACCCAGCATTGTGTCCTAACAGGGTCTGTGCTATCCCGTGGAGCCCCGGGAATAGGCCTGGAAGCGGCCCCCTTCCCCCTCCCCCTGGGAGCACACGCCCCCGCCCCCCGGGAACCGGGAACCGCTCGGTGGAAGCGGCCCCCTTCCCCCTCCCCCTGGGAGCACACGCCCCCGCCCCCGCCCCCGGGGGACCGCTCCTCAGTGCCTTCGCCCCATTGCTCCTCCGTCCACGTGCCCTTATTTCCACTGCAGCGCCCTGGACGGCAGCGATGCTACGAAGAATCTCACGTCTGCCGAACGTGCGATTACGCTCTGTGGTGTTTAAATGAGCCCAAGAGAAACACATAAAAATAAATGCGCCCAAGGCTTCAGAGGACTTGATGACCTGTTCACAGCCCTACCAGCAGTGCACAGTGGTTCCCCTTTCTCCACATCATGCCAGCTCCTGTAATTCCCAGTTGTTTGGTTTTGGCTTTCGTTTGGTTGTTGCCTCGTGTTTCTCTGTTTGAAAACAGGCATCCTACAGGGTGTGAAGTGCTTGCTGCTTGCGGTTCTGACTTTTCATTCCACTGGCGATTACTCACGCAGACCACCTTTTCAAGTGCCTACGGGGACGGGGCCACGGGTGTCCTTTCTCTAGACATATGCCCATTCAGGTCCTTTGCCAATTTTTAATAAGGTTTCTGTCTTTTTGGGATGCGCGTTGGTTTTCTTTCTTTCTGTTTTTGTTTTGTTTTGTTTTGTTTTTTCTTTGCACCGCGGGTGAGTTGTAGGACCTCTTTAACGGTTCAGGATTTTATTCTCTTACCGGGTCGGTCATTTGCAATGATCTTCAGCCATTCCTCGGGTTGCCTGCGTGGCCTGTTGATAATGTCCTTTGATGCGCAAGGCGTCTATAAACTGTGACGTTTCCGATTTACCCAGGTGCTTCCTGGCCTCCCGGGCCTTTTAGGATGAAGCTGCCTGTACTCCGAGGTCATAAATGTTTCTTCAAAATTGACGTAAGGGCTTCTTTTGTATCTTTTAGTCTCTGCTCACGTGAAATTGGTTTTTGTGCTTGCTGTCCGGTCGTGATCTAATTGCTTCTGTCCCCCCATGGAAAAGAGAAAAAAAAAAAAAAAGTCACCGTACCGTCCCCATTTTTCTGAAGGGTGCACGCTTTCGCCACTATCAGCTGTGCCCGGTCACACATCAAGGTTCGCTATGTCCCCGATTCTGGTTCTCTGTCCCGTCCCACCGCTCCTTTCGTTTATCCTGTGCCAAAAGCCACAGCCTGTGGCACAATGAAGATTCCTAAGTCGGGGCCGCCCGGGCGGCTCAGCGGTTTAGCGCCACCTCGGCCCCGGGCGTCATCCTGGAGACCCCGGATGGAGTCCCACGTAGGGCTCCCTGCCTGGAGCCTGCTTCTCCAACTCCGCCTCTGTCTCTGCCTCGCTTTCTCTCTGCGTCTCTCAGGAAGAAATAAATAAACACAAATCTCTAAAGAGTAAAAACAAAGATTCTAGGTCAGGCCCAACTCCGAGTCCTCCGGTATTAAGCTTACACTCTGATGACTCAGATCCTTCCGTGATTCCTGACAGCCTCCACACGAGGGTCGACCCTACATACGAGGACCCTTAGCACCTCGTCTCCTTTGACTCCCCCCTTTATCCTCCCCATCCTGAGCTGCTTGCCACCCCCCGAAGCACACCGTGGCTGTTGCCTGCCACTGGGCCCTCGAACGAGCTCAACCAACTTCTCTGCCGAGACCCTTGGTTGACACTCCTTCCTCTGCCTGTCGCTGTGACTTGTGCCGCCTCGCTCCTCTCCCTGCACTGTAATCCAGTCCTCTGTGTGCTAACGGGACCGTATTCCCGTGCCTCACTTTGACCATGCGGGAAGCCTCTATCATTCTACCAAGCAGATTTGGAACTCACAATTCGTATTGGTCACTGTTTGCCCATGAATACAGACAACACTTCAGCGAGCTATGCTGCCCTGGCCTGAAGGGATACACACCCGTGACTCATTGGATGACCTTAATAACCCTCTGGAAGGTGAATTGGTGCAAGGCCCCTTTATAAGTTAAGAGGACCATGGTCAGAGACTACAGATGCTTACCCAAGTTTGCAGAGCCGCACAGTGGAGGAAGGGCCAGACCTTTGGCGTGTTTGTTTTTTGTTTTTGTTTTTGTTTTTTAATCATGAATTTATTTTTTATTGGTGTTCAGTTTGCCAACATACAGAATAGCACCCAGTGCTCATCCCGTCAAGTGCCCCCCTCAGTGCCCGTCACCATTCACCCCCACCCCCCGCCCTCCTCCCCTTCCACCACCCCTTTGCCCACCCCTGGCCCTCGCCTCTTCACTGTTTTGCGTCCCGTTGCTGCTCTGGGGCTACAGCACGTCTTCAGCTACAAGCCGTGGTCTCCAGTAGTGCCTGCCTGTCCCAGTACTGCAGAAAATGGTTTGAAGGCTGTGACTGAGGAGGTGGAAGTCCTTTACAAAGTTCTTGTTTTCCATGTAAATTTCAAAACATGTCAATCGAGAAAGGTGCTGCCTCTGGCATTTTGGAGTGCACCTAAGCGTTATGAAATGACAAACCCATTGAAGAGTCCACGCAGACCAGACCAGATGACGGGAACAAGGGTCTGTCCTCGGTAGAGCAAGGGCCAGTAGCTCAACCACGGCTTTCGGGTTCCAAATTGTCAGGGACATTCTGGTTCCCTATGGCTGGCACCGGGACAGGAATCGCGATTTGTCAGAAGCTCCCACTGGGGATTTGGATGATCAGTATAGATACGTGTAAGTGCTGTGGCAGGTCCTGGACCTCCCCGAGCACCCCTTCCCTCACCCTTTCGTCCTTACTAACAGAACCCTGACCCCATTGCACAGACAGGTGAGCGCGTGGCCCAGTCCAGCCCCTGGGCTGGCCGTGATTCGTGTCCCAGATGACGCCGGTGGCATTCCTAGGAAAGCCCCTGGAACTGGAAAGACGCAGCCGGCATTCCCCTTTGATCTTTCCCACTTGCTCCTGCCAGTGATACAGACGCAGTGCCCGTGGCCCTGGAGACAAAAGCCACATTTAAGGAGAGAGGGGCGAGAAGAGAGGAGATCCTGGCTTCCCGAGGTGTAGTACCAGCCCTGGATTATGTATTCCTACCGTGTGTTACCTGGAATAAACACAGCCCCTGTATGAGCTACTTGATTCAACAAGCAGGAAGACGCAATTCACGGTGACAGAGCAGCGCATACCTGAAATTTATTTTTGCCCAGCTTGTGTCAGGGGTGGTAGACTATTACCCTAACACCTAAACCCAAACGTGTACAGGGACTCAACTGGTTTATCTCAACTAGTTTATCTATTACTCTTGGCACATTACTGGGAAAGTGACTGGGTCCTCCTGGCAGGCACTATCCATGCACTTCCACAGGGACCCCGGCTGTCAGAAAGTCTGCCACACCCAACGTGGGGCTCCCACGGGAGCCCCGGAGGTGGCCCCCTTGGCAGTTTGCTAGAAGGGGCAAAGAGCACAGAGGTGCACCAGGTACCAGGTGTTTACAAGTTAGGCCTGGCAGTGGCACGCCTCATTTCCGCTTGCCGTCCCATTGCCTGGATCTCAGGCACACGGTCACACGTAACAGCAAGGCAAGCCGGCGAATGATGCCTAGATGGGGCCCAGGAAGAAGAGGAGAGCAAGGATTTAGGTGGCGACCGGGAGGTCCCTGCAACCTGTGCCTTTCTGAAAGTAATGCAAAACTTGACTACGTTGGGTTTTCTTAAAGGGAAACTCACAAAAATGCTCAAAGCACCAACTGACAGTCCAGCATGCCATTAAACGGGGCTGTCCCGCTCGGTGACTGTGAGACACCGAGCTGACTTCTTGACTTCTCTCTCGAAGCCTTGATCACTTTCGTACTATCTTAAAGGCATACCGACAGTATTTGTCTCGTGATATTTTGGATGCCGCTAAGTGAAATAATGCATAAAAACTCGTACGGGCCCTCAGTAATATCCGGGAACCAGTCAAATATTAGTAACAGTATAGCAGCATTACTGTTTCTGATTCATTCTATCGTAATGGTGATCGGCGTTTCGTGTTTATTGTATTGCCATTATTGTGGCCACTTTGTGAGCCACTGGCACACAATTTCCTGAATATCAAACATTGAATGCAAGCCGGTGCCTGCTACGTATTTCAAAGCGTAAAAACTAACTGATTTTCATCATCAGGATTAACTGTAACATTTCATTAACAAATGTGGACTTGGGACGGGAAATATATATTTCAAGTACATGAATAACTTAGGGTGTGTCAGACATCACAAGGGCATTTTTACTCTTTTTTTTAATTTATTTTTCCGTGAGAGACAGAGAGAGAGAGAGAGAGAGAGAGAGACAGGCAGAGACACAGGCAGAGGCAGAAGATGAGCACGTGGCTCAGTCCAGCCCATGGGCTGGCCATGATACGTGTCCCAGATGATACTGGTGGCATTGCTAGGAAAGCTTCTGGAACTGGAAAGACGCAGCTGGCACGGATGCAGCTGCATAGGCAGCTCCCATGCAGGGAGCCCGATGTGGGACTCGATTTCGGGACTCCAGGATCACACCGTGGGCCGAAGGCAGGCGCTAAACCGCTGAGCCACCCAGGGATCCCACATTCTTACTGTTTAAGGCAGTATTTCTTCCAAAGAAGTCAGAGAAGATGATGACGGAAGTGTGAATAAATTCGATCAAAAATGCATGCAGTCTGGTTGACCCTTCTTATCTCCTTTTTTTCCCTCCCACTCTCTCTGTTTTCCTTTGGCCTCCATAACTGCATAGTCTCCCGTTATCTCCTTTCATTCTGGCGACTTCTCCTTACCATTGCTAGCTCCTTCTCTTCAAATGAGCCTTCGCATGATGATGTTCCTCAGGACTTGGTTTTACTTGATTCTTTTCTCAATCGATACACGTTCCCTAAATGTTTCCACCTATGTGCATGATTTCAATGGCCATTTACATCAGAGCTTCTCAAAGGGTGGTGCATGGGATCACCGATATATCAGAATCCCTGAAAGGAGAGTGTTTAGTCCAGATTCCTTGGATCTGTCCTAGGCCTGCCCAATCAACCATGTGGGCGTGCACCAGGAATCTGCATTTTCAGTAAATTCTCCAGGTTGCTCTCAAACTTGGAACCACTGTATTAGTCAAGAAGGACCTGACTGTCACAAACAGTGGCAGCTCAATATCTCCATCTGGCGGCTTCATAAAACCACTGTCTTTGTTTTGCAAATGCCCACCAAGGATGTGAGGAAAATATTAAAAATCTGAAAATCAGGAAAGAAATTGGAACAAGGGACTTTAGTGGACCATCTGCTCCATGACTAACCAAGATGAGTTATGACACCTTTTGAGTCATAACAGCTTTTGACTTTTCTAACACCGACCGTGAACTTGTCTGTTTTACACTTGTAAGGAGAAATCAAATTGATACATCTCAGAGGTCCTCCGACTATAGAAAAACACAGGTATTGGATGACTCCTGTCTATAGATCATTTCAGCACGTTGTGATTTCTTACGGCAGTGCCAAGAGGTTTTCAGGAATTTTGAAGTTATCCTTCCAGAGGTTAGCTCATAAAGAACGGTCTACTTTCCAAAAATAACTTAATACAGAGCGCTCTTTGTTAACTTAAGTTCTCCTGTCAAGTCTCTCTTCTAATTATAAAAGCAATAAAGACTCACGATAGGATAATTTTCACAAAATAGAAAATTTACAGAGGAAATGAAATTCATGCTTCATTCCACTACTCAGATGTACTATACGATTTGAAAGTGAGGGATACTATCTGCTTCCATCCTTCTCCCCCCCCCTCTCTCTCTGCCCCCTATATTATTTTCTTTGGACCTTTCACCTTTTGGTGCCTGCCTTGATTTGCTACCAGCTCTAGGCTTTTATTTTTTCCGTCTGTTTTTAATCACACATGTTACTTCTTTCATCTAAGATTTGGAAGCAAATCTTCAATATTTTATTCAGTCCGATCCTTCTTCCATAGTGTCTACTTCGAGTTAACGGTCCAGGCTAAGCCAATGATTTATGTTGTACTTCTGATCCCCTTCCTCATAATGCTCAGCATTTCATTGGTTCCCGTAACTACACCAATATGTTGGGTGAGGGATGACTGATGATGACCATCCAGGGGGTAAGGATAGTCTCTTCAACAAGTGGCTCTGGGACAGCGGTATATCCACATACAAATGAACAAACTTGGACACTCTAGTCACAGGATACACAAAACGCCTAAACGTGAGAGCTAAAATTATAAAACTCTTAGAATAAAGGATAGCAGTAAACCTCCATGACCTCGGATTTCTTAAACATTAGACCAAAAGCAACAAAAGAAAAAAAAATGGGTAAATTGACGTTCACCAAAATGAAAACAAGCTTTTGCATTAAAAGACACCATCTTTGGGCACCTGGGTGGCTCAATCGGTTACCATCTGCCTTTGGCTCGGGTTGTGGTCCTGGGATTGAGCGCCGCATCGGGCTCCCTGCTCAGCGGAGAGCCTGCTTCTTCTGCTGCTCCTCCTGCTTCTGTTATCTCTCTCTCTCTCTTTCTCTTTTTCTCTCCCTCTCTCTCTCTGTCTCTCTCTCTCTCTGTCTCTCACTCTCTCTCTCAAGTAAATTTGTAAAATCTTTTTTTAAAAGAACAAAAAATAAATGACTATCGAGAGAGAGAGAAAGATATCATAAAGATGGGAGAAAACATTGTCAAATCATATGTCTTTTTAAAAAAGATTTTATTTATTTATTCATGAGAATACGCAGAGAGGAGAGAGAGAGAGGCAGAGACACAGGCAGAGGGAGAAGCAGGTTCCATGCAGGGAGCCTGATGTGGGACTCGATCCCGGGTCTCCAGGATCATGCCCTGGGCTGAAGTTGGCGCTAAACCGCTCAGCCACCCGGGCTGCCCATATGATTTTTTAAAAAGTATTTTATGTATTTATTCATGAGAGTCACGGAGAGAAAGAGGAAGGCAGAGACACAGGCAGAGGGTGAAGCAGGCTCCATACAGGGATCTTGACGTGGGACTCGATCCCAGGACCCCAGGATCACGCCCTGGGCCAAAGGCAGGCACCAAACCGCTGAGCCACCCAGGGTTCCCCTTGCAAATCATATGTCTAGGGAGAGTCTAGCAACCAGAGTATAGAAAGAACCCTTACAACTCCAACCAAATGAAAAAACAAATAAAGATGGGAAAGAGATCTGAGTACGTATTTCCCGAAGGAAGATAAACAAATGGCCAAAAGTCACATGATAATATGCTCAATATTATTAGTCAGTCGGAATTGCAAACCAAAGCCTAACAATAGCTGTTAACGCCCCCTAGAATGTCTAACATTAAGGGGAAACAGTTGGTCTTTCAGAAAGCATCTCTGATTTGAAAAGATTGGCCATGGGTGCTTCCCACTATTTTCCCACCCCTAAAACTACATAGGCTACATACATGGAGGCTCTTGGTATGCCTCTTCCTCTCCTCTTCACCAAGAACCTTTCGAAAGCCTTCATTCAGGTGGCACACAGTTCTGTGTAAGAGTCCAGCTTGCCCTGCTCTCGTGGATTGCACGTAGAACGAGAGGGCTTTGTCTGGCTCTGGAATCTGGGGTCCATGGCTGTGCTGGGTCTGTCTGGAACCGTCACCTTGTGAGGGCTGATTTGGGGCATCACTTGCCAAATCAGCATTCGGTGACATCGTGTCAGTGGTTTGAATTCGGCCATAATGGTAGTACTTACAACATGGAAATAGGGAAACCCTGGAGCTCGGAACTGCAATCTCCCCTCCCGAAAGCCTGTTCCCAGCACATCACACTGCCCAGGACTGGCCACAGAAGAATTGCCTGGAGCTCATTAACAGGAAACAAGAGCTACATCACAGGGCAGCTCTGTCCCCTGATGTAGATGACAATGAGAGAGGAAGTGTGCGCTGTGTGCCCTTCTGAGAGGAGCCCTACCTCTGGGCTTAGCCTTCATTGGCAGTGTGGTTGCGGCAGTACAAGCTGAGCGCACATCCCAAATGTGAGAGGCTCATCTCTATCTCCCTATTGTCCTCCATCGGGGACATTTTTGGGGACTCGCCTCTCTTCTCAGGAACCACTGGTGTCCCGAAAACCTTGTCAGTACACAGTCGTCCGAGGGTACACTGAGGGTCATTTGGTCTTGTTGCAACCCGAGTTTCTAGTTAAGGCAAATGGACCTCTGACACCCAGGGCCTTTGTCCTGACACGTCTTCTGCTCTTGGGTCATTTTTAATTGACTGAGAGTCCTTGAATCCCACCCACACAAACACACACGGCCTCATGTGTCTTGGCACGTTGAAAGGAGGTCCTTAACGGAACCTGGATCCTAAGCGTGTGTGTGTGTGTGTGTGCGTGAAGGGAAGACAGAAGCTGTTATCTTTCCACTTTATTTCTTCCATAACCCATTTTGCAAAAACTCCCCTGCCCTCAGTGCCTTTTCTGAGACCATCAGATATTGTCTTCAATGTTTCATTCATTCATTCACTCACAAACTCATTCATTCATTCACTGGATTGGTCAGGGTGTAATTGACTGAGACCACGATCGACGCTCTGCATCTGAGGAGGTATTAGTACTTCCTGGTTTCCATAGAAAGCGAACATCAGGAAGACCTTTTCTGATGACATTCTGGTTTCCATGACAACTGGGGTAAGCCATTCTTTCCTGGAGACAGAAGAAACATTTAACAAGGATATTTACAGACTGGAGAGATGGAGTACCTGTAGAAACGTCGGACTAGTCAGTGTCTGCTATCAATGTGTGAGTCGTGTGTGTGTTTGTGTGTTGCCAGTGTGTGGGTTTTAGTTGGACTTTAAGAGCTCTAATCCCTCCTGTTTTATCAGAGGGGATGGCAGCTTCCCTTGGGGCTGGGGAGCTTAGGTGACTGAATACCTCTGTCACACCAGGGCCCCTTTCTGCTGTCCTAAGGTGACACCATTGCCCGAGGGCATTGTTACCTGACTTCTTGAAAGCAGAGATCCCCAAATATTCCTCATCATGTACCTCTGCTTGATGATTGTCCCATGAACCCTTAAAGATGTAAGTTGACTCGCTTGCACTGACTTATAGTCAAGTTATTATGTGTGTGAAATGAGAGGGAGAAAGAAGTCCGCAAATGAGGCAAATGGGTAGGATTGGAAGATCTAATGTGACTCTGTGTAGCCTAGGGGATGATATTGTGCTCACTCTGAGTAGCCGACACACACATGATCTAAGAAACATCTCTAACAGACAAGGTCGGAGCCCACGCTCTGAGGTCTCCTCTTCAGACGTCACGGCTTCTCAGAACCACCGTATCCTCCGTTGCGCTCTCTGGAACTACAAGTGCCCACTCTTCCTGTCATGACACTCTTGCGTCATTGCTCAATTGTGCTTTTTTTTTTCTTTTTTGATCTCCAAATGACTCAAGTTCTCTTTCATAAAAATAGGAAGAGAGTGTTGCCTAAAAGTCATGCTGGTTTTCCCTCTTTGCTTTTAAAGCTGTTCTTTTCCCACTGGGTTCTAGAAGTTTAACCATGATGAGCCTAGACCTGTGTGTGTGTGTGTGTGTGTGTGTGTGAATGTTAGAGAGAGAGGAAGAGAGAGGGAGAGCAGGGAGAGGGACGGAATATATTATGCTTGCAGGTTGGCATATCAATACACCATCTGATATTTTGGAACATTGTTGCCTATTGTTCCTTCACACATTCAGCAGCCCTTCTCTCTTCTTGGACCGCAGTACAATATATCTTCTGTGGTTAAATATATACATTTTAATAATGAACATTTCCTTTGATCCATAGAAAATGTACCTCAAAGACATTTGCAATGTATGTGCATCGCTTTCTATGCAATGGTTGGTACTGTTTTGCTTGCCTGCTTTTTGTTCACTTACATCCAGGATTTCATTTCATATCACCTTAGAATCTTTGCAAAGTAAGGTTTCGGTGCCTATGTACACGTAAATGTGTCCTCCGTGTAATGTTTTAAAACATTTGAGAAATGATGTCTACCCTCACCACCCACTTCTGTCCTTTTCCTTCCTCTCTTGCCAATGCAACAGTGCCATGACGTTTCTGTTTATCATTCTGGACTCTTCTCTTGCATTGACATGTCTTTGTATCCAAAGATGAAGTAGACACCGTTGCTCTCATGTGAATGTGTGCCTTACGGAAAGCGTATTACTTGCGCTTCACTGGTCTCTAGATATATTTTTTTTGGGGGGGGGGTGAATGAATTTTTGTCCTCTGTCAGCACATGAAGGTCTGCATCAGTCCTTGTGTTGGATGCATAACATGCCCTTGTTGGCTTAGATTATCGGTTTGTTAGTCTATTCCCATGGGTAGCAAGCACCTGGCAGACATCCAATGCCGTTATGACAAGCTACGATGCAGTGAGTTGTCTTGTGAATTAGGGCACCTTTTTCTCCTTGTGCACGACACAGGGAAATTAATAGGTTCTGAAATACACACTTTGTCCACTCGCCGGGCTATCAGTAATTATGGAAGTCTCGCCTGCAGGAAAGACCAGGATGCCCTTGACTTTTTCAGTCCTAAGGCTGTGCATGATTTCATCACTGTTAGAGAGGGAAGTGGAGGTCTCCCTGTGGCAGGTAACAGTGACTGGAGGGGTAACAGAGAATCTCTGGAAGAAAATTGGCCTGCTTGATGGGAGAAACCACCTGAGTTTGCTAAAGGAATGGGACGGAAGTCACTCTAGTCTTAAAATAAGGCCCTGAGGGGAACCTTGATGTTTGTGTCGTCCTTTGCACAAGCACTCATGGTTCTGCTCCTCTGGGCAGCTCTAGAGCTCTTGATGGTGTGTGCCTGCAAGCGTAGTTGCTGCGGTTCCTTCTTTCTTAAGGGAAAATGGGGGGCAGAGTTTGGCAATTTGAATGTGTAGGTGCTTTGAGTGTTGTAGCTGATCATTGGTAGGTGAGAAGCAAGCCTAGTTTTTTCAGTTCTTTGGTAGAACTGAGGGCGGTTCACGATTTTTCAGTCTGCGCTACTTGCCATTGAAATGTTTATACAAAAATGGTCCACATTTCCAAATAGGTGTGACCTCCATGAGTTTATGAAACTAGTGAGCAACATAAGGGAAAGGTTTGAAGATGCAATTCCCACTCAGTTGCTCTACAAATGGAATGAGGTTAAAAACTTTGACAGGTGGAAAGTTCATGCTGGATTCATGGGGCACTGGAAAGGTGTAACAGTAGGCAAGAACGTGTTTTCTCTCTAAGTGAAATTGCGTGAAATGTGCCTTTATAGCCAAAAGGGGGAACTGCTAACTCGTCCATTCATGGAAATACATGTTTTGGGGACAGTTTAAGGTCACAAAGCCTACAGCTTAAAAGAAGCTCCAAGGTGTGCCTGGGTGGCTCAGTCGGTTGGGGTCAACACTCTTGATTTCAGCTCAGGTTATGATATCAGGGTCATGAGATCGAACCCCGTGTGGGGCTCTGCATTGGGCATGGAGCCTACTTAAGATTCCATCTCCCTCTACCTATGGCCCCGCCTTCCTCCTCCATCTCAGAATGAAAACCACACACACAAAAAGTCCAATAAATAAGCACTGGTTTTAGGGAAGGGATGAGAGGGTGTTGGGGTAAAGATGAGAGAAGTTCTGCCTCTGGGGAGTGGAGGGGTGCAGGAGTCCTATCAAGGACAGTGCCCTTGTTTTGAGACAACACGTTCAGAGGGTTGTTTTCGTTTTTGTTTGGAAGTGATCACAGCCCTCAACGGGGAAAGGCGTTAAGGAACAAAGCTTCCAAAATCATTCTTCCAAAAGTCACGGCGATTGATTGGAGAAATAAATATTCGTTGCCACCACGTTCTCTCATTCCTTAGCCAAGGAGCAAATGGACTAGAGTTAACAGCAGGACTTAAAAATTGAAGCTGGTTCATCTGAGGGTTCTATTTCTTGATGGTCTGGAATTGACCCTGAAGTTACAAATCGTGGAGTTGTTACTTCTACGATTCCCCTTCTGTTTTATTCTATTCATTTTTCCTGGGCAGGCATGTTTGGTATGACTGTAAACTAGAATTGTGGATACATGTTCAGATCCAAGCCCTCCGAGAATTGGGGGTCACTTTAATAGTTACTTCAGTGTCATTCAGGGTTCTATTTTTAATACTTGTTCCTGGTGTGCAGAAGAGGATCAACATTTACATGTAATTCCCTCTATCTGTCCCTCTTTCTCTCCAACTGCCACGTGTCTGTCTACACACCCACCTGGATGCACCCTTAGAGGGAAAGAAGAGAGCTGTGCTCCTGTCAGGATGAAAAAATAAGGAAATCATCTGCAACATTATGTGCCAACCCTTCAATGGAAGCTGTTTGGACAGTGGGCCAAAGCATATGGTGAGTAGGCCATGGAGGATTTTATATTTTCATTAAAAACCCTTTCCTTCTGAATGCGTCTCTCAAGGGTGCATCGTTTTGGTAACCGGACAAAATGATTGCAATCGATATTTTGGTTGTCCGCTGCAAGTTACTCCATTAAAGTGCTTCGTAGTTGAACAGATGTACACAAACGTGAATGGGAGAGAATATTCAAATAGGTGCTATGGTTTTTAAAGCCCTTTCTATAGAAAATAGGTTTAAACAGAATTTAAAAGTGCGAGACTCATATATTTGCAGTTCGCATTCCTTCTGGGTGATCAGCTTACTGATCCTTAATGGTTTTCCTACTTTATAGTGTTAAACAGCATTTTAGATTCTCCGTGTGTAATTCCAAGATAAGGAACTGAGACGAGCTGCCCTGGAAGCAACAACATTTGCATGCATGCGTAGAGCAGAAAACATGGATTCCATGCATCAATATCAGGCATCTTGCGTCTCTAACCTCATCACTCTGAGTCTGTGTATGTATCTGTGAGTGTGTGTGTGTGTCTGTCTTGGGGGTCTGGTTGGAGCTCAGGTGACTCAGGCACTCCTGTTCTGTGTGAGAGACTGGCAGGTCATGCTGCAGGGAGACTGCAGTTGGTTGAGTTACCTGTTTTTCCTTCTCCTCTCTGTTCTGTGTCCTCACCCGACACCCGTGATCTAAGAGCCAGTACACTGAGTTCTGTAAAGCAGAGGACACAATACCTGCATGATCATACATTCTGGCAAGAAAAGGTTTGTGCAGGCTGGGCCCAAAGTCTGTGTCATTAGTCATCATACGTTTCATATTGTAGCTAGGAGTATGTGTGAACAAAGTCCTGCATACATGTGTTTTCTTAGGGAAATGATCTGTTGTAAATCAAAGCGTACCATTTGAAACCGATACTGGATGAACTAAAATCTGTAAGCGAACTGTGATACGTAATTGAACAGTATATGTGGAAAAGTAGAACCCATTAACAGGTATTTCCTGACGGGTCGGAAGGGGGATTGAGAGAACAACTGCATTTTCTGCATGACACACATCTAAAAGTTTGAAATGTATTTAAATGAAGTTTTTAAATGTCAGGGAAACCGCATTGCAAAAAGTGATTCACAAAACTGATGCAAAAAATCAGATTCCCACGAAACAGTGATCCCATACTGCTCTTGAGTGAAGAAATACAGTGCTAGGCATATGTGCACGCGTGTGTAGATGGCGCATTGGGAACGTGCGCTGAACGCTCACACCATCATGTTGACAGTAAGCATCTATCATGTATTGCCCCCGTGTATACCCCTCTGCATGGTTTTTCTCTTCACAATTTTACTTTAGAAACACCAACACACACTTACATAATAGACACCGTTTTGTTGCGCGCGCGCACACACACACACACACACACACACACACACAAAACGCTGCTACTACTAAATCCTTGCATTTAAGACGGACAAAAAGGCTATTATGAAAGCTGTAGTAGTGGCCATGGTTCTGAAATAGGAGGACCAGCCTAAACTAAACAGGTTAACATGGAAATATTTTTGAAATTCAAACGAAGGAAGCAGAGAGACAGGTCTACATTCCAAATGAGATGTAACTAACATTTCTGCTTCAGAATAGCCTGTATTCCAGAGCTGGGGAAGGGAAAATGATGACTCCATCCCCATTTCGTTGACTTAATTTCCCATCTGCCTTTCTGATTTTCTAGATTAACATTAGAGGTACGTACGTCCTGGGTATCTACATTTGAGGCCATTTGATCCCTGGAAGGACTGTGCACCTCAGAGGCACAGAGCAGAGGAAAGGGTCTGCCGGACAAGCAGTTGGAACGTGTGAACCAACAGGTGCCGCGAAAAGACTCACGCCTCCCTCGATCTACGTGCTGTTTTGTAAGACGTTCCTATTTTACTAAACATTTCACTTGCAGTCATTTCATGTTGACATTTGGAGTGTGGCTTATTCCGCTCCTCGCTCTACAGCCATCTCTTTCCGAAAATTTAGCTCTGGGGGCGGGGAGGGGGGTGGGCAACAGCCTTTTGAGCCACCGTAGTGCAATGCAAAAGGGCAGGTCAAGCCAATGGCCCATGCCTGTAGCAATCCTTATGAAGGATGGCACCAGTAACCACCAGGATGATCTTCGTGAACCTCTGGATTCTAAGCTCATGCTCTTGAACCCAAGATTGGGCTGGCTGGCATTCAGGGTCTGTAGGCTGGAGATCGTCCCTGGCTTCCTTGGGTGCACAGGGTGGCATCAGCGCCCCCCAGAAAATAAGGACCGAGTGAAGCATCCCCCCAGGATGAGCCCCAGGGAGCACAAAAGGCACAAGACGGCCAATAACACAAATGAGATCTGGAAAACGACACCCGCCTCCCCACACAGATGCTCTTTAATACGGAGTGGCAACAAGCAGGGCAAGAAACTGGGTATGGAAGGTTAAAAAACTCCTCAGGTATCTTCTGTATGTTCCCCGATACTTGCCTTGTATTTACCCCCCCTATCTGACACACAAACTCTTTATAGTTCTTTGTTTTATCTCCTTTCAATTCTCAGTGACCGATGTTCTTCTACGTTCACAAAAGTAATTTTTTCTCCTAATGGTTTTCTTCTCTTCCTTTTCCACATTCCAGTGTTCTCCTATACAGTCCGTTCCGTGACTCTGGGAGACTCAGGTGAAGAAGGAGGGTCCACACAAGCAGTAAACCCTTTGTGGCCCGAGGCCAAAAGGCGTGCTGAAGGACATTGTTTTAGGGAAGATGTGCCGTGCCTGTGTGTCTGACGGCCAGAACCCTCAACCTCTATTAGTCACCTCTTGAGAGGACACCCAAATCACAATGGATGCTGAGTATGTCCTGTGCAACTGGAAAGGCCACTTGTGGCCAGCAAGGGTTTTGTCCAGATCCGGGGTCTCACCAAGAAATAAGAGGAAAGGAGCACTTTCTCTAGAAGTTGAAATACTCTCGGTAGATGAAAAAATTAAAGTGAAAAGCACAGACGTAAAGATCCTAAACGAGTCTCAGATTGAATCCATTACCTCCTTGCTAACAGCCCAGTCGAAGGCCAGTGTCCCAGCGGGACAGGAAGTGCCTTACAGAAACGCTCTTTCAGTGGCATTGGAGATTCTGAAGGAGAGAGCAGATGTGCGCCCAGCAGGAGCATCGGATGATCCAGAGACCACTACACCGTCCCGAAGGGGACCAAGAAAGCCATCTCTTAAAGACTACCGGAAGGCCAAAGGGATCTTACTGAGGCGTCTCAGGAAACGCACAAACCTCAAATCGCGGCTGGTGCATTCTCGGAGACAGGATGCCCCAGATGGCGGCCAATCACAGGCACACACAACCCTCACTCCCCTTCCAAGGAAAAGGCAAGCAAAGTCCTCACCAAGCTCCAGCAGGCGCCCGAACTTACCGTCGCTTTCAGAAGATGGTGGTGAGAAAGAGGGCAAGGAAAAGAGGGACACCTCAAGAGTTAGGTCTTTGCATCGCATAGCCAAGGAGGCGGGTACCGGGGCTGAAGATGGAGGCATCCTTCCATCTCCGCCACCAGGTTTCAACCTCACTGTGCCCGAAGAGGCTCTGAAAGAAGAGGCACCTGACACCCACGCAAAGACCCCGGATGCCTCCTCTGAGCGCTCTGCCTCCTCCGGGAATGTTGAGGACCACGGAGAGGGTCCCTGGGAGCCAGGCATGGAAGGTGCGGCAGCCTCCTCCAGCGCCCCTAACCTGAGGCCGCGTTGTTCACTCCGTCTGGCAAACAGGAGAAGGAAGCTGCAGGTACCAGAGTTTGAGAAAGGGCTGCAGGAATCTCGACCTTCGGCCAGCTCAAAGGCTGTGAACCCCACCACTGCTATTAAGAAGGATGTCAGCCAGGAAATGGGACAACTGACCAGCACGCTTTCTCCACAGGAGCCTTGTCCCATTGAAGGAGGAATGATGGTCTGGTTTAAATTTCAAAATCACCCCTTTTGGCCAGCGGTGGTAAAGAGCGTCAGCCAAGCAGAGCAGACTGCAAGGGTGCTTTTGATTGAGGCAAACATGCACGCTGAAATGAGTGGCATTCGAGTTCCTCTTCGAAGATTAAAGCCCCTGGACTGCAAAGAGAAAGAAACACTGATGAAGAGAGCCAGGAAAATGTACGAGCAAAGTGTGAACTGGTGTTTCTCCCTGATTTCTCACTACAGAGAAGGGCTCACTTGTGGGTCTTTTGCAGGCTCCTTCCTGGACTATTATGCTGCTGACGTCAGTTACCCAGTTAGGAAAGCCATCCAGGACGGGGATCTGGAGGCTGACTTCCCAAAGGTCAATTATGCCGACCTGGAGGATTCTGAGGAGGAGACCTCCGTGGGCGGGAAGAGGCCCCGCAAGAAGATTCTCCCTGACCGGATGAGGGCTGCTCGGGACCGAGCCAACCAGAGGCTCGTGGACTTCATCGTGAAAACGAAGGGGGCCGATCACCACCTTCTGGACATTGTCAAAGGCAGGAAACAGTCCAGGTGGCTGACATCGTTTCTGAATTCCAACAGGTACACGCTCTGCGTTGAAACATACCTGGAGGATGAAGACCAGTTGGATGTCGTGGTGGGACATTTACAAGAAATCTACAAACAAATAGACAAGAAGAGGCTGACTCTGGCAAGGGACGACAAAGTGAGTTTTGTTCTGGAAGTTCTTCTGCCAGAAGCAATCATTTGTTCAATTGCTGCACTTGACGGATTAGGTTATAAGGAGGCAGAAGAAAAGTACCTACGGGGCCCACCCGTGCATTACCGAGAAAAAGAGCTGTTTGATAAAAATATCTTAAAGAAAATGCGATAGAGATCGGCACCAAGGGGCAAAGCTAATAAGTAAGCCCTCCTGTGCCCACACTGCAGCAGGGAGACCTCTCATTGCCTGTCTGTATGCAATGCGGGATCCTTCCATTCTCTATGCCATGTACATACGTTCTAGGAGTTTGAGACCCCGGGAACATGCTGGGTTCATTTTGGATCCATCTGTGGCACTTGTGCGTAGCACGGCCACCATCGTTTCTAGTTCCCAAACGCCTCGCAAACTAATTTGATAAAAAAAAATACTGCAGACAGTCGTACTTCTCTCTACTTACTTGGTTGTGTCATTGTCTACATGTTTTTTAAGCTTGCTTTGGAGAGCACTTCATATTTTAAATACGGGACGCACGATCTCTTATGACGTGAAAGAGCCCTGGTGTCAGACATGAAGCAACAATCGCTTTTAAAGTGTAAGATGGATTTTCGCAGAAACATCACATGGATTTCTCACTCTCTCTGTGACCTCGGTGTAAATGACTGCATTCGTTCTTAGGAAAATTCCTTGAATTTGATCCTCCATGCTTATCTGTGTGGACGAAAAGCCCTGAGGGGTGATGCCAACGGCACAGATGTTTGCCATATACTGTCACTACCTTCTCATGGTTCCTGGAAAAGCTGTCTGGAACCCATAGTTAATGACTGGTCATCTGCGTGTAGTCCACATGGGAGTGAACGACATCTCAATGTGCGGTGAACATTTTGTCGGCCTGTGCGAGACTGTGACCTCTACACTTGCCTGAGATTCCACTTAGGGAAGCAGTTCTTGCTCAGTGGCTAAGTGGTTTCCTAAAACAAACAGGCTCCTAGCTGTCTTCCTGACTGATGGGATGCTTTGCATGTAGTGGCTTATTCCCCTGTGGAAGACAACTTAGAGTAATCGGACACACAGTTTAGCGATTTTAGACCTAGCTGGAGTCCAGGTTCACTGCTGGGAGCCCATCTAAGTGGCACACATTGTAGGAAAGCATGCACTTTGTTCTGGAACTGTGTCCCCTAAGATGCAGTCATCTATCTCAAACCAAGCCAGCGTTCTCTTTTGATTTATTCACTGGCTAGCCCTGACAGGTTCCGGCAGTAATATATGCAGGCTGGTAAGTCGTTCCAAGCTGTGTGAGCAATAGATGGACCGGGATCTGGGAACCAGAAATGAGCTACAGAAAAGCCTCCATTTGGCTAACTGTGGCTGTTTTCAGGGTACAATGAAACGTGCATAACTAAAAGATAAACCCTGAATCCTATGAATTGTTATCTTAACTTGAAAGTGGGGATAGTAACTTTAGGAAAGTAAGGTTTTTTGAGGAAAAAAATGTTAGAAAAGCTAGTTTGCTTTTAAAATGTGATGTGGAAATGAGCACTATTGGTCTGACATGAACCCGAGTGCATTTCTATTCTTAGAGGGACTCAGCTGTCACTCACGGGCCTATGTTATATGTTCACACGGCCATGTGATTTGTGTGAATATGTGTGTAAAATTTGCAAGAGTTAGCTGTTTTGATTCCCAATAAAATGTTGTATCTTTCACTTTGAGCTAGTGCTTCTTCATACTTTAGATTGTACAACTACACAGTTGTGTCTAAATCCATGCACACACACACCTGTGTGTGTGTACATACTATATTGGAATTTCAGTGATTTAGTCATCATTTTTAAAAGTTCATTATGAATTTTCTTCACATCCTAAATCAATATTCGCTTTCATGTTCATTTTGCATAAGTTTAGAAGAGGGCCTTCCAAATTGTGTAAGCTTCAGGCCCAAAGGCAACTTCTTTGGATGCTGCCTGAGAGATGCCAATGACTCCTGAGGCGTTCTGCTTGGGCTAATCCACATGACATCCTCATGGTCCTGGAATGTACTTGGAAACACACCATCTCATGCTGTCTGTGGACCTTTCACACTGGAACAATACACTCTAGTTCTTCTATGAACATCGTGTCTCCCGAGCCAAATAGACCACTCAACTTCAGCCTTCTCATATGGCCATATCTGGCTCTACATTCTAATATTTTCTTCACTACCTCATCCATCCATCCATCATGCATCCACCCACCCACCCATCCAGCCATCCACCCATCATCCACTCCTGGCACTGTGAGTCAGTAGATTAATTAAGATACAGTTGAAGACTCTCTCATTTGTAAGGTGACTGTGAGGCACTACTTTGCCTTCTTAGTAAGAAATCGTTATCAGTATCATGGTTTGATGGCCTATATGTGAAACCAGAACCCCAGATTTCCCCATGCCTGTGAAATTGCGGGTGTCCTTTGGTTTGGCGTGAAGGGTGAGGACTCTCTCCCTCTTGGAGTGTCATGTATGCCTGAGGCATCCACTGAAGAGGGCGGACATGCCTAGGACATGCATCTCTTCTCCTCCACAAAGATCCCATGTGAACCAGGATCACATTCGGGATGTGTAGCTGAATTGGGGGGCTGGCTGTGTGGACTCTGAGATACCTTCCAGCCTGAGCAGTTGTTAGGGGGTTCTAAGATCGCCCTAATCTGTTTCTGTAGCATGGGTGCGTGTGTGTGTGTGTGTGTGTGTGTGTGTGTGTGTGTCTGATGGGCTAGTCCAACCTGTCACCCACCCTAACCTCGTGGATTAAGGAGGCCTCCTCTCCTACGGTCACAAGGCAGAGGGTGGAACATCGGGTCCTGACTCTGTTGGTTGGCAGAGCTGCATGGAGACGGCATGCACAGAATTGACAGGTCTCCATATTTAAGTGTGCATCTGACAAAGACATAGTGGAACCTCGAGACACACTAAGGTGATGAGCATGGAAATACTGAATACCCAGAACCCCCTGAAACCTCACCTGGGCATTAGCAACCCCCTGACCCTTGCTACTGGAGAGTAGCTTCCTTGTTCTCGGAGACGCTGCAAAGACTTCATCTAAGGTACCTGGTGGGACAGATGTTGCTTCACTTATTCGACATTAATCTCGGCTAACCTCCATTACCATTGGAATAATAACAAGGGTAGGTGAGACTAGGTTAGAAAGCACCAAAAAAAAAAAAAAAGGGGGGGGGGAGGAGCAAGATGGCGGAAGAGTATGGTCCCCAAATCACCTGTCTCCACCAAACTACCTAGAAAACCTTCAAATTATCCTGAAAATCTATGAATTTGGCCTGAGATTTAAAGAGAGACCAGCTGGAATGCTACAGTGAGAAGAGTTCCCACATCTATCAAGGTAGGAAGACGGGGAAAAAGAAATAAAGGAACAAAGGCCTCCAAGGGGGAGGGGCCCGCGAGGAGCCGGGCTGAGGCCGGGGCGAGTGTCCCCAGGACAGGAGAGCCCCGTCCCGGAGGAGCAGGAGCTGCACCGACCTTCCCGGGGGAAAGGGGCTCGTGGGGAGTTGGAGCAGGACCCAGGAGGGCGAGGATGCCCTCGGGCTCCCGGGGACAGTAACAGCAACTGCGCGCCCAGGAGAGTGCGCTGAGCTCCCTAAGGGCTGCAGCGCGCACGGCGGGACCCGGCGGGACCCGGAGCAGCTGAAGGGGCTCGGGGGCGGCTCCGCGGAGGGGGCTGCGGGGCCCCGGGAGCAGCTCGGAGGGGCTCGGGCAGAAGAAGAGGCTCCGTGCGGAGGGGGCTGTGCGGCTCCAGGAGCAGCTCAGAGGGGCTCGGGCGGCGGCTCCGCGGAGGGGGTTGCGCGGCCCGGGAGCGCGAATCCACCAGCGCAGGCTCCGGAGCACAGGGCGCCGGGACACAGCCCAGGATCCCGCCTCCCCCGGGACAGGCAGAGGCCGGGAGGGCCCAGGACAGCGAGGACGCTCCTGCCCCAGCTGAGCAGAGCAGCGGCCCCGCCCCGGAGCCTCCAGGCCCTGCAGACGGAGTTCCTGCCGGAGCTGAATCCAGGTTTCCAGAGCTGCCCCGCCACTGGGGCTGTTCCTCCTGCGGCCTCACGGGGTAAACAACCCCCACTGAGCCCTGCACCAGGCGGGGGCACAGCAGCTCCCCCAACTGCTAACACCTGAAAATCAGCACAACAGGCCCCTCCCCCAGAACACCAGCTAGACGGACAACTTCCAGGAGAAGCCAAGGGACTTAAAGAACACAGAATCAGAAGATACTCCCCGGTGGTTCTTTTTTTGTTTGTTTGTTTTTGTTTTTGATTTTGTTTTGTTTTGCTTTTTGATTTGTTTCCTTCCCCCACCCCCTTTTTTTCTCCTTTCTTTTTCTTTCTCTTTTTCTTCTTTTTTTTTTCTTTTTTTTCGTTTTTTTTCTTTTTCTTCCCTTTTTTTTTCTCTTTCTCTTTTCTTTCCTTCTTTCTCTCCTCTCTTTTTCTCTTTTTCCCAATACAACTTGCTTTTGGCCACTCTGCACTGAGCAAAATGACTAGAAGGAAAACCTCACCTCAAAAGAAAGAATCAGAAACAGTCCTCTCTCCCACAGAGTTACAAAATCTGGATTACAATTCAATGTCAGAAAGCCAATTCAGAAGCACTATTATACAGCTACTGGTGGCTCTAGAAAAAAGTATAAAGGACTCAAGAGACTTCATGACTGCAGAATTTAGAGCTAATCAGGCAGAAATTAAAAACCAATTGAATGAGATGCAATCCAAACTAGAAGTCCTAACGACGAGGGTTAACGAGGTGGAAGAACGAGTGAGTGACCTAGAAGACAAGTTGACAGCAAAGAGGGAAACTGAGGAAAAAAGAGACAAACAATTAAAAGACCATGAAGATAGATTAAGGGAAATAAACGACAGCCTGAGGAAGAAAAACCTACGTTTAATTGGGGTTCCCGAGGGCGCCGAAAGGGACAGAGGGCCAGAATATGTATTTGAACAAATTCTAGCTGAAAACTTTCCTAATCTGGGAAGGGAAACAGGCATTCAGATCCAGGAAATAGAGAGATCCCCCCCTAAAATCAATAAAAACCGTTCAACACCTCGACATTTAATTGTGAAGCTTGCAAATTCCAAAGATAAGGAGAAGATCCTTAAAGCAGCAAGAGACAAGAAATCCCTGACTTTTATGGGGAGGAGTATTAGGGTAACAGCAGACCTCTCCACAGAGACCTGGCAGGCCAGAAAGGGCTGGCAGGATATATTCAGGGTCCTAAATGAAAAGAACATGCAACCAAGAATACTTTATCCAGCAAGGCTCTCATTCAAAATGGAAGGAGAGATAAAGAGCTTCCAAGACAGGCAGCAACTAAAAGAATATGTGACCTGCAAACCAGGTCTGCAAGAAATTTTAAGGGGGCCTCTTAAAATTCCCCTTTAAGAAGAAGTTCAGTGGAACAGTCCACAAAAACAAAGACTGAATAGATATCATGATGACACTAAACTCATATCTCTCAATAGTAACTCTGAATGTGAACGGGCTTAATGACCCCATCAAAAGGCGCAGGGTTTCAGACTGGATAAAAAAGCAGGACCCATCTATTTGCTGTCTACAAGAGACTCATTTTAGACAGAAGGACACCTACAGCCTGAAAATAAAAGGTTGGAGAACCATTTACCATTCGAATGGTCCTCAAAAGAAAGCAGGGGTAGCCATCCTTATATCAGATAAACTAAAATTTACCCCAAAGACTGTAGTGAGAGATGAAGAGGGACACTATATCATACTTAAAGGATCTATTCAACAAGAGGACTTAACAATCCTCAATATATATGCTCCAAATGTGGGAGCTGCCAAATATATAAATCAATTATTAACCAAAGTGAAGAAATACTTAGATAATAATACACTTATACTTGGTGACTTCCATCTAGCGCTTTCTATACTCGATAGGTCTTTTAAGCAAAACATCTCCAAAGAAACGAGAGCTTTAAATGATACACTGGACCAGATGGATTTCACAGATATCTACAGAACTTTACATCCAAACTCAACTGAATACACATTCTTCTCAAGCGCACATGGAACTTTCTCCAGAATAGACCACATATTGGGTCACAAATCGGGTCTGAACCGATACCAAAAGATTGGGATTGTCCCCTGCATATTCTCGGACCATAATGCCTTGAAATTAGAACTAAATCACAACAAGAAGTTTGGAAGGACCTCAAATACATGGAGGTTAAGGACCATCCTGCTAAAAGATAAAAGGGTCAACCAGGAAATTAAGGAAGAATTAAAAAGATTCATGGAAACTAATGAGAATGAAGATAAACCGTTCAAAATCTTTGGGATGCAGCAAAAGCAGTCCTAAGGGGGAAATACATCGCAATACAAGCATCCATTCAAAAACTGGAAAGAACTCAAATACAAAAGCTAACCTTACACATAAAGGAGCTAGAGAAAAAACAGCAAATAGATCCTACACCCAAGAGAAGAAGGGAGCTAATAAAGATTCGAGCAGAACTCAACGAAATCGAGACCAGAAGAACTGTGGAACAGATCAACAGAACCAGGAGTTGGTTCTTTGAAAGAATTAATAAGATAGATAAACCATTAGCCAGCCTTATTAAAAAGAAGAGAGAGAAGACTCAAATTAATAAAATCATGAATGAGAAAGGAGAGATCACTACCAACACCAAGGAAATACAAACGATTTTAAAAACCTATTATGAACAGCTATACGCCAATAAATTAGGCAATCTAGAAGAAATGGACGCATTCCTGGAAAGCCACAAACTACCAAAACTGGAACAGGAAGAAATAGAAAACCTGAACAGGCCAATAACCAGGGAGCAAATTGAAGCAGTCATCAAAAACCTCCCAAGACACAAGAGTCCAGGGCCAGATGGCTTCCCAGGAGAATTTTATCAAACGTTTAAAGAAGAAATCATACCTATTCTCCTAAAGCTGTTTGGAAAGATAGAAAGAGATGGAGTACTTCCAAATTCGTTCTATGAAGCCAGCATCACCTTAATTCCAAAGCCAGACAAAGACCCCGCCAAAAAGGAGAATTACAGACCAATATCCCTGATGAACATGGATGCAAAAATTCTCAACAAGATACTGGCCAATAGGATCCAACAGTACATTAAGAAAATTATTCACCATGACCAAGTAGGATTAATCCCTGGGACACAAGGCTGGTTCAACACCCGTAAAACAATCAATGTGATTCATCATATCAGCAAGAGAAAAACCAAGAACCATATGATCCTCTCATTGGATGCAGAGAAAGCATTTGACAAAATACAGCATCCATTCCTGATCAAAACTCTTCAGAGTGTAGGGATAGAGGGAACATTCCTCGACATCTTAAAAGCCATCTATGAAAAGCCCACAGCAAATATCATTCTCAATGGGGAAGCACTGGGAGCCTTTCCCCTAAGATCAGGAACAAGACAGGGATGTCCACTCTCACCACTGCTATTCAACATAGTACTGGAAGTCCTAGCCTCAGCAATCAGACAACAAAAAGACATTAAAGGCATTCAAATTGGCAAAGAAGAAGTCAAACTCTCCCTCTTCGCCGATGACATGATACTCTACATAGAAAACCCAAAAGTCTCCACCCCAAGATTGCTAGAACTCATACAGCAATTCGGTAGCGTGGCAGGATACAAAATCAATGCCCAGAAGTCAGTGGCATTTCTATACACTAACAATGAGACTGAAGAAAGAGAAATTAAGGAGTCAATCCCATTTACAATTGCACCCAAAAGCATAAGATACCTAGGAATAAACCTCACCAAAGATGTAAAGGATCTATACCCTCAAAACTATAGAACACTTCTGAAAGAAATTGAGGAAGACACAAAGAGATGGAAAAATATTCCATGCTCATGGATTGGCAGAATTAATATTGTGAAAATGTCAATGTTACCCAGGGCAATATACACGTTTAATGCAATCCCTATCAAAATACCATGGACTTTCTTCAGAGAGTTAGAACAAATTATTTTAAGATTTGTGTGGAATCAGAAAAGACCCCGAATAGCCAGGGGAATTTTAAAAAAGAAAACCATATCTGGGGGCATCACAATGCCAGATTTCAGGTTGTACTACAAAGCTGTGGTCATCAAGACAGTGTGGTACTGGCACAAAAACAGACACATAGATCAGTGGAACAGAATAGAGAATCCAGAAGTGGACCCTGAACTTTATGGGCAACTAATATTCGATAAAGGAGGAAAGACTATCCATTGGAAGAAAGACAGTCTCTTCAATAAATGGTGCTGGGAAAATTGGACATCCACATGCAGAAGAATGAAACTAGACCACTCTCTTTCACCATACACAAAGATAAACTCAAAATGGATGAAAGATCTAAATGTGAGACAAGATTCCATCAAAATCCTAGAGAAGAACACAGGCAACACCCTTTTTGAACTCGGCCATAGTAACTTCTTGCAAGATACATCCACGAAGGCAAAAGAAACAAAAGCAAAAATGAACTATTGGGACTTCATCAAGATAAGAAGCTTTTGCACAGCAAAGGATACAGTCAACAAAACTCAAAGACAACCTACAGAATGGGAGAAGATATTTGCTAATGACGTATCAGATAAAGGGCTAGTTTCCAAGATCTATAAAGAACTTATTAAACTCAACACCAAAGAAACAAACAATCCAATCATGAAATGGGCAAAAGACATGAACAGAAATCTCACAGAAGAAGACATAGACATGTCCAACATGCACATGAGAAAATGCTCTGCATCACTTGCCATCAGGGAAATACAAATCAAAACCACAATGAGATACCACCTCACACCAGTGAGAATGGGAAAAATTAACAAGGCAGGAAACAACAAATGTTGGAGAGGATGTGGAGAAAAGGGAACCCTCTTACACTGTTGGTGGGAATGTGAACTGGTGCAGCCACTCTGGAAAACTGTGTGGAGGTTCCTCAAACAGTTAAAAATATACCTGCCCTACGACCCAGCAATTGCACTGTTGGGGATTTACCCCAAAGATACAAATGCAATGAAACGCTGGGACACCTGCACCCCGATGTTTCTAGCAGCAATGGCCACGATAGCCAAACTGTGGAAGGAGCCTCGGTGTCCAACGAAAGATGAATGGATAAAGAAGATGTGGTTTATGTATACAATGGAATATTACTCAGCTATTAGAAATGACAAATACCCACCATTTGCTTCAACGTGGATGGAACTGGAGGGTATTATGCTGAGTGAAGTAAGTCAGTCGGAGAAGGACAAACATTATATGTTCTCATTCATTTGGGGAATATAAATAATAGTGAAAGGGAAAATAAGGGAAGGGAGAAGAAATGTGTGGGAAATATCAGAAAGGGAGACAGAACATAAAGACTGCTAACTCTGGGAAACGAACTAGGGGTGGTAGAAGGGGAGGAGGGCGGGGGGTGGGAGTGAATGGGTGACGGGCACTGGGTGTTATTCTGTATGTTAGTAAATTGAACACCAATAAAAAAAAAAAAAAGAAAGAAAGAAAAAAAAGAAGTTCGCTTTGGATGGGAAATGCCTTGTATTCAGAAGAAAACTGTAGGACCTGGCTCTTAGGTACTTGCATGAAGTGAGACAATGTATGTGCAATGGATTTTGAGAACGCTGGACCCCCAAGAGAGAGAACAGAATATAAGTCCGTATGGGGAGAACTTATTAACATGGGGACACAGAGCTGTGACTCGGGGTTTGATGTCCTGAAAGGGGCCAACTCAGCAGCCTCCTGTACACGTGATATAAGCGTGGACAAGTGTTTGCAGCAAATGACACGGAAATACTAGAACTTCCTAGGCAGAGAAAATGGAGGAATAGGTGAGAAGGTCCAAGGGAGTAGGTTTTTAGATATGATATATAATGTAAGATCAGATGTCCTACCTCCAGCCTCTGTTTCGTCGGAGGGCTGCTCAGAAATCCCTGCTCAAAAAAAGGAATGTGCTGGTGAAGTAGTGGCACCGGCATCGTTGAGAAGCCCAGTGCCGACTCTCCTCTGCAAACCATTGTTGGAAGCAAGAGATGCTAGCATGGGACTGGCAATCAATGGAGACAACAGGATTCTCAAGAGGCAGAGTCCCAGTGGTGGCACAAGCCTATGCAGGGCAAGGTAGGCACCGTTACCATACTGGACTGCAAGGCCCTGGTGGGCCAGTCTCTTGTGACTGACCAGAATCTGCGGCAAGAGAGATAGTATACAGAGTACATAGTAGTGTTCTGTGGTCTAGATATAGGGGCAGCTGGCTGGGGTATTACTTGATTTCTCTAAGGAGAACATAATGAGAACTGGCAGGCAGAAAGCTGATGTTAGCAGCTTTAGTGGAAAACTCTGGTCCCCCACCAAGTGTCCAGTTCTAAGTCAGCCCATGGGCCCAGGGCCCTGTGAGGAAAGTGGAGGTCAGAAAACACCGGTCAAGCTTTTCCCAAAATCCTGTGTCTATTTACGAAGGTAAGGTTAATGAGCACTGTGGTAAGGACCATACCTGCATTAAAAAAAGGAATATTGAATATGAGTTCTCTACTTATAAAGGGACTTATGAAGTCTAGTCTGCCTCATTTCACCTGACAGGAAACCCAAAGTTTCTGTCGATCACCCAAGGTTTGTTTTTTTTCTCTCCAGACATTCCATGTACAGCTGGCATTAATGGACTTGGTAGGTGGTAGGACCATCACATTAGCACAAGTGGCATTATATGGAAAGACACACATGGAAGCCTATGAAGCTGATAGGTCCTTAGAATATAAGGAAATAAAAGCAATAGTATACTAGGAAAGGAGAGAAGAGTCAGATTACTAAATTCAGAAATGTTCCCACTAAGATCAGAGTGGGGACATTACTATCAGCCTTGCAGAGATTTATAAAAAAAAAAAAGATTGCAAGGAAATTCCATGAACAATTGTACACCAAAATTTAGGCAAGTTTGGTGAAAAGGTCAATTTCCTAGAAACACACAATGTAACAAAACAGACTCATGAGAAAATAGAAATTCTCCATTGACCCGTGAAAAAAGTAAAGAGAGCGAATCCATCCAGAAGAACTTAGAACAAAGAAAAGCTCAGGACCTGTTGGCTTCGCTGGTGAATTCTACCAAATGCCTGAAGAATTATACCTACTGTTGGTGGGAATGCAAGCTGGTGCAGCCGCTCTGGAAATCAGTGTGGAGGTTCCTCAAGAAGTTAGGAATAGAGCCACCCTATGACCCAGCAATTGCACTAGTAGGTATTTACCCCAAATGTACAAACGGAATGATCTGAAGGGGCACATTCACCCCATTGTCTATAGCAGCCATGGTCACAATAGCCAAACTATGGAAAGAGCCAAGATGCCCATTGATAGATGAATGGATAAGGACCTATGTTCTCTCTCTCTCTCTCTGTCTCTCTCTCTCTCTGTCTCTCTCTCTCTCTCTCTCTCACACACACACATTATACACACACAGAGAAGGAGACAAAGCATGAGAGACTCTTAACTCTAGGAAACAAATTCAGAGTCACTGGAGGGGAGGTGGGGGTGGGGTCATTAGGTGATGGACATGAAGGGGGGCACGTGATATGATGAACACTGGGTGCTATAGGTAACTGATGAATTATTGAACTCTAACTCTGATACTAATGATGTACTACTATATGTTGGCTAATTGAATGTAAATTTTTTTTAAAAAGAAGAATTATAAATCCTTCTCAAAGTCTTCCCAAAAAATAGAAGGGGGAGGGGCAAGTTCTGAAATCATTCTATGAGGCCAACTTTACCCTGATAGCAAAGTGAGACTAAGACACCACAAGAAAAGTGCAGACCAATACACCTTACGACTACAAATGCAAAAACATAAAAAGTACACTGGCAAACCAAACCCAGCAGTTTCCTTGATTAAAAGAATTTTAACTAAAAGGAATATACATCATGGCAAAGTGGGATTTATCCCACGATTGTAAAGGTGGCTTAACGTATGAAAATCAACATGATATGCCACATTAATAAAATGAAAGGAACAAACCACACGATTACCACAAAATGATGCAGAAAATGCATGTGACAAAATCCAGTACTCTCTCAGGATGAAAAGCATTCAGAAAACTAGGATTAGAAGGGAACTTCCTCAACTTGAAATTGGGCATTTATGAAGAACGCACAGCTACTATCCTATTCCATGGTAAAAGAATTGAAGCATCCCCCTAAGACCACGGACAAGTCAAAATGTTCACTCCTGCCACTTCTATTCAACATTGTACTGAACATTCTAGGCGGAGCAATCGGTCAAGGTAAAGAAACAAGACGCACCAAATATGGAAAAGAAAGAAAACTATTTGCAGATGCCAGAATGTTATATATTAAAAAATCCTGTGCTCGTCACCAAGTCACCCCCAGTCCCTGCCCACCTCCCTTTCTATCACCGCTAGCACTGAGTGTTATTCTATATGTTGGCAAACTGAACACCAATAAAAAAATAAATATGTAAAAAATCCTAAGAAATCCACTACAAAAGCTATTAGAGCTAATATTTGAACTCACCACACAAAATCCAGTTGTGTATCCATCAGTATACTAGCAGCAAACATCCTTAAAAGGAAACTAAGAGGGGTGCTGCGTGATTCAGTTGGTAAAGCATCTGACTCTTGATCTCAGGGCCTGAGGTCAAGCCCACATTGGGTGTGGAGCCTACTTTAAACAAAAAAGGAAACTAAGAAAATAATTCCATTTACAAAAGCATTGAGACGAATAAAGTACTTAGAAATAAATTCAGCTGAGGAGATGCAAGGGTTCTACACTGAACACTACAAAACATTGCTGAAAGAAGGCAAAGAAGGCCTAAATAAATGAAAAGACACATTGTGTTCATGGATCAGAAGGTGTCCTATTGTTAAAGTTTCAACACTCTCCCAATTTATCTACCGTCTCAGCGTGATTCCTATCAAAATTCCAATGCTCTACTTGTAGAAGCAGAAAAAGTGATCCTCAAATTCATGTAGAAGTGCAAAGGACTCCCAACACCAGGACAAACTTGAGAATAAAAGGCAAAGTTGGAAGACTCACATTTCCCGATTTCAAAACTTACTACAAAGCTGCAGGAACTAAGACAGTATGGTATTGTCACAAGGCTAGACATTTAGACCAGCAGAGTAGAATTGAGGGCACGCAAATGAACCCATACACACATGGCCCTTGATCTTCAACAAGGGTGCCAAGACCATCCGGTGGGAAAAGGACAGTCTTTTCAAGAAGTGGTGCTGGGAAGTTTTGCATGTGGGGATGCACATGCAAAAAGAAGGAAGCTAGGCCCTTCTGTCAGAACGGACACAAAAATCAACTCAAAACGGACCAAAGACTTAGCTATAAACACTAAAACTATAAAATCTTGAAAGAAAACACGGGGGTAAATCTTCATGACCTTGGGTTTGGCAATAGTTTCTTAGATATAGCACCAAACGCACAAGCAATGAAAGAAAACAAAATACATACATTGGACTTCATTAAAATTTTAGCATGAAGGGACACTTGCACAAGAGTGAAAAGACAACGTGTAGCATGGGAGGAAATATTTTCAAATCATGTATCTGACAAGGGTCTAATATCTAGAATACAAAAAGAACTCTCCAGACCCGACAACAAAAGGATGACCACACTTTAAAATGGACAAAAGACTTGAACATAGACATTTTTCCAAAGAGGAGAAGATCCACAAACAGCCAACAAGCACAGATGAACAGATGCTCAACACCATTAGTCCTTAAGGAAACGAAAATCAAAACTGCAATGAGACATCACTTCACACCCTCTAAGAATGCTGTAACTTTTTTAAAAGGACAATAATTTCTTGAAATAAATTTTCTGCACTCTTCCCTTCTCCTTCTGGGATCCCTATAATACAAATGTGGTTCTGCTTGATGATGTCACTGACTTCCTTCCACCCACTCTCAGTTTTTATTCTTCATTTTTCTTTCTGCTGTTCAGCTTGGTTGCTTTCCATTACCCTGTCTTCCAGATTGCCAGTCCGTTCCTCTGCATCCCAGGTATTGAATTCTTCATCTCGGACAGGTTCTTTTTTGTATTCCATCCATCTTTTTAGAAAAGATCTTATTAATTTATGAGAGAGACAGAGACAGAGAGACAGACATAGGCAGAGGGAGAAGCAGGCTCCCTTCGGGGAGCCCGATGCGGGACTCCATCCCAGGCCCCTGGGATCACGCCCTGAGCCTAAGGGAGATGCTCAACTACTGAGCCACCCAGGCGTGCCTCTTTCCTCCTCCTTTATGGAAGGTCTCACTGCAACAACGTGGATGGATCTAGAGGGTATAATGCTAAGTGAGGTAAGTCAGATAAAGACAGATACCATATGATTTCACTTATGTGTGGAATTTTAAAAACAAAGCAGATTAACAAAATGAGAAAAAAAAAAGAGAGAGAAAGCAGACTCTTAAATACAGAGAGCAAAGTGGTCGTTGCCAGAGGGGAGGCAGGGAAGGGAGACAGGTGAAACAGATAAAGGGGATTAAGAGTACACTCATCGATTGCAAAGAGTAATGTATAGAATTACAGAAGGATTATATGGTACACCTGAAACTAATATAACACTTTATGCTAACTTTTAAAAAATATGAAGGGAAATAAGAAGTGTTGGCAAAAATGTGGAGAAATTGGAACCCTCATGCATCGCTGGTGGAGCTATAAAACGGACAGCCACCATGTAAAACAATTTGGTGATTCCCCAATCCATTAAAGATACAACTACCATAGGACTCATCAATTGCATTCCTAAATATACACCCAAAATAACTGAAAAGAAGCATTTAAACGAAGGATGTACAAGAATTTTTGTAGAAGCACTACTCACAACAGCCAAAAGATGGAAAAAGTGCAAATTTCCGCCAAATGATGAATGGATAAGAAATTTGGTATACCCATACAATGGAATATTACTTCGTCAATTAGAAGGAAGGAAGTTCTGATATATGCTACAACATGGATAAAGTTTAAAGACGCTATGTGGAGCCAACGATGCCAGAGGCAAAAGACCACATGTTATTTGATTCCATTTATATGAAATATCCAGAATAGGCAACTCGCCAGAGACACAAAACACATGCGTGTTTGCCAGATCCTGGGAATTGAGGGAATGGAGAGTGACTGCTTTTTTTTTTAGGTTTTATTTATTCATGAGAGACAGGGAGAGAGAGAGACAGAGACACAGGCATGACGGAGAAGCAGGCTCCATGCCAGGAGTGTGATATGGGACTCGATCCCGGGTCTCCAGGATCAGACCCTGGACTGAAGGTGGCGTTTAACCACTGAGCCACCCGGGCTGCCCAGAGAGTGACTGCTTAATGGGTAAGGGTTTCCTTCTGGAGTGATGAACATGTTCTGAAGCTAATTAGTTGTGATGGTTGCACATCTTTGTGGGTGTACTAAACACTCCTGAATGATTAAGGTGGCAAATGTTATGTCAACTTTAGCACAATAAGAAAAGAAGGAGAAACAGGAAAAATGGGAACAAAGATCCTATAGATTAAAAGGGGCCTTAAGAGACATCTGTCCCCATCTCAGTGTATGGTACTTATTTGGTTTCTGATTCAAATAATCAAACTGTTTTTCAAAAATCTTTATTTTTTTTTTTTTACTGTTGCTTCCTGTTGCTTAATGGCTCTGAAGGGTTTTTAACACAATTGAAGAAGAAACGTTATGACTAACTGGATATTTAACAATATTAAGAAAATAGTTTGATAGGGGGCAGGCAAGATGGCAGAGGAGTAGGGTCCCCAAGTCACCTGTCCGCACTAATTTACCTAACCTTCAAATCATCCTGAAAACCTACGAATTCGGCCTGAGATTTAAAGAGAGAACAGCTGGAATGCTACAGTGAGAAGAGTTCGCGCATCTATCAAGGTACGAAGGCGGAACAAAATAAAGAAATAAAAGAGCATCCAAGGGGGAGGGGCCCTGAGGAGCTGGGCTAAGGCCAGGTGGCAAGAACCTCCAGTACAGGAAAGCCTAGACCCAGAGAAGCAGGAACTTTACCAATCTTCCCCGACGGAAAGGCGCTCACAGGGAGCTCCGGCAGGATCCCAGGAGGGGCAGTGGAGGCCCCAGGATCCCGGGGTCACTAACAGAGGAAGCACGCCCCTGGGGAGAGCGCGCCACACTCCGCGGCCGAGCTCCCTAAAGGGCTGGAGCGCACGCCCGGCGGGGCCCCGGGAGCAGCTCAGGCGGTGGCTCCATCGGCGGCTCCACACGGAGGGGGCTGCGCGGCCCCGGGATCTGCTCAGGTGGCAACTCTGCAGAGGGGGCTGCGCGACCCGGGAGCGTGATTCCAGCGACGCAGGCCCCGGAGCCCAGGGCGCTGCGGAACACAGCCCAAGATCCGTCGCTCCCCCCCCCCCCGGGACAGGCAGAGGCCGGGAGGACACAGGGCAGCAAGGACACTCCTGCCGCCAGGCGGCCCCGAGCTGTGCAGGTCCGCGACCCCCGCCCCCGGAGCATCCAGGCCCCTGCAGACTGGGAGACTGCGGTAGTTACTGCGGGAGCTGACTTTAGGGCTGGGGAGCTGGCCGCTGCCACTGTGGTTGTTTCTTCTGGTGTCACCTTGTGCCTGGGACTGAGCGGGGCCGCCAGGAAGCAAGGGCCTCACAGGGTCAACAGATCCCACTGAGCCGTGCACCTGGCAGGGGGCGGGGCAGCTCCCCCAGGCGCACACACCTGAGAATCAGCACAGCAGGCCCCTCCCCCAGAAGACCAGCTGCAAGGACAGGGGAAGAGCAATTTCTTGCCCAAGGAGCGCTGGAAAGCTCCAGGGGAATTTGAGAGACTTAACAGTATATAGAATCAGAGTATACCCCTCCTTGTTCTTTGTTTTTGTTTGTTTGTGTTCCCCTTTTTCCTTCCTTTTTCCCGTACAACTTGTTTTTAGCCGCTCTGCACTGAACAAAATGACTAGAAGGAAGAACTCACCACAAAAGAAATAATCAGAAATAGTCGTCCCTCCCACAGAGTTACAGACTTTGGATTACAATTCGATGTCAGAAAGCCAATTCGGAAGCACAATTATAAAGCTACTGGTGGCTCTGGAAAGAAACATCAAGGAATCAAGAGACTTCATGACTGCAGAATTGAGATCTAATCAGGCCGAAATTAAAAATCAATTCAATGAGGTGCAATCCAAACTGGAGGTCCTAACGACGAGGGTTAACCATGGTAGAAGAACGAGTGAGTGACGTAGAAGACAAGTTGATGGCGAGGAAGGAAGCTGAGGAAAAAAGAGACAAACAATTAAAAGATCATGAGGATAGATTAAAGGAAATAAATGACAGCCTCAGAAGGCAAAATCTACGTTTAATTGGGGCCCCAGAGGGCGCCGAAAGGGACAGAGGACCAGAAAGTGTATTTGAACAAATCATAGCTAAGAACTTATTTAGTTTCTGATTCAAATAATCAAACTTAACATTTTTTTTTTTACTGTTGCTTCTGTTGCTTAATGGTTTTTTTTTTTTTTTTTTTAAAGATTTTATTTATTTATTCATGATAGTCACACAGAGAGAGACAGAGAGGCAGAGACACAGGCAGAGGGAGAAGCAGGCTCCATGCAGGGAGCCCGACGTGGGATTCGATCCCGGGTCTCCAGGATTGCGCCCCGGGCCAAAGGCAGGCGCCAAACCGCTGCGCCACCCAGGGATCCCCTGCTTAATGGTTTTGAAGGGTTTTTAACACAATTGAAGAAACTTTATCACTAATTGGATATTTAACAATATTAAGAAATTACTTTTAGTCCCAATAGTTTATTTTTGCCTTAGTTTCCCTTGCCTGGGGAGACATAAATATGTTCCTAAGGCCGACGTCCAAGAGATTTAGGCCCATGTGTTCTCTTAGGTGTTTTATAGTTTCAGGCCTCACATTTAGTCTATAATCTGCTTTGGGTTTATTTTTGTGTATGGTGTAAGAAGGTGGTCCAGTTTCATTCTACATGTTTCTGTCCAGTTTTCTCAGCACCTTTGTTGAAGAGATGGTCTTTTCTCTATTGTATATCCTTGCCTCCTTTGTCATAGATTGATTTGCCATATAAGTAAGCGTGGGCTTATTTCTAGGCTCTTTGTTCTGTTCCAGCAGCCCATGTGTCTAGTTCTGTGCCGGGACCACAGTTTTGATTACTATAGCTTGTTGTACAGCTTGAAACCCGGGATTGTGATACCTCTGGCTGTGTCCCTCTTTCTCAAGATTGCTGTGACTACTCAGGGTCTTTCTTTATTATTTTTTTAAATTGATTTTTAAAATCCATTTATTCATGAGAGACACACAGAGAGAGGCAGAGACATAGGCAGAGGGAGAGGCAGGCTTCCTGTGGGGAACCGGACACGGGGCTCCATCTCAGGACCCAAGGATCATGCCCTGAGCCCAAGGCAGTCACTCAACCACTGAGCCACTCAGGAATCCCTGATCCTGATTGTACACAAATTTTGATTGTATTTTTTTTTATTGTATACAAATTTTAGGATTCTAGTTCTAGTTCAGTGGGAAATACCATTGTTGATTTGATAGGGATTGCATGGAATCTGTACATCATTTTAGGTCATGTGGACATTTTAACAATATTAATTAATTAATTCTCACAATCCATGAGCATTATATGTCTTCCCATTTGTGTCATCTTCAGTTCCTTCCATCAATGTCTTACATAGTTTTCAGAGTATTACGTCTTTCACCTCCCTGGTTAAATTTGTTCCTACATATCATGATTTTTGCTGCATCTGTAAATAGGTCTGTTTTTCTTGATGTCTCTTCCTCTTTCTTCTTTGTTAGCGTATAGAAATGCAACAGACGTCTATGTATCAATCTTATATCCTGCAACTTGACTGAATTCATTTCTTACTCCTCATAGATTTTTGGTGGAGTCTTTAGTGTTTTCTTCTAATATATATATATATATATATGTTCAATTTGCCAACATGTGGCATAAGACCCAGTGCTCATCCCGTCAAGTGCCCCCCTCAGTGCCCGTCACCCAGTCACCCCAGCCCTCTGACCACATCCCTTTCCAGCACCCCTTGTTCGTTTCCGAGTTAGGTGTCTCTCATGCTCTGTCTCCCTCACTGATATTTCCCACTCATTTTTTCTCCTTTCCCCTTTATTCCCTTTCACTATTTTTTATACCAAGCAATTCTTTTAATGTACTGTTGGATTAATTGGCTAGTGCCTTGTTGAGAATTAGCAATTCTTTTAATGTACTGTTGGATTAATTGGCTAGTGCCTTGTTGAGAATTTCTGCATCCATGTTCATCAGCGATATTGACCTGTAATTCTCCTTTTAAGTGAGGTCTTTGTCTGGTTTTGAAGTCAAGGTAATGCTGGCTACATAGAATGAGTTTGAAACTTTTCCTTCCATTTCCATTTTTTGGAGTACTTTGAGAAGAATAGGTACTAACTCTTCTTTAAATGTTTGGTAGAGGGATCCCTGGGTGGCTCAGCAGTTTAGCACCTGACTTTGGCCTAGGGCATGATCCTGGGGTCCCAGGATCGAGTCCCGCATCGGGCTCCCTGCATGGAGCCTGCTTCTCCCTCTGCCTGTGTCTCTGCCTCTCTCTGTGCGTCTCTCATGAATAGATAAATAAAATAAAATAGTTGTTTGGTAGAATTCCCCTGGAAAGCCATCTGGCCCTGGACTTTTGTTTGTTGGGGGATTTTTGATTACTGATTCATTTTCTTTGGTGGTTGTTGGTCTATTCAAGTTTTCTGTTCCCTTCTGTTTCAGTTTTATACTTTATGTTTCTAGGAATTTATACATTTCTTCCAGACTGCCCAATTTGTTGGCATATAATCTTTTATTTTATAAAACCATCTCTCATATTTATATAATCTCGAACACACTAAATGTGTATCACAAAGGAAAATAATAATAATAGTTTTTCAGTGGAGCATCCTGGTAGATGCTACTTTAAACAAATGGTCCACATTAACATAAACAAACGTAAACAGTAATAGTACATCTGTATGTCTTCTTTCTTTCTTTTTATTTTTTAATTATTTTTTATTGGAGTTCAGCTTGCCAACATATACCATAACACTCAGTGCTCATCCCGTCAAGTGCCCCACTCAGTGCATATAATCTTTTATAATATTCTCTTATAATTGTATTTCTGTGGTGTTGGTTGTGATCTCTCCTCTCACATTCATGATTTTATTTATTTGGATCCTTTCTCTTTTCTTTTTGGTAAGTCTGGCTTGGGTTTATTAATTTTTTTATTGGAGTTCAATTTACCAACATATAGCATAACACCCAGTGCTTATCCCATCAAATACCCCCCTCAGTGCCCATCACCCAGTCACCCCCACCCCCCACCCATCTCCCTTTCCAGCACCCCTTGTTCGTTTCCCAGAGTTAGGAGTCTCTCATGTTCTGTCTCCCTTTCTGCTATTTCCCACTCATCTTTTCTCCTTTCCCCTTTATTCCCTTTCACTATGTTTTATATTCCCCACATGAATAAGACCATATAATGATTGTCCTCCGATTGACTTATTTCACTCAGCATAATACCCTCCAGGTCCATCCACGTCAAAGCAAACGGTGGGTATTTGTTGTTTCTAATGGCTGAGGAATATTCAATTGTATACATATAACACATTAATTTTGTTAATTTTTTCAAAGAACTAGCTCCTGGTTTCATTGATCTTTTCTACTGTGGGGTTTTTTGTTTGTTTGTTTCTATACCATTTATTTCTGCTCTGATCTATCATTATTATTTCCTTTCTTCTGCTGGCTTTGGGCTTCATCCTACATACATAGCAGCATTGTCAACAATAGCCAAATTATAGAAAGAGCACAAATGTCTACTGACAGATGGGTGAATAGAAAAGGAAGTTGTGAAAAAATATATATATTATATATATTATATATATAATGGAATAATGATGGAATGTTACTCAGCCATAAAAATAATGAAATCTTTCGATGGACACCGAGGCACCTTCCACAGTTTGGCTATTGTGGACATTGCTGCTATAAACATCGGGGTGCAGGTGTCCCGGCACTGGGTGTTATTCTGTATGTTGGCAAATTGAACACCAATAAAAAATAAATTTATTATTTAAAAAAAGAATGAAATCCTGCTATTTGTAATAACATGGATGGGGCTAGAGTGTATTATGCTAAGTAAAGTAAGTCACACAGAGAAAGACAAATACCATATGATTTCACTCATATGTGGAATTAAAGAAATAAAACGGATGAATATAGTGAGAGAAAAAGAGAGAGGCAAACCATAAAACAGACTCTTCACTATAGATAACACACTGAGGGTTGCTGGAGAAGGGAGGTTGGTGTGGGGATGGGTTAAATGGCTGATGGGTATTTAGGAGGGCACTTGTGACGAGCACTGGGTGTGGTGTGTACATGATGAGTCACTAAATCCCACACCTGAAAATAATAACATACTCTGTATGTTAACTAACTGGAATTTAAATTAAAACGTGGAAGAAGAAAATAAAAGAAGTAGAAATACCATACAATCCAGTAATTCCAGTAAATCCACTACGGGGTATTGAACCAAAGAAAATGAGAACACTATTTCAAAAAGACAGATACACCTATGTTCATCACAACATTATTTACAACAGCCAAGATATGGGAGCCACCTAAGTGTCCATTGATAGACGAGTGGATAAAGAAATGTCATAAATATATATTATATTCCATTATATTACTCAGCTCCTAAAAAGAAAGGAGATCTTGGCATTTGTGACAACCGGATGAACCTAGAGGATATGATGCTAAGTGAAATAAGTCAGACAGAGAAAGGCAAATACAATATTATTTCACTTATATGTGGGATCCAAAAAACAAAGCAAATGAACAAACAAAACAGAATCAGACTGGTCAATGTAAAGAACAACCTGGTGGTTGCCAGAGGGGAAGGGGTGGGAGAGGGGCATAATAGTTGAAGGGGACTAAGAGGTACAAACTTCCGGTATAAAATTAATAAGTCGGGGAGATGAAAAGTATGACATAGAAAATATAGTCAGTAATATAGTAATAACCTTGTACAGTGATAAATGATAACTACACTCATCATGGTGAGCACTGTGTAATGTATAGAATGGCCAAGTCACTCTTTTGTGTGTCTAATATATTTTATATCAAATAAACTTCAACAAGATACAAAGCGCAAGATAGGCCAATGGATTTAGTGTAACAATATATGAAAATTTCAACGCACTGGAAGGGATGAGCACTGGGTGATATGCTATATGTTGGCAAATTGAACTCCAATTAAAAAATAAACAAAGTTTCAGATTCCACCTTGCAGCTAATGTTAAAGAAATGTGTGGGAAATATCAGAAAGGGAGACAGAACGTAAAGACTCCTAACTCTGGGAAACGAACTAGGGGTGGTAGAAGGGGAGGAGGGCGGGGGGTGGGGGTGAATGGGTGACGGGCCTGGGGGTTATTCTGTATGTTAGTAAATTGAACACCGATAAAAAATAAATTAAAAATAATAATAAAAAAGTAAAAAGAGGGGACCTCAGCCCCCCCAAAAAGAAATTACCCTTTGTTGAATTTTATATAGTTCCAAATTAAAAAGTCCACAATTATCTCAAAACGCTCAACCACTTCTCCTAGAATTAATGGACATCTCTAGAGAAAAGTGACCACAATACCAAGTTTTTTTTTACCCAGATATAACTTCTCTTTGAAAATTTGGCCTGAAAATGTTTACTGTCTTTTATTTATTTATTTTTTTGTAGAACTTTATTTTTTCTATTGTAAAACTTTTTTTTTGTTTCTCATCCTGAAATTTATTATTTATTTTTTATTTTTTTTATTGGAGTTCAATTTGCCAACATATAGCATAACACCCACTGCTCATCCCATCAAGTGCCCCCCTCAGTGCCCATCACCCAGTCACCCCCATCCCCTGCCCACCTCCCTTTCTACCACCCCTTGTTCGTTTCCCAGAGTTAGGAGTCTCTCATGTTCTGTCTCCCTTTCCGATATTTCCCACTCATTTTTTATCCTCTCCCCTTTATTCCCTTTCACTATTTTTTATATTCCCCAAATGAATGAGACCATATAATGATTGTCCTTCTCCGATTGACTTATTTCACTCAGCATAATACCCTCCAGTTCCATCCACGTCGAAGCAAATGGTGGGTATTTGTCGTTTCCAATAGCTGAGTAATACTCCATTGTATATATAGACCACATCTTATTTATCCATTCATCTTTTGATGGACACCGAGGCTCCTTCCACAGTTTGGCTATTGTGGACACTGCTGCTATAAACATCGGGGTGCAGGTGTCCCAGCGTTTGGCTGCATCTGTTTACTGTCTTTTAAATTGTCTTTAAATTCAATTTTAAAAAATGTAAGGCTATTAAAATACCTCTCCCTTTTCCAATGATATGTCTGTATAAGGCCCAATTTTCCTCATGTATATCGACCAAAATAACACATCTCAAACGTTTAAATGCAGAAACAGTTAATAGAGTTCAGTTGTCCTCTATGAAGCCTCTTTAATATAAGAGATTTGCAAAAATGTAAAATAATACCACTCTTTCTCTAAACTTTTTGGTTTTGAATTTTTCAGAAATTTTTTATCCTTACATAGTTATTTTGATTAAATTAATAAGTAAATACTTCAAAAGTGTCTTCATCTCAAGTCTGAATACACTAAATATTGATGGACATAATACATAACCCCAAAGGTACCTCTTCAATAATCCTTAAGAGTCTAAAAAGGTCATGAGATCAAAGTGTTTGAGGTCCACTGAACTATATATATATATGGGGTCACTTTGCTGGTTTCCTTGGGAGAAAATCTTTATGGATAGGAGACAAGTAAAACTGCAACAAGAGAAATAAATGGTGTAGTTACATGTCCAGAATTTGGGAATCTGGAGGCTTCATTTCTATTCTGGGCCTGACAATTTGACCATGAATAGATCACTTGGCCACTGTGTAACTCTATTTCTTTCTTCATGACTTGACACTCATTGTAACTGCTCACAGCTCAGCCTATTCAGAGGACAGAAGCAGAGGCACACTGGCAGTACTATGGAGCATTTCTCTGACTTGGCCTTCTCAATATTTTCAGGACTTTCAGGTCTCATCAAATCTGTCACCACTGTTTCTAACAGCACTCGATTTATTTCTTGGAGCAAGCTTACAGAGAACACTACAGAGCAGAGTCTAGGTCTGCTTCCTTTAGTTGCCCTGTACACATATTCTGATCAGTGCATGAACAGAATCATTGGGCTATTAAGTTTCCATTTTCCAGGCTCTACTACCTCTTCCACTCTAGAGGTCCCAGGAGACTTCCAGGAATTTCTTGTCAGCCTAGTATGATGGAAGGAACTCTATCTTGGGCAGCATGCATCCTAGTTCTAGTCTTAGCTCTGCTAATGGCCAGCCCAATAACTACTGGAAAGTTGCTCAAACTTGATACTGGAAAGGGATATGTAAAAGCATCTAAGCCAGTGACCTATGCCCAGACCCTGTGAAAAAAACTCTTTACAACAGGTCAAACCCACTTGAAGAGAAGGAGGTTAAGGATTTGGATTTCACTGCCAATCCCCTCAAGCCTCCAGGTGTGGCTCCCTGACTTTCTGCTCTCAACTGTCTGGGACCAAAAGGTAATCCCTTAACCAGGCTTTGGAGTTGGGCTTTTACGGTATCAGGAAGGGTACAGAATTCTGACAACTAAAATCTAGCAGGAGGCCAAGGGGAAGCATAAATTCAGAATGAAAAGTAGAACCATAGCCAACAAAGGTGTCAGGTTGACATTGGGATACAGACAACATTTACTGCTTTGGACACCAAGTAAAAGAGGAAACTGACTTATGCGTGTGATTCATAAAAGAACTTATTCAAAAGGTAATTTTCAAAAATATACATGTGGAATTTGAATTCTATGTATTCAACTTGATAAGAATAAGTCTGAGGATGCCTGGATGGCTCTGCCTTTGGCTCAGGTCATGATGGTGGGTCTGGGATCAAGCCCTGCATTGGGCTCCCTGCAGGGGGCCTTCTTCTCCCTCTGCCTGTGTCTCTGACTCTCTGTGTGTGTCTCTCATGAATAAATAAAATCTTTTTTAAAAGAATGAATTTGGAATACAAGAGAAAGTTGCTAGACCTATTTCACTATTACTTAGATAGGAAAAAAACAACAACAATAACAAACTGTATTATAATCCGCAACCTCTAATTTGCTACCCTAATATTGACAAATTTGAAACTTTACCATGTACCAAGTTTCCATGTACCAAACATATATATAAATGTTACGTAACTTCAAAACATTTGAAAAGCCATAGACTAGATGGCCCCAAATAACCTTCCAAATCCATGGCTTCCCCAACCCCCTCATTTCAGAGTCCTCAGTGTTCTTTACTGAACTTTTCCACATTGCACAATTCTACCCATTGTTAATATCACTTCATCTGTCCCAGCCTAAACATTTTGAAATGTCAAGTGGCAGTCACTGTAGGACTTTTTTTTTTCTTCCACTGTAGGATTTTTATAGGGAACAAAAGTACACACACATAATGGGTCAGACCATCATGCCCTGAAAAATCTCAACTGTATTTTCTTTATTTTTTTTATTTAGATTCAATTAGCCAACATACAGTACATAATTATTCAGATATAGAGCTCAATAATTCATCAGTTGCATATCATACCCACTGCTCATCACTCCTTACTGTATTTTATTTAAAGTTTCAAATAATACTTTTAACTCAATATTTAAATTTAAGCCCATATTTGAATTTAAACCCCAACAAGTGTTACTCATCAATTCATGCTAACTTACAGGGAGAGAGAGAGAGAGAGAGAGAGATTTGCAATAGTGTCCTATCCACACGCCATGCAACACAATCCTAGGCAAAGAGGAGGACCCCAACATTTCTTACGATGACATCTCAGGGTGAGAAGGAATGTTAGAAGTTAGTCTGAAGTAATCCTCACATCCAGTGGTCCCACTGAGCATATCCATTCATTCACAGACTCTGTCTCCAGTATTAACATTCTAGTGCTTTAAAAAGGCCAAGGATTCAATAAAGGAATTATGATATTCATAGGGCTTTTTTGTGTTATGAATTTTCTGATGATGCATAGGGATGCCCACTGGGTGAAGGCTTTTTTACATTCCTTGCATTTATAGTTTCTCTCCAGTGTGCACTCTTAGATATTTTATAAGGTGTGAGCTCTAGCTGAAGGCTTTCTCACATTCTTTACATTTGTGGGGTTTCCCTCTAGTGTGAATTCCCTGGTGTCCAATAAGGCATGTATTTCTAACTAAAAGCTTTTCTACATTTTGTGCATTTATAGGGCTTCTCCCCTGTGCATGTTCTTTGATGCTGAATAAGCTCTGAGGGGCCACTAAAGGCTTTTCCACATTCATCACATCTATAGGGTTTCTCTCCAGTGTGAGAAAAAGAGGTGTCTAGAAAAGAACAAGGTATCAGTGAAGGCTTTCCCACATTCACTGCATTTATAGAGTCTCTTTCCAGTGTGTATCCTGTGATGCTGCGTTAGGTATGTGCTGTGGCTGAGGGCCTTCCCACACTCATTGCACTTGTAGGGCTTCTCCCCTCTGTGGAAGCGTGTGTGGCGAATCAGGAGTGTGCTTTTGTCGAAGGCCTTCCCACATTCACTGCATTGATAGGGATTTTTTCCTATGTGGATTCTCTGGTGGTCAATGATGAGCTCTGGCTGAAAGCTTTGTCACATTCACTACATTTAAAGGGTTTGTCTCCTACATGATATCTTTGATGCTTTGTAAGAGATGAGCTCTGGATGAAGGCTTTTCCATATTCCTTACAAATATATAGTTTTTCTCCAGTGTGAATGCCCTGATGCCCAATGAAGGTGGGATGGTCACAGAAGGACTTTCCCCATTCACTACATTGCCACAGCTTCTTTGCTGCACAGAAGCCTGCTGAATAACCAGGTTGAAATTTGGTGTCAGTCTCCCTACATGTGTACAAGATGTAGGGAGATATTTTTCTCCTGTAGGAACTCCCTATTGTCAAACAAGAACTGACTATAGACTGAAGCGTCCCTCGAAAGCACTGCATTTATAGGTAGTGATCTCCCTGAAATTGTTCTTTGTCAGTATGACTCCTTGTCCTGAATGTCTCTGTAAGTGATCCTCCCATCCCCAAATTTCATGTACCAGAGTCCCAGGTACTGTTTCCTGTTAGTCTTTCTATGGTTGTTCCCTAGAATGAATCTTCTTCAAAAATGTCCCGCTGGGAAGTTGATCCCTTAGTCTCAGGTCTGGTTTCTCAATCTGAAAGCAATACAAAAGTGGCAGTTGGGCCAGGGACATGCAATGAAAAACAGTACCTGTAAGGCATACATGCTGCCAACAATTTTCAGAGTCATCTCTGTAGTTTATTTTTTTACATTTTTTAAATTTAAATTCAATATGCCAACAGATAGTATAACACCCCGTGCTCATCCCATCAAGTGCCCTCTTCATTGCCTGTCACCCAGTTACCCCATCCCACCACCTACCTTCCCTTCCACAACCCTTTGTTTGTTTCCCAGAGTTAGCAGTCTCTCATGGTTTGTTCCCCTCTCTAATTTTTCCCACTCAGTTCCCCTCCTTTCTCTTATAATCTCTTTCACTTTTTCTTATATTTCACGTATGAGTGAAATCATATGATGATTATCCTTCTCCAATTGACTTATTTCACTCAGCATAATGCCCTCCAGTTCCATCCATGTCAAAGCAACGTCTCTGTAATTTCAAATGGGGATCAGAATAGAGAGGTGGACAAGCACGCAGATAAACAGATAATACAAGTGGCACATAAGAAAATCAGAGAGGGGGACAAAACATGAGCGACTTCTAACTCTAGGAAAAGAACAAGGGGTAGTTGAAGGGGGGGTGGGTGGGGGGATGGGGTGACTGGGTGACGGGCACTGAGGGGGGCACTGGATGGGATGAGCACTGGGTGTTGTACTGTATGTTGGCAAATCGAACTCCAATAAAAATATATACAAAAAAAAAAGAAGAAATGAATTCCAAGGAGAGTACTATGGTCTGAATGTTTGTATCCCCACAAAATTCATATGTTGAAACTTAATCCCCAAAGTGATGGTACGAGGAGGTGTGGCTTTTAGGAAGTAATTAGGTCATGAAGATAAAGCTCCTATGAATGGGATTAGTGGCCTTTATTAAAGACAGACCAAGAACTCCCTTATCCCTTCTGCCGTGTGACATGGAGAAAAGATGAACCAAAAAGATGGCCCTCATCAGAACCCGAGTCCACTGGTGCCTTGATCTTGGACTTTCAACCTCTAGAACAATGAGAAATAAATGTCTGTTGTTTATAATTCACCAAGTCTGTGGTATTTTTTTTTTGTAGCAGCCCAAAGTGACTAAAACAGACAGCTGCACTAGGCTATAGGGTCACTTGGAAAGAAAGCCACGAGAAAGTCTGTAAGAAGAATTGGAGATAATGAGTAACAGCAGAAGATGATCCCAGAACTTGGCCTGGGAGGACAGGGAGATATGACTGTGCAGGGCTGAGTCTTTTTCTGTATTCTTCTCTATTTTCTTCAGTCATCTAACTAATAGCCTCTTGGTGATTCCCTTCTCTCCAGTCTCTCCTGATTTATCACAATCAATCTTGCATATTGTCAGGCAGAAAACTAAGAACTTAGGGATAAAGGTAGTATTTTCCTCTCTTATTCTAGTGCATACTAGAAACAGAGCATATAGGAGCATACAGGAAACAGATGCTGTGAATTTGCTGGTTAAAATTTTGGAACATGCTTTATAATACTACAATAGACATCTCTTGGCAAAGGACAAAGAGCTTATCTGTAAATGACTTTTAGAACATGTTAATTTTATAGGAGATTCATCAAACTGATAAGGAGTTCTAAACACAGAGAGCAAATTGATGGTTGCCAGAGGGAAAAGGGGTGAGGAGTTGCATAAAATGGGTGAAAGGAAGTGGGAGACACAGGCTTTCAGTAATGGAATGAATAAGTCACAAGAATGAAAGGCATAGCATAGGGAGTATAATCAATGATATTGTAATAGTGATGTGTGAAGACAGATGGGCTATGTTTCTGGTGAACAAAGCATAATGTATGAACTTGTCAGATCACTAGGTTATACGCCTGAAGCTAATGTAACAATGTGTGTAAAATGTACTCAAATAATAAAATTGAATTAGGAAAAGATTAGAGAAGAAAAAAAAACTGCTGGTAAAACTAAATACCAAAGTGGCCAAGATGCATGACTTGGAAAAATACTGTCTAGTTATTTTCAAGTGACAAGGTAAGACTAGTAGTGCAAGATCTATCTTAAGTCTTCAGCTGTCTATATATAATACACAAAATAGCGGGCACAAAGTTCACATGAACAATTTCAGTATAATTAAACTGAAATTGAAAATAACAAACTGAGGCGGGGAAAGATGGCGGAAGAATAGGGTCCCCAAGTCACCTGTCCCCACCAACTTACCTAGATAACTTTCAAATCATCCTGAATACCTACAAATTCAACCTGATATTTAAAGAGACAACAGCTAGAATACTAGAGTGAGAAGAGTTTGCGCTTTTATCAATGTAGGAAGACCGGAAAAAATAAGAAATAAAAAAGCATCCAAGGGGGAGGGGTCCCCACAAGGAACCGGGCTAAGGCCCGGCAGCAAGTACCACCAGGACAGGAAAGCCCCTTCCCAGAGAAGCAGAAGCTTTTTTTTTAATGTTAAGCAAAACGTATATTAATACTAATAAATATTAACATCACATACATTTTTCCTTGTAAAATGTGTAGAACAGAAGATGAAATCCATCCACATGACAGCACACACCATCATACTAGGTTATAGGAAATATTACATATATACGTATATTTTTTTCTTTTAAGATTTAATTTTTCAGTAATCTCTACACCCAGGTGGGGCTCAAACCTACAAGCCAAAGATCCAGAATCCGACCCTCTAGTGACTGAGTCAGCCAGGGCCCCAATAGATGGATGTTTTCTTTTTTAAAATTTATTATTTTATTGGTGTTCAATTTGAAAACATATAGAATAACACCCAGTGCTCATCCCATCAAGTGCCCCCCTCAGTGCAGGTCACCCAGTCACCCCCATTCCACACCCAACTCCCTTTCTACCACCACTTGTTCGTTTCCCAGAGTTAGGAGTCTCTCTTGTTTTGTCTCCTTTTCTTTTTTTTTTTTTTTTGTCTCCTTTTCTGATATTTCCCACTCGTTTTTTCTCCTTTCCCCTTTATTCCATTCCACTATTTTTTAGATTCCCCAAATGAATGAAACCATATAATGTTTGTCCTGCTCCGATTGACTTATTTCACTCAGCATAATACCCTCCAGTTCCATCCACGTCGAAGCAAATGGTGGGTATTTGTCATTTCTAATGGCTGAGGAATATTCCATCGTATACATAGACCACATCTTCTTTATCCATTCATCTTTCGTTGGACACCGAGGCTCCTTCCACAGTTTGGCTATCGTGGCCATTGCTGCTATAAACATCGGGGTGCAGGTGTCCTGGTGTTTCATTGCATTTGTATCTTTGGGGTAAATCCCCAACAGTGCAATTGCTGGGTCGTAGGGCAGGTCTATTTTTAACTCTTTGAGGAACCTCCACACGGTTTTCCAGAGTGGCTGCACCAGTTCACATTCCCACCAACAGTGCAAGAGGGTTCCCTTTTCTCCGCATCCTCTCCAACATTTGTGGTTTCCTGCCTTGTTAATTTTCCCCATTCTCACTGGTGTGAGGTGGTATCTCATTGTGGTTTTGATTTGTATTTCCCTGATGGCCAGTGATGCGGAGCATTTTCTCATGTGCTTGTTGGCCATGTCTATGTCTTCCTCTGTGAGATTTCTGTTCATGTCTTTTGCCCATTTCATGATTGGATTGTTTGTTTCTTTGCTGTTGAGTTTAATAAGTTCTTTATAGATCTTGGATACTAGCCCTTTATCTGATACATCATTTGCAAATATCTTCTCCCATTCTGTAGGTTGTCTTTTAGTTTTGTTGAGTTTCTGTTGCTGTGCAGAAGCTCATGTTCTTCTCATTTAGGACCCTTTCTGGCCTGCCAGGTCTCTGTGGAGAGGTCTGTTGTTAATCTAATATTTCTCCCCATAAAAGTTATAGATTTCTTGTCTCTTGCTGCTTTAAGGATCTTCTCTTTATCTTTGGAATTTGCAAGCTTCACTATTAAATGTCGAGGTGTTGAAAGGCTTTATTGATTTTAGAGGAGGATCTATTTCCTGGATCTGAATGCCTGTTTCCCTTCCCAGATTAGGAAAGTTTTCAGCTATGATTTGTTCGAATACACTTTCTGGTCATCTGTCCCTTTTGGCGCCCTTGGGAACCCCAATTAAACATAGATTTTTCTTCCTGAGGCTGTCATTTATTTCCCTTAATCTATCCTCATCTTTTGTTTTTCACATTTTTCCTCAGTTTCCCTCTTTGCCATCAACTTGTCATCTATGTCACTCAATCGTTCTTCTACCTCGTTGACCCTCGTCGTTAGGACCTCTAGTTTGGATTGCATCTCATTTAATTGATTTTTAATTTCAGCCTGATTAGATCTAAATTCTGCAGTCATGAAGTCTCTTGAGTCCTTTATGCTTTTTTCTAGAGCTACCGGTAGCTTTAAAATTGTGCTTCTGAATTGGCTGACATGGAATTGTAATCCCAATTTTGTAACTGTTAGAGAGAGGACTGTTTCTGATTATTTCTTTTGAGGTTTTTCCTTCTAGTCTTTTGCTCAGTGCTGAGTTGCCAAAACAAGTTATATTGGGAAAAGGAGAAAAAGAGAGAAAAGAAAGAAGAAAAGAATAAGAAAAAAAAAGGAAGAAGAAAAAGAGAGGAAAAGAAAGAAAAAAACAAAAGGAGCGGGGAGCAAACAAAACAAAAAACAAGGGGGAGTATCCTCTGATTCTATATACTGTAAATCCCTCGACTTCCCCTTTTTCAGTGCTGCTTGGTCAATAAATTGCTTTTCCCCTGTCCGTCTAGCTGGTCTTCTGGGGGAGGGACCTGTTGTGCTGATTATCAGTTGTGAGCACCTGAGGGAGCTGCTCAGCCCCCTGCCTGGTGAACGGCTCAGTGGGAGTTGTTCCCTCCTGTTTATCCTGTGAGGCCACTGTGAGGCTCAGTGGGGGTTGTTTATACTGTGAGGCCCCAGGAGGAAAAACAGTGGCTACAGCCAGCTCCCAAGCCCTGGAGTCAGCTCCCGCAGTAACTACGGAGCTCTCAGTCTACAGGGGCCTGGATGCTCCAGGGGCGGGGGGCACTGATCTGCACAGTTCGGGACCGCCTGGCAGTAGCAGCATCCTTGCTGCCCTGTGCCCTCCTGGCCTCTGCTTGTCCCGGGGGGCGGGTGCGGAGTGCTGGATCCTGGGCTGTGTCCCCTGATTCCCTGAGCTCCGGGGCCTGCGCCGCTGCAATCGTGCTCCCAGGTCCGTGCAGCTCCCTCCCCGGGAGCCTCTGCCTGAGCCCCTCTGGGCTGCTCCCGGGGCGCGCAGCCCCCTCCGTGCAGAGCCTCTGCCCGAGCCCTCCGAGCTGCTCCCAGGGTGCGCACCCCCCTCGGCGCAGAGCCTCCGCTCGAGCCCCTCTGAGCTGCTCCTGGGTTCAGCCCTGCGGCACTGCAGCCCTTTAGGGAGCTCCGCCACCGCGGGGTGTGGAGCACTCCCCCAGGCGCAGGCGCTCTGTTAGTGACCCCGGGAGGCTGAGGGCATCCCCGCCCCCCACCATCCTGCTCCAACACCCAGCAAGCACCTTTCCGACTGGGAAGATTGGTGAAGCTCCTGCTTCTCCAGGGACGGGGCTTTCCTGTCCTGGGGACACTCGCCGCCGGGCCTTAGCCCAGCTCCTCGGGGACCCCTCCCCTTGGATGCCTTTTGTTTCTTTATTTCTTTTTTTCTCCCATCTTCCTACCTTGATAGAAGCACGAACTCTTCCCACTGTAGCATTTCAGCTGATCGCTCTTTAAATCTCAGGCCGAATTCCTAGGTTTTCAGGATGATTTGAAAGTGATTGAGGTAATTTGGTGGAGACAGGTGACTTGGTGACCCAACCCTTTTGGCATCTTGTCCCACCTCCCGAGAAGCAGAAACTTCACCAATCTTCCCAGACGGAAATGTGCTCACAGGGAACTCGGGCAGGATCCCAGGAGGGGCGAGGATGCGGGCCAAGCTCTTAAGCGCCCAGCAGGGCTCCGGAGCAGCCCAAGAGGCGGCTCCGCGGGAGGGCCTGCGCAGCCCCAGGAGCACGAGTCCAGCGAAGCTGGTCGCTGAGCCCAGGGCGCCGGGGGACACAGCCCAGGATCCGGCGCTTCCACTGGGACAGATGGAGTCCGAGAGGGCAGCAAGGACGCTCCTGCTGCGGGGCGCCCAGAGCTGTACAGGTTCATGCCCTACACCCCCAGAGCATCGAGGCCCCTACAGACTGGGAGACTGCGGTAGTTACTGCTGGAGCTGACTCCATGGCTGGAGAGCTGGCCTCCGCCAGTGTTGTTGTTCCTCTTGGTGTCACCTTGTACCTGGGACTGAGCAGGGCACCAGGGAACAGGGGCCTCACAGGGCCAACAGGGGCCTCACAGGGCCAACAGCTCCCACTGAGCCCGACACCTGTCGGGGAGCTGGGCAGCTCCACCAGGTACTCACATCTGAGAATCAGCACAGCAGGGCCCTCACCCAGAAGACCAGCTGGAAGGACAGGGGAAAAGCAAGTTCTTGACCAAGCAGTGCTGAAAAGTTCCAGGGAAAGTCTGGGGAAATACATATATAGAATCAGAGGATACACCTCCTTGCTTTTTGTTTTCTATTTGTCCCCACCCCTTATTTCTCTCTTTTTCTCCTTTTTCCAGTAAAACTTCTTTTTAGCCACTCTGCACTGAGCAAAATGACTAGAAGGAAGAACTCACCACAAAAGAAAGAATCAGAAACAGGCCTCTCTCCCACAGAGTTACAGAATTTGGATTACAATTCGATGTCAGAAAGCCAATTCAGAAGCACAATTATAAAGATACTGGCGGCTTTGGAAAAAAGCATAAAGGATTCAAGAGACTTCATGACTGCAGGATTTAGATCTAATCAGGCAGAAATTAAAAATCAATTAAATGAAATGCAATCCAAACTGAAGGTCCTAATGATGGGGGTTAATAAGGTAGAAGAACGAGTGAGTGAAATAGAAGACAAGTGGATGGAAAGGAAGGAAGCGGAGGAAAAAAGAGACAAACAAAAGATCATGAGGATAGGTTAAGGGAAATAGACAGCCTCAGAAAGAAAAATCTACATTTAACTGGGGTTCCGGAGTGAGCGAAAGGGACAGATGACCAGAAAGTGTATTTGAAATCATAGCTGAGAACTTCCCTACCTTGGGAAGGGAAACAGGCATTCAGATCCAGGACATAGAGAGATCTGCCCCTAAAATCAATAAAAACAGTTCAACATCTCAACATTTAATACTGAAACTTGCAAATTCCAAAGATAGAGAAGATCCCTAAAGCAGCAAGACACAAGAAATCCCTAACCCTTATGGGGAGGAGTATTAGGGTAACAGCAGACCTCTCCACAGAGACCTGGCAGGCCAGAAAGGGCTGGCAGGATATATTCAGGGTCCTAAATGAGAAGAACATGCAACCAAGAATACTTTATCCAGCAAGGCTCTCATTCATAGTAGAAGGAGAGATGAAGAGCTTCCAAGATAGGCAGAAATGGAAAGAATATGTGACCACCAAACCAGCTCTGCAAGACATACTAAGGGGGACTCTGTAATAGAGGATGTCCAAGGGAACAATCCACAAAAACAGGGACTGAATAGGTACCATGATGACACTAAATTCGTATCTTTCAATAGTAACTCTCAACGTGAATGGGTTTAATGACCCCATCAAAAGGCGCAGGGTTTCAGACTGGATACAAAAGCAGGACCCATCTATTTGCTGTCTACAAGAGACTCATTTTAGACACAAGGACACCTACAGCCTGAAAATAAGAGGTTTGAGAACCATTTACCGTTCAAGTGGTTCTCAAAAGAAAGTAGGGGTAGCCATCCTTATATCAGATAAATTAAAGTTTATCCCAAAGACTGTACTAAGAGATGAAGAGGGACACTATTTCATACTTAAAGGATCTATCCCGCAAGAGGACCTAACAATCATGAACACTTATGCCCCGAATGTGGGAGCTGCCAAGTATATCAATCAATGAATAACCAAAGTTGAGACATACTTAGATAACAATACACTTACCTGGAGATTGAATATGGTGAATTCTACAACTGATAGATCTTGTAAACACAACATCAGCAAAGAAACAAGAGCATTAAATGACACAATGGACCAGATGGATTTTACATCCAAACGCAACTGAATACACATTCCTCTCAAGTGCACATGGAGCTTTCTCCAGAATAGACCACATAACTGGGTCACAAGTCAGGTCTTAACCAATACCAAAGGACTGGGAATGTCCCCTGCATGTTTTCAGACCATAATGCTTTGAAAATTGAACTAAATCACAAGAACAAGTTTGGAAGGATTTCAAACACGTGGAGGTTAAAGGACCATCCTGCAAAAAGATGAAAGGGTCAACCAGGAAATTAGAGAAGAATTAAAAAGATTCATGGACACTAATGAGAATGAAGACACAACCGTTCAATATCTTTGGGATGCATTAAAAGCAGTCCGGAGGGGGAACTACATCGCAATACAAGCATCCATCCAAAAACTGGAAAGAACTCAAATACAAAAGCCAACCCTGCACCTAACAGAGCTGGAGAAGGAACAGCAAATGAAACCCTCACCCAGCAGAGGAGGACAGTTAATAAAGATTCAAGCAGAGCTCAATGAAATAGAGACCAGAAGAACTGTTGAACAGATCAACAAAACCAGGAGTTGGTTCTTTGAAAGAATTAATAAATAGATAAACCTTTAGCCAACCTTATTAAAAAGAAGAGAGAAAAGACTCAAATTAATAAAATCATGAATGAAAAAGGAGAGATCACCACCAACACCAAGGAAATACAAACGATTTTAAAAACTTATTATGAGCAGCTCTATGCCAAAAAATTAGGCAATCTGGAAGAAATGGATGCATTTCTGGAAAACCACAAACTACCAAAACGGGAACAGGAAGAAATAGAAAACCTGAACAGGCCAATAACCAGGGAGGAAATTGAAGCAGTCATTAAAACCTCCCAAGACACAAAGGTCCAGGGCCAGATGGCTTCCCAGGGGAATTCTATGAAACGTTTAAAGAAGAAACCATACCTATTCTACTTAAGCTGTTTGGAAAGATAGAAAGAGATGGAGTACTTCCAAACTCGTTTTATGAAGCCAGCATCAGCTTAATTCCAAAACCAGACAGAGACCCCACCAAAAAGGAGAATTACAGACCAATATCCCTGATGAACACAGATGCAAAAATTCTCAAGAAGATACTAGCCAATAGGATCCAATAGTACATTAAGAAGATTATTCACCATGACCAAGTGGGATGTATCCCTGGGATGCAAGGCTGGCTCAAACTCATTAACCAATCAATGTGATTCGTCATATTAGCAAGAGAAAAAAACAAGAACCATAGGATCCTCTCAATAGATGCAGAGAAAGCCTTTGACAAAATACTGCATCCTTTCCTGATCAAAACTCTTCAGAGTGGGATGAGGGGCAAGATGGTGGAAGAGTAGGGTCCCCAAGTCACCTGTCCCCACCAAATTACTAGATAACCTTCCAATCATCCTGAAAATCTATGAATTCGGCCTGAGATTTAAAGAGAGCCCAGCTGGAATGCTACAGTGAGAAGAGTTCACGCTTCTATCAAGGTAGGAAGAGGGGGAAAAAGAAATAAAGAAACAAAAGGCCTCCAAGGGGGGGCAGCGAGTAGCCGGGCTGAGGCCGGGGCGAGTGTCCCCAGGACAGGAGAGCCCCGTCCCAGAGGAGCAGGAGCTGCACCAACCTTCCCGGGCGGAAAGGGGCCCGCAGGGAGTTAGAGCAGGACCCCAGGAGGGCGGGGATGCTCTCGGGCTCCCTGGGACACTAACAGACACCTGCGCCCCGGGAGAGTGCGCCGAGCTCCCTAAGGGCTGCAGCGCGCACGGCGGGGCGCGGAGCAGCTCGGAGGGGCTCGGGCGGCGGCTCCGCGGAGGGGGCTGCGGGGTGGGAGCAGCTCGGAGGGGCTTGGGCGGCGGCTCCGCGGAGGGGGCTGAGGGGCGGGAGCAGCTGGGGGGGGCTCAGGCGGCGGCTCCGCGGAGGGGGCTGCGCGGCCGGGAGCAGCTCGGAGGGGCTCGGGCAGAGGAAGAGGCTCCGTGCACAGGGGGCTGCGCGGTTCCAGGAGCAGCTCGGAGGGGCTCGGGCAGCGGCTCCGCGGAGGGGGCTGCGGGGCCTGGAGAAGCTCGGAGGCGGCTCCCGCATAGGAAGAGACTCCGTGCGGAGGGGGCTGCGCGGCTCCGGGAGTAGCTCGGCTGGGCTCCGGCGGCGGCTCTGCGGAGGGGGCTGTGCAGCCCCGGGAGCAGCTCGGAGGGGCTCCGGCAGAGGAAGAGGCTCCACGCGGAGTGGGCTGCGTGGCTCCGGGAGCAGCTCAGAGGGGCTCGGGGGCCGGCTCAGCAGAGGGGGCTGCACGGCCGGGAGCGCGAATCCAACAGCGCAGGCCCGGGAGCACAGGGCGCCGGGACACAGCCCAGGATCCGACATCCCCCCGAGACAGGCAGAGGCCAGGAGGGACCAGGACCGCAAGGACGCTCCTGCCCCGAGCTGAGCAGATCAGCGGCCCCGCCCCCGAAGGCTCCAGGCGCTGCAGACGGAGAGCTCCAGAGTTACTGCAGGAGCTGAATCCAGGGCTCGAGAGCTGGCCGCCGCCACTGGGGTTGCTCCTCCTGGGGCCTCACGGGGAAAACAACCCCCACTAAGCCCTGCACCAAGCAGGGGGCAGAGCAGCTCCCCCAAGTGCTAACACCTGAAAATCAGCACAACAGGCCCCTCCCCCAGAAGACCAGCTAGACAGACAAATTCCAGGGGAAGTCAAGGGACTTAAAGTATACAGAATCAGAAGATACTCCCCCGTGGTTTGTTTTTTGTTTTTTGTTTTTTATTTTTGATTTCTCTTTGCTTTCCCCACCCTTTTTTCCCCTTTCTTTCTTTATCTTTCTCTTTTTCTTCTCTTTTTTCCTTTTTTCTTCCTTTTTTCATTTTTCGTTTTCTCTTTTCTTTCCTTCTTTCTCTCCTCTCTTTTTCTCCTTTTCCCAATACAACTTGGTTTTGGCCACGTTGCGCTGAGCAAAATGACTAGAAAGACAACCTCACCTCAAAAGAAAGAATCAGAAACGGTCCTCTCTCCCACCGATACAAAATTTGGATTACAATTCAATGTCAGAAAGCCAATTCAGAAGCACTATTATAAAGTAACTGGTGGCTATAGAAAAAAGCATAAAGGACTCAAGAGACTTCATGACTGCAGAATTTAGATCTAATCAGGCAGAAATTAAAAATCAATTGAAGGAGATGCAATCCAAACTACAAGTCCTAACGATGAGGGTTAACGAGGTGGAAGAACGAGTGAGTGACATAGAAGAGAAGTTGATGGCAAAGAGGGAAACTGAGGAAAAAAGAGACAAACAATTAAAAAACCATGAGGATAGATTAAGGGAAATAAACGACAGCCTGAAGAAGAAAAACCTACGTTTAATTAGGGTTCCTGAGGGCACCGAAAGGGCCAGAGGGCCAGAATATGTATTTCAACAAATCATAGCTGAAAACTTTCCTAATCTGGGAAGGGAAACAGGCATTCAGATCCAGGAAATAGAGAGATTCCCCCCCCCCTAAAATCAATAAAAACCGTTCAACACCTCGACATTTAATAGTGAAGCTTGCAAATTCCAAAGATAAAGAGAAGATCCTTAAAGCAGCAAGAGACAAGAAATCCCTGACTTTTATGGGGAGGAGTATTAGGGTAACAGCAGACCTCTCCAGAGAGACCTGGCAGGCCAGAAAGGGCTGGCAGGATATATTCAGGGTCCTAAATGAGAAAAAACGTGCAACCAAGAATACTTTATCCAGCAAGGCTCTCATTCAGAATGGAAGGAGAGATAAAGAGCTTCCAAGACAGGCAGGAACTGAAAGAATATGTGACCTCCAAACCAGCTCTGCAAGAAATTTTAAGGGAGACTCTTAAAATTCCCCTTTAAGAAGAAGTCCAGTGGAACAATCCACGTAAACAAGGACTGAATAGATATCATGATGACACTAAACTCATATCTTTCAATAGTAACTCTCAACACGAACGTGCTTAATGACCGCATCAAAAGGCTCAGGGTTTCAGATTGGATAAAAAAGCAGGACCCATCTATTTTCTGTCTACAAGAGACTCATCTTGGACAGAGTGACACCAACAGCCTGAAAATAAAAGGTTGGAGAACCATTTACCATTCAAATGGTCCTCCAAAGAAAGCAGGGGTAGCCATCCTTAGATCAGATAAACTAAAATTTACCCCGAAGACTGTAGTGAGAGATGAAGAGGGACACTATATCATACTTAAAGGATGTATCCAACAAGAGGACTTAACAATCCTCCATATATATGCCCCGAATGTGGGAGCTGCCAAATATATCAATTAATAACCAAAGTTAAGACATAATTAGATAATAATACACTTATACTTGGTGACTTCCATCTAGCGCTTTCTACACTCGATAGGTCTTCTAAACACAACATCTCCAAAGAAACGAGAGCTTTAAATGATACACTGCACCAGATGGATTTCACAGATATCTACAGAACTTTACATCCAAATGCAACTGAATACACATTCTTCTCAAGTGCACACGGAACTTTCTCCAGAATAGACCACATACTGGGTCACAAATCGGGTCTGAACCGATACCAAAAGATTGGGATCGTCCCCTGCATATTCTCAGACCATAATGCCTTGAAATTAGAACTAAATCACAACGAGAAGTTTGGAAGGACTTCAAAAACGTGGAGGTTAAAGACCGTGCTGCTAAAAGATGAAAGGGTCAACCAGGAATTTAAGGAAAAATTAAAAAGATTCATGGAAACTAATGAGAATGAAGATACAGCCATTCAAAATTTTTGGGATGCAGAAAAAGCAGTCCAAAGGGGGAAATACATCGCCATACAAGCATCCATTCAAAGACTGGAAAGAACTCAAATACAAAAGCTAACCTTACACATAAAGGAGCTAGAAAAAAAGCAGCAAATAGATCCTACACCCAGCAGAAGAGACTTGATTAAGATTCGAGCAGAACTCAACAAAATCGAGACCAGAAGAACTGTGGAACAGATCAACAAAACCAGGAGTTGGTTCTTTGAAAGAATTAATAAGATAGATAAACCATTAGCCAGCCTTATTAAAAAGAAGAAAGAGAAGACTCAAATTAATAAAATCATGAATGAGAAAGGAGAGATCACTACCAACACCAAGGAAATACAAACGATTTTAAAAACATGAACAGCTATACGCCAATAAATTAGGCAATCTAGAAGAAATGGACGCATTCCTGGAAAGCCACAAACTACCAAAACGGGAACAGGAAGAAATAGAAAACCTGAACAGCACAATAACCAGGGAGCAAATTGAAGCAGTCATCAAAAACCTCCCAAGACACAAGAGTCCAGGGCCAGATGGCTTCCCAGGGGAATTCTATGAAACGTTTAAAGAAGAAACCATACCTATTCTCCTAAAGCTGTTTGGAAAGATAGAAAGAGATGGAGTATTTCCAAATTCGTTCTATGAGGCCAGCATCACCTTAATTCCAAAACCAGACAAAGACCCCACCAAAGAGGAGAATTACAGACCAATATCCCTGATGAACATGGATGCAAAAATTCTCAACAAGATACTGGCCAATAGGATCCAACAGTACATTAAGAAGATTATTCACCATGACCAAGTAGGATTTATCCCCGGGACACAAGGCTGGTTCAACACCCGTAAAACAATCAATGTGATTCGTCATATCAGCAAGAGAAAAACCAAGAACCATAGGATCCTCTCATTAGATGCAGAGAAAGCATTTGACAAAATACAGCATCCATTCCTGATCAAAACTCTTCAGAGTGTAGGGATAGAGGGAACATTCCTCGACATCTTAAAAGCCATCTACGAGAGCCTACAGCAAATATCGTTCTCAATGGAGAAGCACTGGGAGCCTTTCCCCTAAGATCAAGGAACAAGACAGGGATGTCCACTCTCACCACTGCTATTCAACATAGAACTGGAAGTCCTAGCCTCAGCAATCAGACAACAAAAAGACATTAAAGGCATTCAAATTGGCAAAGAAGAAGTCAAACTCTTCCTCTTCGCCGATGACATGATACTCTACATAGAAAACCCAAAAGCCTCCACCCCAGGATTGCTAGAACTCATACGGCAATTTGGCAGCGTCGCAGGATACAAAATCAATGCCCAGAAATCAACGGCATTTCTATACACTAACAATGAGACTGAAGAAAGAGAAATTAAGGAGTCAATCCCATTTACAATTGCACCCAAAAGCATAAGATACCTAGGAATAAACGTAACCAAAGAGGTAAAGGATCTATACCCTAAAAACTATAGAACACTTCTGAAAGAAATTGAGGAAGACACAAAGAGATGGAAAAATATTCCATGCTCATGGATTGGCAGAATTAATATGGTGAAAATATCAACGGTACCCAGGGCAATTTACACGTTTAATGCAATCCCTATCAAAATGCCATGGTCTTTCTTCAGAAAGTTAGAACAAATTATTTTAAGATTTGTGTGGAATCAGAAAAGACCCCGAATAGCCAGGGGAATATTCAAAAAGAAAACCATATCTGGGGGCATCCCAATGCCAGGTTTCAGGTTGTACTACAAAGCTGTGGTCATCAAGACAGTGTGGTACTGGCACAAAAGCAGACACACAGATCAATGGAACAGAATAGAGAACCCAGAAGTGGACCCTGAACTTTATGGTCAACTAATATTCGATAAAGGAGGAAAGACTATCCAGTGGAAGAAAGACAGTCTCTTCAATAAATGGTGCTGGGATAATTGGACATCCACATGCAGAAGAATGAAACTAGACCACTCTCTTGCACCATACACAAAGATAAACTCAAAATGGATGAAAGATCTAAATGTGAGACAAGAGTCCATCAAAATCCTAGAAGAGAACACAGGCAACACCCTTTTTGAACTCGGCCACAGTAACTTCTTGCAAGATACATCCACGAAGGCAAAAGAAACAAAAGCAAAAATGAACTATTGGGACTTCATCAAGATAAGAAGCTTTTGCACAGCAAAGGATACAGTCAACAAAACTGAAAGACAACCTACAGAATGGGAGAAGATATTTGCTAATGACGTATCAGATAAAGGGCTAGTTTCCAAGATCTATAAAGAACTTATTAAACTCAACACCAAAGAAACAAACAATCCAATCATGAAGTGGGCAAAAAAACATGAACGGAAATCTCACAGAGGAAGACCTAGACATGGCCAACGTTCACATGAGAAAATGCTCTGCATCACTTGCCATCAGGGAAATACAAATCAAAACCACAATGAGGTACCACCTCACCCCACTGAGAATGGGGAACATTAACAAGGCAGGAAACCACAAATGTTGGAGAGGATGCAGAGAAAAGGGAACCCTCTTGCACTGTTGGTGGGAATGTGAACTGGTGCAGCCACTCTGGAAAACTGTGTGGAGGTTCCTCAAAGAGTTAAAAATAGACCTGCCCTACAACACAGCAATTGCACTGTTGGGGATTTACCCAAATTCAGATGCAATGAAACGCTGGGACACCTGCACCCCGATGTTTATAGCAGCAATGGCCACGATAGCCAAACTGTGGAAGGAGCCTCGGTGTCCTTTGAACGATGAATGGATAAAGAAGATGTGGTTTATGTATACAATGGAACATTACCCAGCTATTAGAAACAACAAATACCCACTATTTGCTTCAACGTGGATGGGACTGGAAGGTATTATGCTGAGTGAAGTAAGTCAATCGCAGAAGGACAAACATTGCATGTTCTCATTCATTTGGGGAATATAAATAATAGTGAAAGTATTATAAGGGAAGGGAGAAGAAATGTGTGGGAAATATCTGAAAGGAGACAGAACATAAAGACTCCTAACTCTGGGAAACGAACTAGGGGTGATGGAAGGGGAGGAGGGCGGGGGGGGGTGAATGGGTGACGGGCACTGAGGGGGGCACTTGACGGGATGAGCACTGGTTGTTATTCTGGATGTTGGCAAATTGAACACCAATAAAAAATAAATTTATTATAAAAAAGAAAAAGAAACACTGGGACACCTGTACCCCGATGTTTATAGCAGCAATGTCCACAATAGCCAAACTATGAAAGGAGCCTCGGTGTTCATCAATACCTGGAAGGTATTATGCTGAGTGTAATAAGTCTATCAGAAAAGGACAAACATTATGTGGTCTCTTTCATTTGGGGAATATCAAAATTAGTATAAGGGAATAAAGGGGAAAGGAGAAAAAATGAGTGGGAAATACCAGAAAGGGAGACAGAACACGAGAGACTCCTAACTCTGGGAAATGAACAAGGGGTTGTGGAAAGGGAGGTGCGGGGTGGGTTGCGGTGACTGGGTGATGGGAATTGAGGGGGGCACATGGCGAGATGAGCACTGGGTGTTATGCTACGTGTTGGCAAATTGAACTCCAATAAAAAAATATTTAAAAGAAGAAAAATGTAAACTGAAATTGTTTATGTGAACGGAGTTTAACATTAACTGAGATATACTCACTAATTGATTATAGCAACAGAAGTGAAACTGGAGGAATATGAAAGTGATGAAAATATCAGAAGAAAGTACCCAACTTAACTTTGAATTAGTAAAAGTGGGTAAAAAGAACAGAGTTTGTGACTTTATACAGTCAAACCATCTGACCTCCCTCTGCCCTGTTCACCAGCTCCAATAAACCCTCCCTGATCCTACTTCTACTCTTTCCAATTTAAAGTGATCCTTGCCTCTTCTTTGGTGGGGAGGGTGTGTTAAATATATTTTTAAGTTATTATTTTCATTCCTGTTAGTTAACATATAGTGTAGTATTTAAATTCTAGTATACAATATAGTGATTCAACACCTCCATACCACACTCAGTGCTCATCAAAAGTGCCTTTCTTAACCCCCATCACCTATTTTACCCATCTCCCCACCTACCTCCCATCTGGTGACCATCCGTGTTTTCTCTATAGTTAAGAATCTGTTTCTTGGTTTGCCTCTCTTTTCCCCACACAATGTTCATTTGTTTTGTTTCTTAAATTCCACATGAGTGAAATCATATGGTAATTGTCTTTCTCTGACTGACTTATTTTGCTTAACATTATACTCTCTAGTTTCATTCATGTCATTACAAATGGCAAGATTTCATTCTTTTTTATGCCTGAGTAATATTCCATTGTGTATATATGCCACATCTTCTTTATCCATTCATCAGTCAATGGCTGTTTCCATAATTCAGCTATTGTATATATACAATGCTGCTATAAACACTAGGGTGCATGTATCCTTTCAAAATAGCATTTTTGTATTATTTGTGTAAATACCTAGTAGTGCAATTGCTGGATTGTAGGAGAGTTCTACTTACAAAGGCTCAAATCCTTCTGTAAAAACTCTCAAACTCTCAAATCCCCAAACCTGTGCCTCCTATATCATCCCCATCTCAGTTACGTCAACTCCTATATACTTCTAGTTGTCAATACTTCTAGTTGTTCAGGCCAAAAACCTTAAAGTCATCTTTGACTATTTATCTCACACCATACTATCTGACTTACCAACAAATCCTGTCAGCTCTATCTTCAGAGTATCTCTGGAATCTGGCCACCTCTCACCTCCTCCATGGCCACCCCTCTAGTCCAAGTCACCATTACCTCTCTCCTAGATTATTGTTAGAGCATCCAAACCGGTCACTCTGCTTCTGTTTTACTTCCCAACATACCCTCCTCACAACAGCCCAAAAGATTTTTCTTAAAATATTATGGCAGATCATGTCACTTGTCTGCTGCTCAGTCCAGCAGCTTCCTCTCTGGCTCTGGGTCAAAGTCCAGGCCTTTACAATGCTGTAGGAGACTCACTACATCATGGACTCTGGGAAGCTCTTGAACTTATCTCCTCCCACTCTCACCTGCACTCCCTCTTCTTCAGTCCCACTAGCCTCACTACTTTTGCTATAACATATCAGATGCCCTTCTTTCTGCAGGGCCTTTGTCTGGAACCTTCTATAATATATTTGCATGTGTTTTTCCCCAAAACGATGTCTTGATCCAGTTTTGAGGCCTTGGTTACAGGCCAGTCAGTTCCCTTTCTTGAGCAGCTGATTAAGTCTGTACTGCAACTACTTTTAATATCGTGCTGTCATACTCCAGGCTACCTGTCCTAATAATCCTGGGGCCAGATACCAGACAATTAGGGATAGCCTTTATGTCCTGGAACCCAGGAAATTGTGTACTTTATCAAATCCACAGAGATCCCACAAAATCTAGCTAACCTACCCAATTGCCATGTATGACTGCCGCCTAAAGCTCCAGCTTGCTGTTACCCTGTCTCTGACTACCCTCCTTCACCACTGTGTGGTTTCTGCCTGACAGTGTTCTATTATTTGGAGATATAAGTAACAGAGTTCTGCCTTTCATCTATCTGAGTGTCCCACCATCAAAAGAATCTTTAAATCTTATAAAACACTCTCTTCCCTGGGAAAAGTTCGTGGCTTGCTCTCTTAACACTCTCAGGTGATTGACCAACCATTTCATACCAAGGCTTTCCCTGACTGCCTATGAAAATCTGTAGCTCCTAGGCCTGGCACTCCATATTCCCTCTCTGCCTTACCTTTCTTCACCACTTGCCAGGTATCATATACTTACTGTGTCAATTGTTTGCTCCCACTCATTTTTAAAATTTAAATTCAAGTAGCCAACATATAGTACATCATTAGTTTCAGATGTAGTGTTCAATAATTCATCAGTTGCATATAACATCTAGTGCTCATCACATCACATGTCCTCCTTAATGCCCATTCAAATAGCACCTCTATGAGGGCAGAAGTTTTTGACCCATAGCAGGTGTTAAATAAATAGTTGTTGAATAAATGAGTGGATGCATGAGTAAACAAAATGCTAAGAGTAAACTACAGAAGTAGCAGAGATACTTAAGTCTTAAATGAGCTATGACTGCAAACACACACACACACACAAACACACACACACACACACACACACACACACACACACACAGTCATTAATTTCCCAACAAAACAAGCCTCCAAGGGCTTTTTAAGCCATGCATGAAACAAGTCATTTAAAGCCCCTCTAGTAAAAGGTCCCTGTAGTTCACATAGTTGCTCACCAGATATCCTATTTGCTCCTTTACCTTTCCCAGTCCCTCCCTCCCCTGCTTGACCCCATGCAGTTAGGAAGAGCTATATGATCAGTGCTGGCCTGGGGGACAGAAATGCTTTGTTCTTTTTTTTTTTTAATTTATTTATTTATGATAGTCACAGAGAGAGAGAGAGGCAGAGACACAGGCAGAGGGAGAAGCAGGCTCCATGCACCGGGAGCCCGACGTGGGATTCGATCCCAGGTCTCCAGGATCGCGCCCTGGGCCAAAGGCAGGCGCCAAACCGCTGCGCCAGCCAGGGATCCCCAAATGCTTTGTTCTTTGAGTATGAGGAGGTCATGAGTTCCAGAGGATGAAGCTACAAAGTACATGGAGCCCCTCCATTAACCAGAGCCTCTGTTGACCTGTGATGAACATCAAGCATGGGCTTTAGAAGGTAAGGTTTTGTGATGAAAAACCACTGGGATTGGAGGCTGTCAGTTTTGTTGCATAACCTGTCCTATCCCGAACAATCTGCATAGTCTGTTGTTAGGCATATGGTCTAATGGAGCTGCTGATTTCTATGTACATTATATGAATATCTATGGGTGGCATCATTTGTGTGGTTAATAGAAATTATGTTTTGGTTCAAAATGGCTCCTTTTTTCACTTGGGAGGCATGCAATGGTGCTTAAGAGTCCAGTCTCTGGCACCAGACTGCCTGGGATTCTGTTCTTGCTTTTCCATTTATAGTTTCACTCTCTGGCCTCCTTATTCTACTTGAATAATGGTAATGATAATGAAATCTAGGTTGATAAGAATTAAGAGTTAAAACACGTACCTTATATATTTGGACAAGAATGTGATGCAAATCTCCTTCTGAACCTGATACTTATTGTTACTTGCAGATCATTCTCCTCCTCTCTTCCATAGAAACACCAAACTTTGACCATCCTCTCATCAGACTCTACTAGCTTCTACCCTTCCCTGCTGCAGGAGATTGACTAACTCCAGGTCAGTATCCTTGCAGACTATAGCTCCTGGATGAATGTTTGATCTCCTCTTCAAGCCATGAAGGGGGATGGCTCTTTCCTTCTATCTTCTGTTTATCTTTCCTCTTACTTTCCTACCCCTGAAGTGTGATGGTTCCCAGAGTTTCCTTCTCTATCCTGTGTTCACTTCACACTACGGTCTCCCTGAATAATCTCATCTTGGGTTCGATTACGACATTTAACAATATCTTCCAAATCTCTCCCTCTAGCTTCTACCTCTCTCCCAAGCTTCAATACAATTTCTAAGACTACTGAAAATTCCATGAACATCTTGCTTTCAGCGTGTCCAAAATCAAACATTATTTCCCTTACTATTTTTTTTTAAGATTGTATTTATTTATTCATGAGAGATACAGAGAGAGAGGCAGAGACATAGGCTGAAGGAGAAGCAGGCTCCCTGTGGGGAACCCGATGCCAGACTCAATCCTAGGACCCCAGGATCACAACCTGAGCTGAAGGCAGATACCCAACCACTGAGCCACTTGGGTGTCTCTTCCCTTACTATTCTTGAAATACCTTCGGAAAAAGTAAGCCCTTCAACTCCATCTCTTCTTTGCATGCTTTGCAACTGTGCATCTTCATTACTGGGACTGCTTTAATTTAACTTTAATCCAACAAATATGTAATAAGCATCCACTAAAGTGTCAAACTCCATCCAATTCAGTCCCAAATCTATACTGGCTGCCTCTTGTATACCTGGCCCAGGAGAACAAAAATGAGAAATAAATAGCCCTGCTCCATCTAGTGTGCGTGCGTGTGTGTTTGTGTGTGAGAGAGAGAGGGAGAGAGACAGAGAGAAAGGGAGAGAGAAAGCATATATACACAAGTTACTATAGTACAGTGCTGAGTTAAATGCTCTGACAAAATTGAGGGGGTGAATCTACTGGGGGAGAGAGATCAGTGGATCAGAAAAAGCTTCACAGATGAAATAACATCTGGATTGGGTCTAGAAGGATAGATAAGTAGGTGTGTGTGTGTGTGTGTATGTGTGTGTGTGTGTGTGATTATAAATATGTGTGAGGGGCAGCCCTGGTGGCTCAGCGGTTTAGCGCCGCCTTCAGCCCAGGGCATGATCCTGGAGTCCCAGGATCGAGTCCCACATTGGGCTCCCTGCATGGAGCCTGCTTCTCCCTCTGCCTGGGTCTCTGCCTCTCTCTGTGTGTCTCTCATGAATAAATAAATAAAATCTTTAAAAAATAAATATGTGTGAGAATGTGCATGTGAAAAAATGAGTAGGAGTTATGTGAAAGTAGTATTTATGAATATGTGTGAGAGAATATGTGTGTATGAGTACGCATGTATATGTGCTTGAGTGCATGTATGTGAAGGCACAAGTGTGTGTGTGAATGTATGCAGTATGTATATGTGCAAGCATATATATGCAAATAAGAATGTGTGTGAGAGAGAGAATGTGTATGAGTCGTATGAATGTGTGTGAGTGCATATATATGAGGGCATCTGTGCATGAGACTGAGTATGTGTGTGAGGGATGGGCATATGTGCATGTAAGTATGAGTGTGTGAGAATGTGTGAGTGTATATAAGAGAATGTATATGAGCGGTGTGAGTGTATGTGTGAGTGTACACAGGTGAGGACATATGTGTGTGAGAGTAGGTGAGTCTATTTGAGTGTGTGTGCAGCCATCATGTATGTGAGTATGTGTTTAAAAATATATGTGAACCCGATGTTTCTAGCAGCAATGTCCACAATAGCCCAACTGTGGAAAGAGCCTCGGTGTCCATCGAAAGATGAATGGATAAAGAAGATGTGGTTTATGTATGCAATGGAATACTACTCAGCCATTAGCAACGACAAATGCCCACCATTTCCTTCGACGTGGATGGAACTAGAGGGTATTATGCTGAGTGAAATAAGTCAATCGGAGAAGGACAAACATTATATGGTCTCATTCATTTGGGGAATATAAAAAATAGTGAAAGGGAATAAAGGGGAAAGGAGAAAAATGAGTGGGAAATATCACAAAGGGAGACAGAACATGAAAGACCCCTAACTCTGGGAAACGAACTAGGGGTGGTGGAAGGGGAGGTGGGCGGGGGGTGGGGGTGACTGGGTGGCGGGCACTGAAGTGGGCACTTGATGGGGTGAGCACTGGGTGTTATTCTGTATGTTGACAAATTGAACACCAATAAAAAATAAATTTATTAAAAAAGAAAAAAATGTATGTGAAAATGTGTGACAGAATGTGTGTGTGAATGTATGTAGAATATAAGTGAGAGTGTGTGTGTGTGTGTGTGTGTGTGTGTGCGTGTGTGTGTGTGTGTGCATTGGAGGGCTTGGAGCAGGGCAGAAGAGGAATTTCAAACAGATAGGAGCCTGAGTGAGAACAGAGCCAGAAATAGGGGTAATTACTAATGGTCATCTTTGATTTGTTTTCTCTTTACTTGGCAACACCAACATAGCACCAGTCTCACCTCAGACCTCTCCTCTATAGCCTCACTACCACGGGTCAGGTCCTGCTCATTTTTCACTGTTAGAAAATGGCCTAGTTAACTGGCTTCTGTGATTCTACTCTCTTCTCTAGACATCGAGCCACTAAAACTTTTGATTCTCAATCTCTGGGGAACTTTCTCTAAAGTACAATAAAGATGTAACAGCACTGTTAAATTGCTGAATAAAAGTTTCTGAATTCTTACTTTCTGTTTCTATATTCATCTCAGCATGGACTGGTACCAAAGAGCATATGGCCTGATACAAGTCTGTGGAACTCTTTTTGAGTAGGGCTCTTCTAGACAACAAGACAGAACTTAGCAAAGCCTGGTTGCTTTGAGGTATAATAAAGAAGAAAAATAAAAGAGACTGGGTAACTAGCAAAATAGCCTGAGTACTGCATTTAGCTAGAAAAGTAGCATGAGTATAGCATTTTGACTGCTTACCAGCCAACATGGAATGGAGAGTGCCAAACTAATAGAAAGGACAGAACAAACTGGAGGGTATGGGTATTTGATGATGTAGAGTACTCTTTTTGTTTGAAGATTTGTTCTGTCTGTTGTTCTGTTGAGACTTGTATTATTTATTTAAAGTTAAATATAAACACGTTTAAGGGAAGCTAGTGAAGAATATATTGGAACCCTGTAATGTCTTTGCAGTGGTTCTGTGAATTTAAAATTTATTTTAAAATAAAAAGTTTTTTAAAGAACATTCAGGGATCCCTGGGTGGCACAGCGGTTTGGCGCCTGCCTTTGGCCCGGGGCACGATCCTGGAGACCCGGGATCGAATCCCACGTCGGGCTCCCGGTGCATGGAGCCTGCTTCTCCCTCTGCCTGTGTCTCTGCCTCTCTGTCTCTCTCTGTGTGACTATCATGAATAAATAAATAAAATCTTTAAAAAAAAAAAAAAAAAAAAAAAAAAAAAAAAGAACATTCAGAAGCTATTTTAGCTAATAAAAATAAATAAATTCATTCAATTACTAGAATAGTGTGTTTCTGAGATTAATAATTTTTCATTCTCAATGTTGACTAAACCTCAAATTATTTTCTTTTGACTTAGCCCTCACACCTTGTGAAAAGCGGGTTACCAATCTCACAGTACTACTGGCTAAATGAAAGTCACACATTCAGTCATTTGGTGGTCAACCCACATCACAGTTTGCCTGGTTTACTCTGGTTGTCCTGGAGTCCCATCCAGTTTAGCCTTCTAGCATTCTCTAAACTACCCTGGTTTGGACAATAAATTATATAGCTACTCTTGGTAGAACTATCACAGAGAAGGTGGCCAATAAATGTCTGGAAAAAAATATAAGATTTCCCCATGACACTTATCAGTGGGTATATATACCTAGTTAGGCTGGGGGAAAAAAGCCCCTTACCAAAGTATTGTCATCCACAGTTCCCACACTACCTTGGGTGACAGATCTGGGAAGAAAGCCACTATCTCCCAATCACTTTTCTTGTGCATCCTGAGAAATTCCCAACTCATTGCAAGTACATCAGAGTCTGCCACCCACTATCTTTCTCAGTTGCAATAATCTTTCAACACCTGCCTCTGTCACTCCCTACTCCCATTCCTGTGTTTCTCCCTACTTCTATGTCTGTTGTTACTTTTGGCAAATTCATTGTCCATGTGGGTTCCCATTCCTCACCTGGCCTTTCAGTATTCTGACCACCACTACCTTTCCCTAAAGCCCATCTTAGCCACTCACTGCCAAGGTCACACCCTTGCCATCACCTTGTTGCTACCAATAACTGCAGTGCTTCCAAATCCTTGGTTTCAAGCATTCCATTCTCTGATCATCACCTCCTGTTTTTTAGCTTCCCACTGGTGTCAACAGTCCACCAATCCATCAATCTAACCCCCTTTCCCTATCCATTACCCAGTACACATGCATGTGTACACACACACACAGACACACATATACATGCCACATTCACCTGCTCCACCACCACACACACTCCATGCCCACACTTCCCTGTTTATCCAGTTAGATGTTATGCTCCAAGCCCGTAAATGCTCCTTTGCCAGCACTCTTAGTTTCTTTGCACCCTTTCCCTCCAGTGTCTTTGCTTATCTAAAGCCCCATGGCTTCCTGAACCCTGGGACAAGCCTACGTCCTAGCTGTACCTAAACAGTTGAATTTTGTTGGGGCATATATCTCTACAGTTCTGAATAGCTTTAATTTTAATGGCCCATTTCCTGGTTATACTCCTAGTCCCTCTCTCTAAATTACTCTTTAACAGTATCTCCTCTCATCAAAATTCCAAACTCCCGCCTAATGACTTTGCCCCATACTTCACTGAGAAGACAGGTGCAATCTGCCAAGATTCATGTCATCTTCCCACCATCATACCTACCCATTGCCTGTGTCTGTGTCTCTATTTTTAGCCTTGACCTGGTGATAATAAATGAACTGTCTCTACCTCTAAGGCCAACTTCCATTCTTTCCCACCTCCTAGAAGCATTCTCATGCCCTTCTCCCCTTCTTTTCTCTGCATCATTACTTCTTTTTTTTTTAATCAAATCTATCCCATCAGCACACACACATGCTCTTTATCTCACATCCTTAGAAGACTCTCTTTTGTCTTCACATTTCCCTCTAATGACAGCCCTGGTTTTCTGTGCTCCTTCTCAGCAAAACTCTTCAATAAAGTCATCTGCACAACTTTTCTCTTCCTCCTTCACCCACTCCATGAGGACTATTTTTACTCTTGGGAGTGGTGGAGGGGATGTAGGTGCACTAGGGAAAGAGGAAGCACATGGGCCACACGAGGATAGCCTCAGGCTGACAGAGTTCCAGGCCTTCAGTGTGAGCAGGATACGGTGTCATTTCCTCATTATACAGATGGGGAAACTGAGGTCTAGGGAAGAAGTGGACTTGCTCTATGTCCCACAGTGATGGGACTGTATAGCTAAAGCTGAAACATATTCATTTTCCTAGTTCTCATATATACCAGGCTGCCTTCAATTATTATAGTGACTTTCGTGTTTTTCATGGTTTTTGTCCTATAGTAACAGTACAAAATATTATATGTAAAAGAATTTAAACAGTCCAGATTTATGTGGAATAAAATATAAAGAACACACCATGGACTTCTTACAGTTCCATATACTATATCCCTTTCCCCAGGGGTACCCACTGTCAATGATAATAATGACAAAAAGGGTCATATTCCACTGAATTGCTGCTGGAGAGTTTGTTGCACTTTCTCAGACTCCTTCGTCCTGGAGGTGAACTTGACTTGGGCCTGTTGCACTTTCTCAGACTCCTTTGTCCTGGAGGAGAACTTGACTTGGGCCAGCTCCTCTCAGGCTGAGAGCTCACTCTGCCAAACCCACCACTTGGCTCCCTTTTATTGCTCATAGAACAGTCTTTGGGTTATTTTTTCCCTGAAGGACCTCACTATGTCCCAGCAAGACTCCTCAATTTAGAAATGGCCCTTCCTCCAGGTCCTATGATCTTGATAGCTCTCTTCCCCCCCCCCCCATCCCCACCTCTCTGTTCCTAAATGATAACCATATCCCTGTGATAGTCCAAACTAGTGCCTGAGACTAATTTCTCACTTCTCCTCTCCCTCATTCACCCACACTTACTCTATCATCAAGTCTATCTATTCATCTTTCAGCTGTCTTCCAATTATACCAACATCTTTTTATGATTTTATTTATTTATTCATGAGAGACACAGAAAGAAGGCAGAGACATAGGCAGAGGGAGAAAGAAGTAGGCTCCCTGCAGGGAGCCCGATGTGGGACTTGATCCCGGAACCCCGGGATCATGCCCTGAGCTGAAGGCAGACGCTCAACCACTGAGCCACCCAGGTGTCCCCTAATTCTACCAACTTTTATCTCCACAGCCACATCCTAAGTGAAAGATGCCACTATCTTTCTTTTTTAGATTTTATTTATTTATTCATGAGACACACACACACACACACACACACACACACACACAGGCAGAGACACAGGCAGAGGGAGAAGCAGGCTCCATGCAGGGTGCCCGACGTGGGACTCGATCCAGGGTCTCCAGGATCACGTCCTGGACCAAAGGCGGCACTAAACTCTGAGCCAGCCGGGCTGCCCAGATGCCACTATCTTTAGCCCAAACTACTGGCTACATTCACCTCCTATTTAGTCCTCCTGCAACCTCTCTTTCCCCCTCCATCTTTCTTTCCCAAGGTAACTAGAGAGAGCCTTTAAAAATAAATCCAAACCTGTCACATCCTTCTCTGAAAATATGCCAGGCAGGGGCTTCCTACCACCTTTGGATATAAATCTTGACTTCTTTCCATGGCATTCTGCCTCACTGCCCCAAGTGCCCATCTGACCTCCCCTCATGGTGATGTCCCTACTTACTGCTCCATCCATTCAGATCTCCCAGTTCTGGGGACATACCAGGCTTTTGTGTGTGTGCTATTTCTTCCTCTGGGAGCATTCTTCCTCTTCAGATGCCCAACACCTCTCCATCCCTCAGGTCTTCATCCAACACCACTGTTTCAGCATATGTGGTATGAACATTTGTTTGATCACAAGTCTCCGTTCCCTTCCTGTCCTTGCTATAGTTCACTGTAGGTGGAATATACTTCCATGCCCCATTGCCTTTGGGCTTTGATCCATGACTTACATTAGCCAATAAAATGTGAATAGAGACATGAGGTACACCATGTGCAGCCAGAGGCTTTAATGTGATTGCATGGTTTGGCTTGCCCTCCTCCACCCTTGCCCTAGACCATCGGGAGACCCTGCCTTACTCAGGTGGCCAGTGCTCCCTCCATCTGGGTCCCAGAATGAGAAGACACATGAAGCAGACCTGAAGCTATGTCCACACAATGATGCACACCACAACTGATCTAAAAAGGCCAGTGCATGAGAAATAAATGTTATAAACCACTGAGGTCTGGCAACTGAAGTATTGCAGCAAATGCTGATGAATACCTTGGGGTAGAGGCACTTACTCAAAACTAGAGATTGAAGTGAAAGTCTAGATAGATGGACAGTGAGACGCCCAGCTCCAATTCTCACCCAGCTCCCAGACCACTAGCAATAAGGTGAATATCTCTCAGGCAGAATATGAAAAAGAATTTCTCCATTGAGAAGAAAGGAGGAAAAAAACTAGGTCAAGAGAAAAGACCTGTAGACAGTAGCCTTAAGATAATCCACTATAAGAAAGCCAGTTAACCTCCTTGTGACTCCACAATCATGGCCTCCAGTGAGTAGAGCTCCCTGACCCTTATACACAGAGGCTCCAATCAGTTCCAATCCATTTTTAAGGGCCTCACTCTTTTGTTTTAACAAAAAATGTACAAAATGTTCATTTTGAAGCGGAGGGAAAAGTGAATGTTCATCAAAAGAGGCTCTTTTTCCTTTGCAGAGGGCTATAGTACACAGCTTGGGGCCTAACCACTCGTGCCTCACTGGAGTGTTTCTGCATTGCTCCATGGCCAATGCCTCTCTCCATGCATGCCACTGACATATTTACCCTGGACAACTCACTATGCTCCCAGCCACTGTCTCCTTGTCTGGGTTTCTTCTGCACCCATTTCCAAAAAGGCAGTCAGGGGGTTATTCTAAAACACCTGTCTAATCATGTCACTGCTTGGCTCAGAACCCTCCAGTGGCTACCAGACTCCTATCCATGGCCTATGAAGCCCCGTGCCTAGCCTTCCAAGTACAGCTCCCACTCATATCCCTTTCACTGATTCTATTCCAGGTAAGGGGCATAGGCCTTTTTATATCTTGAAAAGCCTGTCTCAGAGATTGCACCCTTGTTGTTCCCTTCACTTGCCTGGGCTTTTTCCCCAGTCCTCCCCAAATTGGGGCTCCTTTTCATCCTTCTCTCATCTTGTTAAAGTGGCTTTTTATTTTTCTTAAGATTTTATTTATTCATGAGAGTCACACACAGAGAGAGGCAGAGACACAGGCAGAGAGAGAAGCGGGTTCCATGCAGGGAGCCCAATGCGGGACTCGATCCTGGGTCTCCAGGATCATGTCCTGGACCAAAGGCGGCGCTAAACCGCTGAGCCACCCAGGCTGCCCTTAAAGTGGCTTTTTAAAACTCGTCTATAGTAATTCTTCCTCAATGCTTAAGTTTCATCTTTTTGTCTTCACACTGACCATGATTTGCAATGACATAAATTTTTTTCCTTGAGTTACTGTCCATTCCCCCATTGACTGTAAGGACCACTGGAGCAGGATTCACTATGACACTCACTGCAGAATTCCCTGTATCTGGTGCAAGGCTTGGTCCAGAAAGGGCCTTCCAGAAATGGCTCTGAATGAAAGGGGATGGTGGCATCAGTATTAGGGTACAAAGTACTTGATGTACATACTGTGTGTCTATGTGTGTGGTTGGGGTGAGCAGGGGCAGGCTTATGGACAAATAAAATCTGAGTGTTTCTCTGCCCCACTGTCAACTCTTCTGCCTTCCCTCTGTAGCATTTCTATCCCCTTGCCCCACCTCTGAGTCTCTGGGCTGAGGACTACAGCAAAGGCAGAGAAACTGGATAAAAAGGAGAGGACTGTGTCCTGTGTATTGAGCAAGGTTCCTGGAGAAAGCGGGAGACCAAAGGGGCTACAGAGAAAGAAGAATACCATCTCACACCAGTGAGAATGGTGAAAATTAACAAGACAGGAAACCACAAATGTTGGAGAGGATGTGGAGAAAAGGGAATCCTCTTGCACTGTTGGTGGCAATGTGAACTGGTGCAGCCACTCTGGAAAACTGTGTGGAGGTTCCTCAAAGAGTTAAAAATAGACCTGCCCTACAACCCAGCAATTGCTCTGCTGGGGATTTACCCCAAAGATACAGATGCAGTGAAATGCCGGGACACCTGCACCCCGATGTTTCTAGCAGCAGTGTCCACAATAGCCCAACTGTGGAAGGAGCCTCGGTGTCCATAGAAAGATGAATGGATAAAGAAGCTGTGGTCCATGTATACAATAGAATATTCCTCAGCCATTAGAAACGACAAATAACCACCATTTGCTTTGATGTGGAGGGACCTGGAGGGTAGTATGCGGAGTGAAATAAGTCAATCGCAGAAGGACAAACATTATATGGTCTCATTCATTTGGGTAATATAAAAATTAGTGAAAGGGAATAAAGGGAAAGGAGAGAAAATGAGTGAAAACATCAGTGAGGGTGACAAAACATGAGAGACACCTAACTCAGGAAATGAACAAGGGGTAGTGGAAGGGGAGGTGGGCAGGGGGTTGGGGTGACTGGGTGATGGGCACTGAGGGGGACACTTGGTGGGATGAACACTGGGTGTTATGCTATATGTTGGCAAATTGAACTCCAATAAAAAATTTTTTTAGGAGAAAGAAGAGAAGAAGGAGAAAACTGGATCCACAGGGGGAAGGAAAAGGGACCGTTCCACAAGTGGCAGGGGCTCCCTGAAGGAGGTCCCCACCTCTACTTCCCGATGGCCCCAACACCCCTAAGCCCCCAAAACAGAAGAGGGACATTTGAGCCCTCTTCAGGGGTGATGGCCACAGGAAAGGGGAGCCTTGGCTTCGGTCAAGGCTGGACTGGATAGACTCAGTGAGACAGCACCCTCTGAACTAGGGTGTCACGAATGCCACTCCCACCTGTCCGTACTTAAACAACAGGGAAAAGGAAGACCCCCTTCCCCTCACATCTATGTCAGCAGCTGGTGTGCACCAAGTTGGGCCTGGGGGCAGCCACTAAGAGCCCAAGGTCTCTCAGGAAATCCTGGAGAGACGGGGACACGGCCAGCTCAAGCTGTGCCACTGGGGCCCCCGGAGAGGGAGGAGCTGTCCCAGATCCCCCAGGGATGGGGTTGAGGGGACAGGACAGGGATGTGTCCTGAGGGTTGTGCCCGACAAGCTTGAGGGCCTCCGACAACAGGTGATGTGCTTGGCTCTGGGTAAAGGAAGCGCTGCCCTGGGAACACCAAGTACAATGCACGGCATGGGAGCTCCCCGTTTCAAACTGTGTGGTTGCTGTGGGCCGACGGGGGGGGGAGGGGGTGAGAGGCCGAGCAAGGGACAGGGTCCTTGGCACAGATGCTGGCAGTGGCCTGGCCCTGCTCACCCCGAGGCCCTGTGCCCTATCTGGAACCTTCCCTGGGCCTCTCCTAGGAGCCAGTTTCTGCCCGGGGAAGGACCCCGAAGGCCCAGGGACAAGCTGGGTGAAGGTGTCCCCTTGGCCAAGCTGATGCCTATTCGCCCCATGGGAGGCTCCCCGTCTCCCTATGCAGCCTCACCTGGCCCCCTGCCCGCGTGTCCAGGTCCCCTCCAATTGTGAAGCTATGCCAGGCCCTTGCAGACTTGCTCCTTAGTCTCTACCAGGGAGCCTGACTCCCACAATGGGGTGGGAGTGGAGACGGGGGGCATGAGTCCTGTCCGACATACACTTCACACCCGAACCACCAATCTGGCTTCCCTCTGGATGCCCCAACTTGCCCTAGGCATCCACAGAGCTCTGGTACTGGTCCTCACACCTTGTGGTCTGAGGGCAGCCACAGCACAAGACAGAGGGCCTGGGAAGGACGTAGGGGTTCCCCAAGGTCAGGTACAATGGGGTTAGAGCTCACATCTGCAGGCCCCATGTCTGGCGTCAGGTGTGATTTCCGGAACAGGAACTTAGTAAGGTACACTGAAAGGCCCATTCCAGTTCTGCCTTAGCCCCTCTTGCTCTCTTCCTTTCCATTTCCGGCAGGATCTGGCCACCTTTGCTTGGCACCAAGGTTGGACCAGGGTGCCACGTGTGCAACAAGTTTGAGCTGGCTGAGAGTGAGCAAGTGGTGTGCACAGAGAAATGGTGGACAAGGAGATATCCAGCAGGGCCCTGAGTACAGGGAAAGGACGACAGTCCAAAAAATGCCAGAAAGACACCCAACACCAGCCCCAGCAGAAGGCTGGCAACAGGGCCATGCCTAGGAGCAGGTGGGATCTGAAGACCAGGGCCCACCCCAGTGGAGCTCCTCTGCCAGTGCATCTAGAAATGTGCACTTGACTGGAGGCCGCAGAAGAGAAACCGAGAACTCACTGCTGTCATGTCTTCTGCACAAGCACTTGCCATGAACATGTGGCACATGTACATCCAGTCTTTTTCTCTTAGAGGCTTTTAAAAGACATCGATGTTCTTGGGTTTTTGTCCTGATTGCAGAAACAACACGTTTACTACTCAGGGAGCACCTGCCACTGCTACCCACATATGGTAGGTCCTTCATTCAGGTATTTCCCAGGACTGTCACCATTACCAATCTGCTGTGTGGCCCTCAGCTCTGCTTCTATGACTGTCATTGCTACCCACATGCCTCGAGGGTCTTTCCACCATTTCCATGGCCTGGGCTATGCAGCCTGTTAGCCTGGCCCTATAGTCCCAGTGCATCCACTGCGGAGCTGTGGGACTTTGAGCAAGTCTCCAAATCTTTCTGCGCCCAGTGTTCTCATTTGGATAAAAGGGGTCATAACAGTGCCCACCTCCATCCAAGACTTCTCTAAGGACTCCAGCACAGTCCTAGTTGTTCAGCCAAGTGTCTGGCATGTAATATGAATTCATGTTACTTTCAGCTATTTTTTCACGGTTAAGGTTATGCTATCTATGTGTACAATTTCATATTTTGGTTTTTTCTTTAGCATAATATTAGCCATATACTCCTGTTCTTCAAGTCTTTATTTTTACATGATTGATTGGTATATTCTATCATATACTATCATATCTAACACAATTTTATGCTTTTGTAATGTTTCAGCTAAGCATCTTTTTGCATGACTGTTTATTTGCATTTTAGGTGATCTCTTAGAAATACCACTGGAGGGTTAGAGAATAAAAACATCTTTCAGAGTGTTGATATCTTCTCTAGTAGGCCTTCTGGCAAAAAATATCTATCTGTTTTCCTAATGCCAGCAAATGAAAGTGCCCATTGTTTTCCCACAAACTATCATTTTTGATTGCTCTTTCACAAATGGCAAAACTTATCCCCTATTTGTATTTCTTTGATGACTAATTATAGTAGGATTTTACTTAATGGCTACATGTATTTCTTCCCTGGTAAATTGCCCGTACCTATCAATTACCCATTTAGCTGCTAGAAATTAGTATTTTCATTTTCTAATTTTAAGACTGATTCATATAGTAACCTTTTGTCAATTATATTTGTTGCAGATGTTTTGCTCCACCTTTCATTTACAATTTACTTGTTATGATGCTTGATGTAAAGATTTTTTAAAAATCTTTTATATTGTTGAATTTATTAAGATTTTCCTTCTAATTTCTTTCACTGTTTTTTTTTTAATTTTTATTTATTCATGATAGTCACACACACACACAGAGAGAGAGAGAGAGAGAGAGAGAGACAGAGAGAGACAGAGACATAGGCAGAGGGAGAAGCAGGCTCCATGCACCGGGAGCCCGACATGGGACTCGATCCCGGGTCTCCAGGATCGCGCCCTGGGCCAAAGGCAGGCGCCAAACCGCTGCGCCACCCAGGGATCCCTCTTTCACTGTTTTTAAGCTCAGAATATTCTTTCCTATCCAGAGACGATGTAAATATTCACTGGTGTTTTGTCCTAATATTTTTCTTAATATTTAGCCTTCAATCCTTTTGATATATACATTAGAGTATGGCATGTCTTAAGGCTCTGCACTAATTTTTCCTCCAAATACCTAAATGTCCTAATACCATCTTTTAATCATCCTTCCATAGCAATGATTGCAGTTTCCCTTGTGTATATTGTACATATGTGTATACCACATGTAGTCTCTCTTTGATCCACTTATTTGTTAATTTTGATGACACAGTGACTTGGTTACTCTATAATCTAGAGGTCTGTCTTGTAGCACTAGTAGAAATATCAAATTATGACATCAAATGAAGCATAGCCAAAAGCATATGAAAAACAATTTGTAAGTATCAAGTTTGTTGTGAAGATAATCTAAGTTGACACTGTGTTAGTGCCTAAGTTTTAATTTGTTTTAATGAACTGAGTTCAGTTTTGTACCACACATTGGCAAGGAAACTCAATCTCAGCAAGGAGGCAGGAAATCCCTCTTCCTAACTTACAACCCTGAGGGCCACCACTCTCAGAATTTACTGTTTCCCCCATCGATGACAACATTCAATTACTACAAGGCAATCACTAAAAAGGTCTATGTGTCTTCTAAAGTAAACCAAGTGAATAGCAGCTGTGTGCAAGGCACAGTTGGTAAAGGGAAAGGAACCAAGGAACATTTAGAAGAGTCCCAGAAGTAGGCAAAGTTATAGAAAATGTGGCACAATGTGACAAAGCAAGTGTTTTTAAGAAAATCAGCACTATCCAACATGGCAGAGAGGCACAAGAGAACAATGGTGAGAGCCAGCCAGTATAGATCTCATCTCCTTAAGGGGTAGAGGTCACACACTGAGTACACAAGAGGAATTTCACAAATTACACAGACATACTTCATATTAGAAAAGGTAATAGGAGTGAGCATGAAGTTCTGATTTTATTTATTTGTTTTTTTAAAGATTCTTTTTTTTAAATTTTTATTTATTTATGATAGTCACAGAGAGAGAGAGAGAGAGAGAGAGAGAGAGGCAGAGACACACGCAGAGGGAGAAGCAGGCTCCATGCACCGGGAGCCCGATGTGGGATTCGATCCCGGGTCTCCAGGATCGCGCCCTGGGCCAAAGGCAGGCGCCAAACCGCTGTGCCACCCAGGGATCCCCGAAGTTCTGATTTTAATGGAAGGCAGACATTAGAAACGACAAATGCCCACCATTTGCCTCGACATGGATGGAACTGGAGGGTATTATGCTGAGTGAAATAAGTCAATTGGAGAAGGACAAACATTATATGGTCTCATTCATTTGGGGAGTATAAAAAATAGTGAAAGGGAATAAAAGGGAAAGGAGAGAAAATGAGTGAAAATATCAGTGAGGGTGACAAAACATGAGAGACACCTAACTCTGGGAAATGAACAAGGGATAATGGAAGGGGAGGTGGGTGGGGGGTTGGGGTGACTGGGTGACGGGCACTGAGGGGGGCCCTTGGCGGGATGAGCACTGGGTGTTATGGTTTATGTTGGCAAATTGAACTCCAATAAACAATAATAAAGAAAAAATAATGGAAGACAGAGCAGGCATGACTTCAGGAGCAAAGGATGAAGTTTCTGAAGTTACTTGCCCCCATAATTATTACATTATATATGTAATAATTGTACCCTGGAGCCCATCCTAATACCTCCTTGTACTCTTGCCTCCATAATTATTATTACACTCTGGAGCCCATCCTAATACCAAGAGTACAAGGAGGTATTAGGATGGGCTCCAGAGTGCAAGTAGAAGGGCACACTTCAAAGAGGAAACTAGGAGTGAACAAGTCTAGATGTTCAGGTTAAGGGTCTATGGTTCCCCATATCCCCTGTCATTAAAGGGGAACCTGGAGGAACAGGGGAATATAGCAAGAAGTGCCCAATAAACACCTGAAAAAAGTTCCAAAATAAAACTATTTTGCCCTCTTCAAGCTGGCAGGGATTTTTAAAAACTCTAATACATGCTGGCAGGGTGTGGTGACATACACATTCTCACATACCACTACAAGAATATAAACTGGAAAGCGTTTTGATAAGCAATTCAAAGCACAAATCAAGTATCTTGAAAATTCCTGTTCTAGTTATTCTAGAGGAGAAAAAAAAAAAACAGAGCTGTAGAGATACATCTAAATGCAAGGATGCTCAAAACAGTGTGAGTAATCACTGTAAAAAGGGAAAAATTAAAGTTTCCCATGACAGAGGAATGAATAAATAAATTATATCTAGATGATGAAATACTCAGCCTTTGAAGATCATGATTTTAAAGAATTTTTAATGACTTGTAAAAGTGGGTATGATATAAAATCAAACAAATATTTAAAGGCCAAATAAATAAATAATCAATAATAAATAAACAAAAATCAGTATACTAGCGGCACTTGGGTGGGTCAGGCAGTTAAGCATCTGCCTTCAACTTAGGTCATGATCCCAGGGACCTGGAATGGAGCACCCACCCACCCCCATCAGCGGGGAGTCTGCTTCTTCCTCTCCCCACTCCCTTGTTGGTGTTCTCTCTCTCTCTCTCTCTTTCAAATAAATAAATACAATCTTTTTTAAAAATCAGTATACAAGTACATGACCATAATCTGTTTATAATTATGATGCATAACTTTAAGTACATACATACTTACATGTGTACATTTAAAAAATGGTAGGAAATACACCAAAACATCAATAGTGCTTTTCTCTAACAAGTGATTTTGTTTGCTTCTTTATATTTTTCTGCCTGTTAAATCTTTTTATGCAACCAGCACATCACACTTTTATGATTAAAGCAAGATTAAGAAACTCTGCCAATAGAAGACATCATTTACAAACTAGAAGGGGAGAAATCCCAGTTTCTTCCAGCCCTGAAGCTTAGAACTGCATGAAAGAATCGAGCTCCTATGCAAAATTGCCCACTGGCTTGAACACAGAACCAGAAGTGAGTTTTGTTCTGGCATGAGTGGGGTTGAACTTGGCCTTGAACAATGGGGAGGGGAAAGAGATGTAGAAAGCAGGATCATATATCAGCCCTGGAGGGTTCATTCACACACAAGAAGAGGCATATGTCCTATCAAGTGAGCACAGGTCACTGCCACATCTGAATTCAACTGAGATGGTGGGGGAGGAGGAGATACCTCTGGCTGCTTACAGAAGTTGGCTAGCTAGAACATGGAGCACTTGTGTCTAACACCTTTGTGAACTGGAAAGGGAAGGCACATTGGCTTAGATGCACCCATAAATGTCTCAAGCCAACTGTACAGGTCTTAACTCCTGGCTCAACCACATATTTTCTGTGTGAATTTGGACCAATTAGGCTTTCAGGGCCGCCATTTCCTCATCAGTGAAATGAATATGAGGGCAACTACTACCTAAGGCTTTCTGGACCATGAACTACGTTATAGAAAAGTATATAGAACTGCATGCCTGGCACACTGGAAATGCTCTACAAGTGTTTGTTATTATTTGTTGCCATTACCCACATACTGATTTGAGATGGCCTGAAATACAAATAGTGAATACTAAGGGGCTCAGTTCTAACATGGAGGAAGTCATTGATCTGTCAGGGAGGCCCAGAAGAAGTAAAAACAAGAAAGTAGAGACTTGGGTGAAAATTAGGAAGTTAAAGAGAACCCCCACATCCCAGCATCATCAATCTTCATCACAGGCCTGGGGAACTGTTTAGAAAATGTTGTCAATTAATTTTTTAAGATCAATTCAAGTAGATTTTGCATTTGGTTAGCAATGATCCAGGATTGTTTTGAGTTTAAAGGAAAGAACATATTTTAGATGACTTGAACTCCACCACTTGCTCCATTAATACCACTGCAAGGAATTTATCCACAGGACCTAGACTGACAAGTCTGAAAATATGTGGTATAAGTTTGTTTAATTTTGGTGTTGCACAGAATAATGTAAACTTGGAAACAACTTTGTTATCAATTGTGGATTGGGGTAGATAGATTATGACATGCTGGTAAAGTGGAATGCTATGCAGCCATTAAATGGGATGAATCTCCATCTACATCTATATATGCACTGGCACAGAAAGCTGTGCACAGCACATTATTGAAGGCACAATACCGTTCTGTAGTTGTACAGAAAGAAAGGGATCAGAAGAATATATAAAGATTGATAGTGATTGTCTCTGGGAGGTAGGGTTTGAAGACATTTATGTTTTCTTCTTTATGTCTCTATTTTTTTAGTTTCTAGAATGAGCATGTATTATCTTTGTCATAGGCAAATCTGGTTGTGTAAAAAAAATTTTTTTGTGAAATGAATGAATGTCTTTTAAAAATCCACAACAAATAGTTCCTTTTGTCACCCTCCTCCCACCCCTTTCTTTGGGGCCAAGTTGCCATTATTAAGCATGCTGTTCTTCTGACTGGAATGTAACTATCCAGTGAGGGAGAACGCAATTGGGAATATCTCCCAGATAATTATGAATGCTAAATGTGAGTAGGTGAGCAGACAAAAAAAAAAAAAAAAAAAAAAAAACACCATACAACATTTAGAATTCTTAAAATGTTCATTTTTCTTCTCAGAACTAAAATTGCAAACTCTATTTCAATTCAGGGGCTCCAAATGCTTAGTTTTCACTTTCTATGAATGGATTGGGTATGAGTACCTCCCATGGGGTATAAAAATAAACATAAAACTTCTCACACTACCAGAAATTGAAAAGGGCCATTGTACTCTTTTGCTGACCATAAGCGTATCAACTTATCTGGCTTTCACTCAATCACCTGCACAGAAGCCTCATGGCACTACTCTTTTCAGCATCCATAGTTCCTCTGCTGGCTGTAACTTGGAAATTATGTAGTTTGGAAATTGGAATCTCTGATTTTTGAAAAATAAAGAGGATGGCTATTTGTTGTGGGGACACAATGGCATCCCAGAGATCCATTCCAATCACTTGGCCTTCAGGAGGAAAAGGTACTCTAGGATACCCCACAGAGTGGTACAAGAATATCTTCACAGGGCCCAATCTGACTTCTAAGAGGGACAGGAGGAAAAAAAAAAAAAAAGAAGGACTGGAGGAAAGAAAGGAGGATGTGTGTGGGAGCAGGAGTGGGAAACTCCGCTACAATGAACAACTGGCTTTGCCTTCCCAGAAAGAATGGAAATCTGGTCATCTCCAGAGGAGTCTGACATCGAGGATCAGAGGACAGAGAGACCAAAACCTGAAGCAGCATAAGGAAGTTTATCAATAACTCCATTTGCCACTGGGCTTGCAGAAGGAAAGAGAAACAGAAACTATCAGTTTCTGGCTCCCAAGAAAACACAAATCTGAGCCCTGGCTCTCCAGTCCTAGCTCATAGGATCCACAGAAGGAATGCTGTACTTACACAGGGAGACCAGGGTCCTATACTTCACCAGTGTCCCTTCCTTACCTACATCCCTATCAGAAGGGTCCAGCTCACTCCTACCCTCCTGGCAGAAGTCTGAGGGCACATCTGTGAATATCACAGACTCCAAAAAGATCCAAACCATTCCTACTTACCCTGAACTTCCTTTAGGAAGGCTGAAGTTGGTAGTGCCAGAGGAAGAGAAGAAGATGGACAGGAAGGTCTCTCTGCTCCAAGTCTGATGCCTACCGAGGACCTAGTATGTGTCTAGCCAAGTACTTTACTCCGTAGAAACTACAAAAAAGAGTAAACACATATCTCTCAAGGAGACAGTCATTTAATCAGGAAGAAAAGAGCTTAAGCAGATTCTAGTAAGTCCCTACATGCTGGGCATGGTGGAGATGGGAAATTCAGCAGCAAGGAACTGGCTCAATTTGCCCCTCGCGGTATATGATGAGGACTCCCAATTCCAATCCCTTCCAGCCCCAGATCTCTGCCTCCTCAATAGATATCTGTCAGGTGAATAATTAAAACAATCTGAGAACAAAAGCCCTGAGTGCAAAGTCAAATGATGAGTTTTATTGTAGAGAACACATGGCCTGCTGGAGCAACAGAGAAGGAAGTGAAGTGGGGGTGGGGATGATGGATGACTGAGAGTGACTTTAGGAAGGAGGTGGTCTTTAAGGGAGGGTGACACTTGGATGGGACACTTCACCCCTTTGGCCCATGGCATCAGAAGTCCTTACAACAGCAGTTCTGCCACTGCTTTGCAGGGAGGGGTCCCCACTGCCAAGCCTTCTGCTGGATTACTGCAACTGTCCTGTAACTGGATTTCTTGCCACTTCAACTCATGTTCTACCATTCCATTGTCTACACTGGAGTGGCCATTCAAAGTGCAAACCTAGGTATGGCACGCTTCTTTTTAAAAATCCTCTGTAAGCATTCTTTCTCAGATGAAGAAACTACATTCCTTCCGATGACATTCTAGGCCTTTGGCAACCTGGGCCTGATGTACCTGTCTGGTCTCATCTCCTCCTACTCCAGCCCACATAGATTCCATACTCCAGGGAAACAGTCCTCCTCACTGTTCTTGGAATGCATATGTTAATTCTCTTCTAGGTTTCCAATGCTTTTGTACTTGCTTTCAAATACATTCAAGCTCAAAGGTAATTACTATCTGATCTTAAAAACACCCTCGGGGATCCCTGGGTGGCTCAGCGGTTTAGCGCCTGCCTTTGGCCCAGGGCGCGATCCTGGAGTCCCGGGATCAAGTCCCGCGTCGGGCTCCCGGCATGGAGCCTGCTTCTCCCTCTGCCTGTGTCTCTGCCTCTCTCTCTCTCTCTCTCTCTCTCTCTCTCTCTCCTCTCTCTGTCTATCATGAATAAATAAATAAGTAAATCTTAAAAAAAAAAAACACCCTCAACTGTCTCCTTGGGGATTTAAAACATCTAGAACCTCATAATTACATGCATAAGTGAAAAAGATGACCTGATGACAAAAACAGACACACAAATGGACAAAGATTAGAAAGAAGTGCACAAATGTGAGATAAGGCTTGTTGAGTAATAGAGTTATAAACAGTTTCTTCTACAAGAAGAAATATGTTAGTGTCACTACAACATATTTTTTACTGATTAAAAAAACAGCAAGCAATAGTGTACCAAATGACAGGAGGCATTAAGGTAAAGAATCTGCTTTGGGGGTAATTATTCAACCAAAAGAGCACAGTGGGCTAGACACCATTATGGAAGAGACAATTTTTCAGTTAACAGTAGGAGGGAATGTCCTGAACCGTGTCATAACAGCTAGAAAGAGCAAGAGGCTTGTGCTCAAGACACAACCAAGACTGCTGCCTGTAAGGGGTGGCGGGCGGTGTCAGGGACCACAATGACTCTAGGAGTACAGGCAAAAGGACGGAAGTCAGACAACTCCTAGATGAGAGATAATGTGATCATACTTGGTGCCTGGAATGGCCACTGATATCTGGAAATGGTACATGGCTGTTACCTGAGAACACACTGGTTTTGCTGCAGTTACCAGGGTTGTATTCTTGGGGGTAGGGGAGTAGTGAATTCCCAAGAAGCTTTATGTTCCTTTGGGAATAGCAGAAATATCTGAGAATGAGAGGAAACAGGAAGGAAAATAATATTTGTTGAGTATCTACACATGCTAAGCACCATGGTCAGAAGTTACATATGGTAGGCCAAGAAACCTTCACAACAACCCGGTGAGGTATAGACCTCTTATACCCTTTCACAACAGAAGTACATTCAGAGTGGTTCTAGAACTTGCCTAGCCCCTAGCATGTAAGTGACAGAGCTAACAAGTGCCCGTGTATATTTCTGAGCAACCGGAAAGGGATCATAGACAAATGAAAGTAGAGATCATGTTGAGATCATGGGTGCTTTCCTGATGACTTCTATTTTTCTTAATGTTGTTATAATAATGTTAAAGCAATTTCTTCTGACTGGAAGTTATTTTTAAGATTTTATTTATTTGTTCATGAGAGACACAGAGAGAGGCAGAGACACAGGCAGAGAGAGAAGCAGGCTCCATGAAGGGACCTCGATTCGGGACTCGATCCCAGGATTCCAGGATCATGCCCTAGGCCGAAGGCAGACAGACGCTCAGCTGCTGAGGCACCCAGGCGTCCCTTGACTGGAAGTTAAAAAGGAATTAGTTTGATGGATTCCTAGATACCCTACCCCATATCTATTTAACGTGATCTGAAGACCAGTTTAACAAATTTAAGAATTAGGATTAAAGTCTCAAAAGGCAACTGTTATAATTTTTCAAGTAATTTTTAAAAAGATAAAATAATAGGGACATCTGGGTGGCTCAGCAGTCGAGTGACTGCCTTCGACTCAGGGCATGATCCCAGATCCAGGGATTGAGTCCCATGTCAGACTCCCTGTGAGGAGCCTGCTTCTCCCTCTGTCTGTGTCTCTGCTTCTCTCTGTGTGTCTCTCATAAATACATAAATAAGCAAATAAATAAATCTTTAAAAACAGGTAAAATGATAAAAGCAAGCTTTATAAAAGACAATACAAACTAGGGATGGTAGAAAGGGAGGTGGGTGGTGGGTGGGGGTGACTGGGTGACGGGCACTGAAGGGGGTACTTGATGGGATGAGCACTGGGTGTTATTCTATATGTTGGCAAATTGAACACCAATAAAAAATAAATTTATAAAAAGAAAAAAATAAAAATAAATGTATAAAAATAAATAATAAAAAAGACAATACAGAAAGATCCTGAAATGCCAAAAAAAAAAAAAAAACAATCATTAAACTCTATAATCAATTTTTTATAAATAAGAGAATGAAAATATACGACAGTTCCCTAAGAAGCAACCAGAGGCCAGGGATCTTGGCTCAGATAACTGAAGCACTGCAGTGACTGACGCCCTGTGCCAACAGGGCAGGAGAGAATCTGCATGTTGGTGTTCCCAGAGTGAAGAGATTTTTCAAAGTGAAGTGTGTAGAGGAGCTGGCTTTGCCAGAGGCTGCATCTTTGAGTCCCACGTCACATTCTAAATGCAAAACCCACAATTTTATATGATGGGGACAATAAAGACTAAAAAGGTTTATGCTCCAACTAGTCCATAAAATGCAATTAATGCCTGTTTATTCTCATATCTGTGACAAAACGGATTCCTTTAAGCTGCTTCTCAAATTCTATGTCTCAGGTGTATAAGTCATGTTTAACAAATGGGCCTAAATTACAGAAAGCCATAGTCCTGTTTATTTATTTATTTTTTTTCCTTTTTTTTTTTTTTTTATTGGTGTTCAATTTACTAACATACAGAATAACACCCAGTGCCCGTCACCCATAATAGTCTTGTTTAGATCTTAAAGTGTCTGAAAGCCTTGTGGCAATTCCTATGCCCAACACAAGAAATGGAGATAAACAAAACTTGAAATCTGTTTATTTTTTGCTCCAAAAGACACTTCTCTGGTCTTGAAAAGAGTTGCGCTGATACTAGATTTGTAGATGTGTATTTATATGCAATGTGAAATGTTTAAAAATTTGCTACTTTGAGGGGCACCTGGGTAACACAAACACAGTTGGTTGATTGTCCAACTCTTGGTTTCAGCTCAGGTCAGGTGATCTCAGGGTCCTAGGATGGAGTCACGCATCTGGCTCCATGTTCAGCAGAAAGTCTGCTTGAGATTCTCTCTCTTCCTCTGCCCTGCTCCCCTTACATAAATAAATAAAATCTTTAAAAAATTTGACACTTTGAAAATTGACCTAAAGGTCAATCTAAAATCACAGTAACTAAAGGTCTTCTTTATTGTGGGTAATACAGTAAAAGACTAAACTCTCTTCTGCTTGTTTTCTTCAATCCAGTGAAACAACTATCTGGCACCAAAAAACTAAGCATTTCCTCTAGGTCTCTGCACAGGCCTGACCAGGCTGTGCCTTTTTTTTTTTTTTTTTTGGCTGTGCCTTTTTAGTGGATCACAGGAAATCCTGCAGGAATCCATCAGTGACTACTTAACTGTCCTGGAAAAAGTGGAGGCTTTTCAAAGAGTTAAAAATAGATCTGCCCTAGGACCCAGCAATTGCACTGCTGGGGATTTATCCCAAAGATACAAATGCAATGAAACACCGGGACCCCATGTTTATAGCAGCAATGTCCACAATAGCCCAACTGTGGAAGGAGCCTCGGTGTCCATCGAAAGGTGAATGGATAAAGAAGATGTGGTTTATGTATACAATGGAATATTCCTCAGCCATTAAAACGACAAATACCCACCATTTGGTTCGACATGGATGGATCTGGAGGGTATTATGCTGAGTGAAATAAGTCAATCGGAGAAGGACAAACATTATATGGTCTCATTCATTTGGGGAATATAAAAAATAGTGAAAGGGAATAAAGGGGAAAGGAGAAAAATTGAGTGGGAAATATCAGGGAGGGAGACAGAACATGAGAGACTCCTAACTCTGGGAAATGAACTAGGGGTGGGGAAGGGGAGGTGGGCGGGGGTTGGGGGTGACTGGGTGACCGGCACTGAGGGGGGCACTTGATGGGATGAGCACTGGGTGTTATTCTATATGTTGGCAAATTGAACACCAATAAAAAATAAATTTATAAAAAAAAAAGTGGAGGCTTTTTTTTTTTCTTTTACACATTGGTAAGGTAATGTAAATTAGATATTTGAAACCCTTCTTGGGGAAGAAATGTGTGGGAAATATCAGAAAGGGAGACAGAACGTAAAGACTGCTAACTCTGGGAAACGAACTAGGGGTGGTGGAAGGGGAGGAGGGCGGGGGGTGGGAGTGAATGGGTGACGGGCACTGGGGGTTATTCTGTATGTTAGTAAATTGAACACCAATAAAAAATAAATTAAAAAAAAATGAAACCCTTCTTTTTTTCAGTATATTTGTTTTTTTAATAATAAATTTATTTTTTATTGGTGTTCAATTTGGCAACATACAGCTTAATGCCACTGAGCTGTACACTTAAAAATGGCTAGAATGGTAATTTTTGAGATATATAATTTTTAAAAAAGAGTATAAACACCATCTGGGTCTATTCTTATGTATAAACATCAATTTATACTCTGACATACCTTCTATTCTAGCCTGTCCTCTCACTAGTTCTTGAAAAAAAAAACTGTTCGGAGGGTACCTGGGTGGCTCAGTGGTTGAGCATCTGCCTTTGGCTCGGGTTGTGATCCCAGGGTCCTGGGATCGAGTCCCACATCAGCTTCTCCCACAGGGAACCTGCTTCTCCTTCTGCCTATGTCTCTGCCTCTCTCTGTGTGTCTGTCATGAATAAATAAATACAATCTTTAAAGAAAAAAAAAAAAAAAGAAGAAAGAAAAAACTGTTCATTTCTTCTCCTGAGCATTTGTCATAGTATTCTCTAGCTTGGAAACTATCATTTCTACATCTCCAAAGGCAGCTTAAATTTCTCCTTCTTTTGTTTCCCATACTACTTCTTATTTAAACTTGCGATATGAGTGGTTAATCATGCAGTTTCTTAATATTTCATCATTGCATATTCAGATCTTGTCCTGTTTTCTCTCCCCCAACAGGCCCTAATTTCCTTCACACCCAGGACTGGGTCTCACATGTGGCATAACAGAGAACTCTGAGGCACAGAGTAGATGTCAAAGGTGTAGTGAATGATCAAATGGTGGGTGGAGAGGAGAGAACTGCAGAAGGGTGTCCTATGGACTCCATCTTCTTTCAAGATGGGCAATCTGTGAGGAGTTTGAAGCTCAACCTCTTGGCGGCCACTGGCTTAGCAGAGACACTGGCAGGGCAGAAAGGATGATACACTCTCTACCTAAGAATTGAGGAAGCCTTTCAGAGAGGAAAAAGAAATGCAAGCTCACATCTAAATATCCTGTCAGGAACCTAATCTTTCCCTATTTTTCTGGGTTATGCTTCTGGGTAAGAACAGGGTCCTAGGAAGGTACTGCTGGAGGAGGAGGAAGAAACTGTGAGAAACTCTGGCCCTGTCCTGAAGAAATCTAAGGTAAAAATTGATTGGGTACTACTACTCCCCCGTGAAACAGTGTTATCACCTACCCCCTACCTGCCTTACAGGCACTGAAGTTCAAAACTAGGTAAGAGACATGGCAGTGCTTTGCTCAGTGGCGCCAGAATGAAATAAAAGGAATGACCTAACGCCTAAGTGGCAGAAAGAAACCTTGGCAAGGCAGGGTTTACACCAGGCAGCAGGTGACATCTGAGCTACTCCTGTATACCCTGCCCCATTGAAGGGGCAGCCCAGAGAACACTCTGGGCTGCGCTGTCCAGTGGGGGCAGCCATGCAGTCAAATGCGTCTGTGTGCTGAGTATGACTTGAGATGTGCTGTACGGGTCAAATACACATTGGATTTTGAAGAGTTGGTGAAGGAAAAAAGAATGTAAGATATCTCGTCGCTAACTTCTTATATTGATCACATGCTGAAATAATACTTTTGGATATGGTGGGTTAAGTAAAACACGTTATTAAAGTTAATTTCACCAGTTTCTTTTAACTTCTAATACAGCACACAGGCAGCTCACATTGTGTTTCTATTGGACAGCGCTGCCCCCTAGGGGATGGTGGTGGCCTGACATCTCCAAGGCTACGGATGCCTTCTCTGCACCAAACATCCAGTCCTGCAGTCCTCCCACACCTCCCCACCCCAAGCATCGGTTTTCTCTTCCCTCATTCTGGGGAAGAGCTGGCCCCCCTCCTTCATCCGTAGACTGAGGGGCTCGCCTCTCTGCCCGCACTATCTGAGTTGGTTCCTTCACATCACTTTTCCTTCCCATCTGGAGTGTGGACTCCCACACTGAGCGCTTTAGGTTCCCAGCACTGTGGTAGAGGGGCGCCCCCGGGGGCAGTGCAGGCAGCCCGTGCACCAGCTTACCTCCGGCGCTCAGCATCGCCAATCTCCTCCAGCAAGCTCTCATCTAACTGTCACGCGCGGCCACGCACGGCCGTCACCACGGCAACTCAGTCTCACAGGCCACCTGAGTCACTCGACAACTGTGAGGCCGCAGGCTCAGAAAGGTCGCCAAGCCGGCAACAGGCACACAGGGCGCTTGCGCTCTACAGCCACCGCCGCCCCTCCCCCCCCCCCCCCCCCCCAGCTCCTCCAGGGCCCGCCATCGCGTCTTCGGAGTCCAAGCCTATCTGTTGCACGCTCCTCAGAGAGGGCTATTAGCTACCCCTGGCCCCCGAGGGCGCAAGGAGGTACTCCAGCCTTCCCTAAGGATCCTGGGAGTTGTAGTCCGCAGCCCAGACACAGGCGGGGTCTACCGGGCACCGTCCTTCCACAAGTGGCTAGAGAGGAGGTCGCTACCTTGGCAGCTGCGTCAGCCCCAAGGAACTCAAGGACCAGGACCTCCGTCCTGAGCTAGCACCCACCAGCTCCCTAGGCCCAGCTGCCTGCTAGAACACCTGCAGCCATGGGCGTCCAGACAGAGAAGGCGCCAGTGTAATTACAGGACAAGCACTTGGTGTACCAGCAGACTACAGGGGACAGAGTGAGGTCGTGAAGATTAACTTCCGCCACAGCTATGGGTTGACTGCCTTGCATGAGTCAGATACTATCCCAGGCTCAGGAGTGCAGAGAACCCAGACAGGTATGGGCCCTGCCCTCGAGGAGTTAATCAGTTACTGAGCAGTTGAGTCCTCGTGCAAGGATATAGGAAGTTACTAAAAACAGTAGCTAATCCCTAGCCCACAGCAACACTAGAGATGGGATCCCATAGGAGACTTTCAACCAGAGAAATGCCTGAGACACCCAGGCCTCGACTCCACAGATACCGTCGGCTCTGGGTCTATAGACCACCTGCATGTATCAAAGCACTGCTGTAAGGAACAATAAAATTTAGCCAGGCAAAGGTGAAGGGCAAATACCAGTTACATGAATAATCTCCCAAACACTATGCAATGCAATGAAAAATTATGTTCATTCTACCTTCAAACTATCAAATTCATTTACTTTTCTCCACTTGCCTAAATACCACCATAGTCCGTCCACCTGAGGGGTCTACAAAAAAAGGGGTCTGTGTGCTTCTTGGGATGTGCACACTTTCCAAGGGTTAGGTGGGAAAGGCTATGTTCAATTTTCACATTCGGGTGCTTAAAACTTGACACTTTGTTGGTGCATGTCCATCTCCACAATCACTTTCTTTCTTTTTTTTTTTTTATTTTTAAAAGATTTATTTATTTATTTACTTATTTATGATAGACATAGAGAGAGAGAGACAGAAACACAGGAGGAGGGAGAAGCAGGCTCCATGCCAGGAGCCCGAAGTGGGACTCGATCCCAGGTCTCCAGGATCGCACCCTGGGCCAAAGGCAGGCGCCAAACCGCTGAGCCACCCAGGGATCCCCCTCCACAATCACTTTCATGAAAGTTACAAAGGAAAGCATATTCATTATTCATCTTGAAATATTCATGCCGATAACTGAAGTGTACTTTCCCAGGATTTAAAAATCTCAGTGGCCCCGATGTTTATAGCAGCAATGGCCACGATAGCCAAACTGTGGAAGGAGCCTCGGTATCCAACGAAAGATGAATGGATAAAGAAGACGTGGTTTATGTATACAATGGAATATTACTCAGCTATTAGAAATGACAAATACCCACCATTTGCTTCAACGTGGATGGAACTGGAGGGTATTATGCTGAGTGAAGTAAGTCAGTCGGAGAAGGACAAACATTATATGTTCTCATTCATTTGGGGAATATAAATAATAGTGAAAGGGAATAGAAGGGAAGGGAGAAGAAATGTGTGGGAAATATCAGAAAGGGAGACAGAACGTAAAGACTGCTAACTCTGGGAAACGAACTAGGGGTGGTAGAAGGGGAGGAGGGCGGGGGGTGGGAGTGAATGGGTGACGGGCACTGAGGGTTATTCTGTATGTTAGTAAATTGAACACCAATAAAAAATAAATTAAAAAAAAATAAAAATAAAAATCTCAGTGGGCGGGCAAAATACAGGAACACCACCAATTATTAGTTTGGAAAAACCCTCCATCAGTGAGATAATCAAATCATCAATTCTTTAGGACTTGAAATATCCTATCGTACACACACTAATTTCTGCTGGGAATGATGCATGGTTCCAAAACATCAGTAGCTTAGGCTGCGTTGAGACATTATGATTTCATATATTACTGTACAATGGGCCATACGCATGATTTGACACCTAATGCGCCACAATATTATTATATAATTTATATTTTCTGAAAAACAGACTCCTACATTTTCCCCATAATAATGGTCTTTGCCAATTATTCTTGATGCTTGAGCCTGCAAGAGAAAATCACATAAAATAACTTAATCAGGTTAGAATAATAAACATTTTCAGATTATCTGGACTATTTTATTATTTTATTTTATATCTGGAGTATTTTCTGATGATACCATGTATCGGAGATGCATGGATGATGATGAATGATACCAACAATATTTTCTGATGATACCATGTATCGGAGATGCACTGAATGATACCAACAAATTAAAAGTTTGCAAGATTCTTTGAGATAAATTAGCTTCTTAAAATAGTTAAAACTATTTAGTACAAATTAAATCAATAAGTATTCCAATTATCATTACCTTAGTTCATCTTACAAAATATTTTATGTCTTCCACCTCTTTTAAATAAACAAAAGGCCAGCTACAAGACAATTTTTAGCAGTATATCCATTTCTCTGTCTTATTTATTTATTTATATATTTATTTATTTATAGAAGAGCATGAGCAGGGGAGGGGCAGAGGGAGAGGGAGAGAAAGAATCTCAAGTAGACTAACAGTGAGCATGGAGCCCCACTGGGGCTCGATCTCACAACCCTGAGATCACCACCTGAGCAGAAATCAACAGTTAGGTGCTTAACTGACTGAGCCACACAGATGCCGCCATTTATCGTTCTTCATGACATGACAAAGAGTTGACCATAATACCTAATAAAATTAATGAACTTATTTCTGAGGTTTACATGATTGTGATTTATTTATTCCTGAAAGATCGCTGGAGTGAAAAACATGGATGCATGTCATGCTTTCCCCGTTATAATGCCTTATTTGATAACATAAAATTTTAGGTACATATCACATAGGTTTATAATACACTCAATGATGATAAATAGCCTTTTTAACAAGTTTTGCAATTGATTAGAAGATGGATAAAATATCATATAAATGATCTATATCATTTAAAGCTCAATATCGAAGACTTCAGTAATATGCTTATTCAAAGAAGTATCCTATCATGTATTTCTTAGTAGTTTAAAAAATATTCTTCCAGGGGCATCTGGGTGGCTCAGTCAGTTAAACATCTGCTTTCAGCTCACGTCATGATCCCCAGGTCCTGTGATGGAGACCCACATTAGGCTCCCTACTTAGCGGGGAGTCTGCTTCTCCCTCTACCTCTACTTCTGCCTCTGCCTCTGCCCCTCCCTGCCTGCTTATGCTCTCTCTCATGCTCTCTCTTGTGATCTCTCTCTCTCAAATATACAAATAAAATCTTTAAAAAATATTATTCCAACTGCATATTAGCACAATTATTTAATTTGGAAAGAGAAAGAGTCATACTGATCTGACAGAAATTAAGGCCAATGTGCTTCATTGGTGTGACAATGATAAAGGCCTTTTCCAGTAAAGTTCCAGGGCATATATTTCCCATACACTGAATGAGCTAGATCTGCAACTTTAAAGTTTTAGCAACAATATGTAGAAAACATGCATAAGATATTTTTATCCTTTTTATCATTTTTATAAGGAACTAATTATTGGCAAAATAATTTTCATCAAGAACTAATTATTGGCAAAGCATATATTTAAATCAATTCTCAGTATACCTGGACTTTTCCAAGCAAATCAAATGAAAGAGTAGTTCTAACTGAAAGAAAAAGAGATAGAATTTATAGCTACGTCTTTGCAAAGGCTTTTTTCAGCATATTTTATTTTTTTAATATTTATTTATTTTTATTGGAGTTCAATTTGCCAACATATAGCATAACACCCAGTGCTCATCCCATCAAGTGCCCCCCCTCAGTGCCCGTCACCCAGTCACACACACACCCCCCCCCCCGCCCACCTCCATTTCTACCACCCCTTGCAAAGGCTTTTTGATATGTTTCTCAGAAATTGTGAAACAAAGGACTCTAATGAGTGGAGGATCCATCCTTTTTCAGGCCAGGTAGTTTCCAAAAGGACTTAATAGAGTTGTCAGCTGATTGATAGATCCTTAAAAACAATTTTTAATGAGAGATTGTTGTGTGATTGTGGGTTAACCTCATGGAAGGAATTCAAAGAATGAGATGACATACTACATTAAATCTGCTTTTGCTCCCACCCGCTTCTTCTTTTTTTCCTTTGACTTTTTGAGGTTTTTAAATTGGAGAATAATTGACATATAATATCATATCAGTAAGACAGTGATTGGACATTCATATAATTACAAAATGGTCACCATGGTAAGTCTCATTACCATCTGTCACCGTACAAAGTCCTTACAATATTTTTTAAGTCATTACAATATTATTGACTATATTCTCTATGCTGTACATTACATCCCTGTGTCTTATTTATTTCATAACAGGAAGTTTTTACTTCTTTTTTTTCTTTTTTAGGAAGTTTTTACTTCTTAATCCTCTTCACCTATCTCATCCATATCTCTCCCCGTCTGGCAACCATCCTTTTGTTCTCTGTATCTGTGAGTCTGTTTCCATTTTGTTTCGTTTATTTGTTTGTTTGTTTGTTTGTTTGTTTTTTAGATTCCACATGTAAGTAAAGTCCCATGGTATTTGTCTTTCTCTGTCTGGTTTATTTCACTTAGCATGATACCCTCTAGGTCCATCCATGTTGTTACAAAGGGCAAGATGTCCTTTTTCTGTGTGGCTGAATAATATTTCATTGTATATACACCACATATTCTTTCTTTCTTTATTTTTTTATGGGTGTTCAATTGGCCAACATATAGCATAACACCCAGTGCTCATCCCATCAAGTGTCCCCCTCAGTCCCCATCACCCAGTCACCCCCCACACCCCACCCACCTCCCTTTCTACCACCCCTTGTTCCTTTCCCAGAGTTAGGAGTCTCTCATGTTCTGTCTCCCTTTCCGATATCTCCCACTCATTTTTTCTCCTTTCCCCTTTATTCCCTTTCACTATTTTTTATATTCCCCAAATGAATGAGACCATATAATGTTTGTCCTTCTCCGATTGACTTATTTCACTTAGCATAATACCCGCCAGTTCCATCCACGTCGAAGCAAATGGTGGGTATTTGTCGTTTCTAATGGCTGAGGAATATTCCATTGTATACGTATACCACATCTTCTTTATCCATTTATCTTTTGATGGACACCGAGGCTCCTTCCACAGTTTACACCACATATTCTTTACCCATTTATCTATCGATGGACATTTAGGTTGCTTCCATATCTCAGCTATTGTAAATAATGCTGTGATGAACACAGGGGTGCATATTCTTTTTTAAATTTGCTTTTTTAGGGCAGCGCAGGTAGCTCGGCAGTTTAGCACCGCCTTCAGCCCAGGGTGTGATCCTGGAGACCTGGAATCAAGTCCCACGCTGGGCTCCCTGTATGGATCCTGCTTCTTCCTCTACCTGTGTCTCTGCCTCTCTCTCTCTCTGTGTCTCTCATGAGTAAATAAATAACATCTTTAAAAATAAATAAATTTGCTTTTTTATTTTCTACTTTTTGATAAATACCTAGAAAGGGAATTATTGGATCATATATATTTCTATTTTTAGTTATTTGGGGAACCTCCAAAATGTTTTCCATAGTGGCTGCACCAATTTACATTCCTACCAACAGTGCACAATGGTATTAAAAATAGAACTACCATATAATCCAATAATCCACTACTGGATATTTAACTGAGGACAAAGAAAGCACTAACTTGAAAAGATATGTGCTCCCCTGTGTTTATTGCAACATTATTTACAGTAGCCAACATATGGAAGCAACCTAAGTGTCCATTAAAAGAAGAATTGATAAGGAAGATGTGGGGTACATACACACACACGCAATGGAATATTGCACAGCCATTATAAAAGAATGAGAGGGGCAGCCCAGGTGGCTCAGTGGTTTAGCGCCACCTTCAGCCCAGGGCCTGATCCTGGAGACCCCGGATTGAGTCCCGCGTCAGGCTCCCTGCATGGAGCCTGCTTCTCCCTCTGCCTCTGCCTCTGCCTCCCTCTCTCTCTCTCTCTCTCTCTCTCTCTCTCATGAATAAGTAAATAAATAAAATCCTGAACATTAAAAAAAAATAAAAAAGAATGAGATCCAGCCATTTGTGACAACATGGATGGACCTGGAAGATATTTTGCTAAGTGAAATTAGTCAGACTGAGAAAGACAAATACCATATGATTTCACTCATGTGTGGAATCTAAAACACAAAAAAAATTAATAAACAAGCAATCATCAGAATCAGACCTGCAAATACAGAGAACAAAATGATGGTTGCTGGGGGTTGATGGGGGGTTCGGTAAAATGAGTGAAAGGATGCGGGAGATAGACTTCCAGTTGTGGAATGAATATGCCACAAGAATAAAAGGTACAGCATAGGGAATATGGTCAATGATATTGTAATAGCACTGTTCAGTGACAGATAGTAGCTACACCTGTGGTGAGTATAGTGTAAGGGATAGAGAAGTTGAATCTCTATGTTGTACACCTGAAACTAATATAACTTTGCATATCAACTATACTCTAATAAAAAATTAAAACAAAAAGTTTTCCCCCAAACTCCAAAAAATCCCCACCCAAAACAAAACAAAAAACCCAAACCAAAAAAAAAAAAAAAAAAAAAACAATGCACAAGAGTGCCCTTTTCACCACTCCTCGGTAATACAGGTTAGTTTTTGTCTTTTTGACAGTAGTCATCCTGACAAGTGTGAGATGTTATCTCACTGTAATTTTGATTTACTCACTGATGATGAGTGATGTCAAGCATCTTTTCATGGGCCTGTTGGCCATCCACATGTCTTCTTTGGAAAAATGTCTACTTAGGTCCTCTGCCCATTTTTCATCAGCTTAGGGTTTTGGGGGGACTGGTAGGGGATATTGAGTTTATGGCTTCTTTATATATTTGATTTTCACTCCTTCTCATATATCAATTGTAAATACATTCTCTCCCCTTCAGCCGATTGTCTTTTTGTTGTGTTAGTGGTTTCCTTTGCTGTGCAAAGCCGTTTTAGTCTGATTAGTCCCAGTTTGTTTATTTTTGTTGCCCTTTCCTGAGGAGACAGATCCAAAAAAAATCCATCACTAGGAGCAATGTCAGACCAACAGAGCTTACTGCCTGTACTCCCAGGATTTTTATGGTTTCAGGTCTTACATTTAAGCCTTTAATCCATTTTGAGTTTATTTTTGTATATGGTGTAAGAAAATGGTCCAGTTTTATTTTTTGCATGTAGTTGTCCAGTTTTCCAAACACCATTTATTGAAGGGACTGTGTTTTCCCCCATTGTATATTCTTGACTCCTATGCCGTAGGCTTTTTGAGCCATACAAATATGAGTTCATTCCTGGGCTCTCTATTCTGTTTTTACTGAACTATGTTTCTGTTTTTGTGCCAGGACCAAACTGTTTTGATTACTATAACTCTGTGGTATAACCTGAAATCTTGGGGCATAATACCTCTAGCTGTTTTCTTCTTCCTCAAGATTGCCTTGGATATTTGGGATATTTTGTAATTCCATACAAATCCTAAGGGTCCCTGTTTTAGCCCTGTGGAAGACAGCCATTGGTATTTTTGATAGAGATTCCTTTGGATCTGTAGATTGCTTTGGATGATATGGATATTTCAATAATATTAATTCTTCCAGTCCATGAGCATGGCATATGTTTCCATTTGTTTGAGTTGTCTTCAATTTCTTTCAGCAGTGTCTTATAGTTTCCAGAGGTCAGGACTTTCACCTCCCTGGGTAAGTTTATTCCTAGGTATTTTATTCTTTTTGGCACAATTGTAAATAGGATTGTTTTCTTAATTTCTCCTTCTGGTAGTTTGTTATTAGTGTATAGAAGTGCAACAGATTTCTGTATGTTGATTTTGTATCCTGCAACTGTACTGAATTCATTCATTGTTCTAAAAGTTTTGGGGTGGAGGCTTTAGGGTTTTCTGTATACAAGTAGTATCATGTCATCTGCAAATAGTGACAGTTTTACTTTTTCCTCTCCAATTTGTTTTTTTAAAGATTTTATTACTTTATTCCTGAGAGACAAGAGAGAGAGAGGCACAGAGACAGGCAGAGGGAGAAATGGGCTCCATGCAGGAAGCCCCACGCGGGACTCGATCCTGGGTCTCCAGGATCACACCGTGGGCTGCAGGAAGCACCAAACCGCTGAGCCACCCGGGCTGCCCCTTTCCTGTCCAATTTGAATGCCTTTTATTTCTTTTTGTTTTCCAACTGCTGTGGCTAGTCTCATCTGATTCTTTGGATTTAAAAAAAGGTAAATGATCCTGCCTCATATTCTCACTCCTCATACTTATCCATGAAAATATTAATTCATTGAAAAAAAATCCCATCCATCTCTCCTACCGATTCATTTCCATCCAAATTTTACTTTTTACTTATTTCTGAAAAAAAATTTACTAAGTTATTCTGAGCAGCTGGGTAATATGATCAATAATTGTGCTGGTGGAAAATTCAAAAATGAAGAGTCTTAGCACAGTGAACAAATATTGCAATGGAGAAAATAGCATTTCAATTTATTTATATATTTTTGTTGCAGAGAACCACTATAGGGTTCGGTAAAAGATGTTGAGGATGAAAGAGAGATTTCATTCAGATAAAATTATGTGAGGGAGGGGGAGTAGAGATAAAATGAAGATGTCGATTTTCCAACTTAGGACAGCTGTTTCTTGTATTTTTAAGTAGATGATGATGGGTGTCAAATTGCCAGGATATTTAGATTTCACTGGGTAGCATCAATATAGTAATGTTAAACTTTTGTTTTAAAATGTCCACACTGGGGCAAGCAGCCCTGATGGCCAGGCGGTTTAGCACCGCCTTCAGCCCAGGCTGTGATCCTGGGGACCTGGGATCGAGTCCCACGTCTGGCTCCCTGCGTGGAGTTTGCTTCTCCTTTTGCCTGTGTCTCTGCCTCTCTCTCTCTCTCTCTCTCTTTCTCTCTCTCGAATAAATAAATAAAATCTTTTTTTAAAAAAAAGAATGACCTCATTTTAAAATAAATAAATACATAAATACATAAATAAATAAATAAATAAATAAATAAATAAATAAATAAAGTCCACACTGCTTGAAGGGGGCAAGATGGCAGAAGAGTAGGATCCCCAAGTCATCTGTCCCCACCAAATTACCTAGATAACTTTCAAATCATCCTGAAAACCTACGAATTTGGCCTGAGATTTAAAGAGAGAACAGCTAGAATGCTACAGTGAGAAGAGCTCACACTTCTATCAAGGTAGGAAAACGGGAAAAAATAATAAAGAAATAAAACAGCATCCAAGGGGAAGGGGCCCCACGAGGAGCCGGGTGAGAGCCCCCAGGACAGGAAAGCCCCATCCCGGAGAAGCAGGAGCTTCAGCAATCTTCCCGAAGGGAAAGGCGCTTGCAGGGAGCTCCGGCAGGACCCCAGGAGGGGCAGTGGAGCCCCCAGGTTCCCGGGGTCACTAACAGAGGAAGTGCGCCGCTGAGGAGAGCACACCACACACCGCCGGCCAGGCTCCCTAAAGGGCGGAGCGCCCCGATGGGACCCGGGACCCGGGAGCAGCTCGAAGGTGGCCGAGGCAGCGGCTCCGCGGGGAGGGGGCTGCGGGCCTGGGAGCGTGATTCCAGCTGCACAGGTCCCGGAGCCCAGGGCACCAGGGGACACAGCTCAGGATCCGGCACTCCCCGCCCCCGGAAGAGCAGAGGCCAGGAGGGCACAGGGCAGCAAGGACACTCCTACCGCCGGGAGGCCCCGAGTTGTGCAGGTCCACGCCCCCGGCGCCCGAGGCATCCAGGCCCCTGCAGACTGGGAGCTGCAGTAGATACTGCTATAGCTGACTCCATGGCTGGAGAGCTGGCCGCAGCCACTGTTGTTGTTCCTCCTGGGGCCTGACAGGATAAACAACCCCCACTGAGCTTCACAGCGCCCAAACCGGATAAACAGGATAAACAACTTGCACTGAGCCAGGCACCAGGCACGAGGCCGAGCAGCTCCCCCAGGTGCTCACACCTGAGAATCAGCACAGCAGACCCTCCCCCAGAAGAGCAGCTAGAAGGACAGGGGAAAAGCAAGTTATTGAACAAGCAGCACTGGAAAGATTCAGGGGAAGACAAGGGATTTACAGTATATAGAATCAGACAATACTCACACTTGTTTTTTTTTTCTCTTTGCTTCCCCCACCTTTTTTTTTCTTTTCTCTTTTTTCTTCTTTTTTTTCTTTTCTTTTTTCTCGTCTCTCGTTTTCTCCTTTTCCCAGTACAACTTGTTTTTGCACTGAGCAAAATGACTAGAAGGAAAAACTCACCTCAAAAGAAAGAATCAGAAATAGTCCTCTCTCCCAGAGAGTTACAAAATTTGGGTTACAATTCAATGTCAGAAAGCCAATTCAGAAGCACAATGATAAAGCCACTGGTTGCTCTAGAAAAAAGCATAAAGGATTCAAGAGACTTCATGACTGCAGAATTTAGATCTAATCAGGCAGAAATTAAAAATCAATTAAATGAGATGCAATCCAAACTAGAGGTCTTAACGACCAGAGTTAACGAGGTAGAAAAACAAGTGAGTGACATAGAAGACAAGTTGATGCCAAGGAGGGAAACTGAGGAAAAAAGAGAAAAACAATTAAAAGATCATGAGGATAGGTTAAGGGAAAAATATGACAACCTCAGAAAGAAAAATCTACGTTTAATTGGGGTTCCCGAGGGTGCCAAAAGGGACAGAGGTCCAGATTTTGTATTTGAACAAATCATAGCTGAGAACTTCCCTAATTTGTGGAGGGAAACAGGCATTCAGATCCAGGAAATAGAGATATCCCCCCCCCCAAATCAATAAAAACCGCTCAAAACCTCGACATTTCATAGTGAAACTTGCAAATTCCAAAGACAAAGAGATCCTTAAAGCAGCAAGAGACAAGAAATCTCTAACGTTTATGGGGAGAAATATGAGATTAACAGCAGACCTCTCCATAGAGAACTGGCAGGCCAGAAAGGGCTGGCAGGATATATTCAGGGTCCTAAATGAAGAAGAACATGCAGCCAAGAATATTTTATCCAGCAAGACTCTGATTCATAATAAAAGGAGAGATGAAGAGCTTCCAAGATAGGCAGAAACAGAAAGAATATGTAACCACCAAATCAGCTCTGCAAAACCTAAAAAGGGGGACTCTGTAACAGAGGAAGTCCAAGGGAACAATCCACAAAAACAGGGACTGAATAGATACCATGATGACACTAAACTCATATCTTTCAATAGTAACTCGAACGTGAATGGGCTTAATGACCTCATCAAAAGAGGCAGGGTTTCAGACTGGATAAAAAAACAAGACCCATCTATTTGCAGTCTACAAGAGACTCGTTTTAGACATAAAGACACCTACAGCCTGAAAATAAAAGGTTGGAGAACCATGTACCATTCAAATGGTCCTCAAAAGAAAGCAGGGGTAGCCATCCTTAGATCAGATAAACTAAAATTTACCCCGAAGACTGTAGTGAGGGATGAAGAGGGACACTATCTCATACTTAAAGGATCTGTCCAACAAGAGGACTTAACAATCCTCAATATATATGCCTCGAATGTGGGAGCTGCCAAATATTTAAACCAATTAATAACCAAAGTGAAGAAATACTTAGATAATAATACACTTATACTTGATGACTTCAATCTAGCTCTTTCTACCCTCGATAGGTCTTCTAAGCACAACATCTCCAAAGAAACGAGAGCTTTAAATGATACACTGGACCAGATGGATTTCACAGATATCTACAGAACTTTACGTCCAAACTCAACTGAATATACATTCTTCTCAAGTGCACATGGAACTTTCTCCAGAATAGACCACATACTGGGTCACAAATCGGGTCTGAACCGATACCAAAAGATTGGGATCGTCCCCTGCATATTCTCAGACCATAATGCCTTGAAATTAGAACTAAATCACAACAAGAAGTTTGGAAGGACCTCAAACACGTGGAGGTTAAGGACCATCCTGCTAAAAGAGGAAAGGGTGAACCAGGAAATTAAGGAAGAATTAAAAAGATTCATGGAAACTAATGAGAATGAAGATACAACCATTCAAAATCTTTGGGATGCAGCAAAAGCAGTCCAAAGGGGGAAATACATCGCAATACAAGCATCCATTCAAAGACTGGAAACAACTCAAATACAAAAGCTAACCTTACACATAAAGGAGCTAGAGAAAAAGCAGCAGATGGACCCTACGCCCAGCAGAAGAAGAGAATTAATTAAGATTCGAGCAGAACTCAACGAAATCGAGACCAGAAGAACTGTGGAACAGATCAACAGAACCAGGAGTTGGTTCTTTGAAAGAATTAATAAGATAGGTAAACCATTAGCCAGCCTTATTAAAAAGAAGAGAGAGAAGACTCAAATTAATAAAATCATGAATGAGAAAGGATAGATCACTACCAACACCAAGGAAATACAAACGATTTTAAAAACATATTATGAACAGCTATACGCCAATAAATTAGGCAATCTAGAAGAAATGGACGCATTCCTGGAAAGCCACAAACTACCAAAACGGGAACAGGAAGAAATAGAAAACCTGAACAGGCCAATAACCAGGGAGCAAATTGAAGCCGTCATCAAAAACCTCCCAAGACACAAGAGTCCAGGGCCAGATGGCTTCCCAGGGGAATTTTATCAAACGTTTAAAGAAGAAACCATACCTATTCTCCTAAACTGTTTGGAAAGATAGAAAGAGATGGAGTACTTCCAAATTCGTTCTATGAGGCCAGCATCACCTTAATTCCAAAATCAGACAAAGACCCCACCAAAGAGGAGAATTACAGACCAATATCCCTGATGAACATGGATGCAAAAATTCTCAACAAGATACTGGCCAATAGGATCCAACAGTACATTAAGAAAATTATTCACCATGACCAAGTAGGATTTATCCCCGGGACACAACGCTGGTTCAACACCCGTAAAACAATCAATGTGATTCGTCATATCAGCAAGAGAAAAACCAAGAACCATAGGATCCTCTCATTAGATGCAGAGAAAGCATTTGACAAAATACAGCATCCATTCCTGATCAAAACTCTTCAGGGTGTAGGGATAGAGGGAACCTTCCTCAACATCTTAAAAGCCATCTACGAAAAGCCCACAGCAAATATCATTCTCAATGGGGAAGCACTGGGAGCCTTTCCCCTAAGATCAGGAACAAGAAAGGGATGTCCACTCTCACCACTGCTATTCAACATAGTACTGGAAGTCCTAGCCTCAGCAATCAGACAACAAAAAAGACGTTAAAGGCATTCAAATTGGCAAAGAAGAAGTCAAACTCTCCCTCTTCGCCGATGACATGATACTCCACATAGAAAACCCAAAAGCCTCCACCCCAAGATTGCTAGAGCTCATACAGCAATTCCGTAGCGTGGCAGGATACAAAATCAATGCCCAGAAATCAGTGGCATTTCTATACACTAACAATGAGACTGAAGAAAGAGAAATTAAGGAGTCAATCCCATTTACAATTGCACCCAAAAGCATAAGATACCTAGGAATAAACCTAACCAAAGATGTAAAGGATCTATACCCTCAAAACTACAGAACACTTCTGAAAGAAATTGAGGAAGACACAAAGAGATGGAAAAATATTCCATGCCCATGGATTGGCAGAATTAATATGGTGAAAATGTCAACGTTACCCAGGGCAATTTACAGGTTTAATGCAATCCCTATCAAAATACCATGGACTTTCTTCAGAGTTAGAACAAATTATTTTAAGATTTGTGTGGAATCAGAAAAGATCCCGAATAGCCAGGGGAATTTTAAAAAAGAAAACCATAGCTGGGGGCATCACAGTGCCAGATTTCAGGTTGTACTATAAAGCTGTGGTCATCAAGACAGTGTGGTACTGGCACAAAAGCAGACACATAGATCAATGGAACAGAATAGAGAACCCAGACGTGGACCCTGAACGTTATGGTCAACTAATATTCGATAAAGGAGGAAAGACTATCCACTGGAAGAAAGACAGTCTCTTCAATAAATGGTGCTGGGAAAATTGGACATCCACATGCAGAAGAATGAAACTAGACCACTCTCTTTCACCGTTCGCAAAGATAAACTCAAAATGGATGAAAGATCTAAATGTGAGACAAGATTCCATCAAAATCCTAGAGGAGAACACAGGCAACACCCTTTTTGAACTCGGCCACAGTAACTTCTTGCAAGATACATCCACGAAGGCAAAAGAAACAAAGGCAAAATTGAACTATTGGGACTTCATCAAGATAAGAAGCTTTTGCACAGCAAAGGATACAGTCAACAAAACTAAAAGACAACCTACAGAATGGGAGAAGATATTTGCAAATGACGTATCAGATAAAGGGCTAGTTTCCAATATCTATAAAGAACTTAGTAAACTCAACAGCAAAGAAACAAACAATCCAATCATGAAATGGGCAAAAGACATGAAGAGAAATCTCACAGAGGAAGACATAGACATGGCCAATATGCACATGAGAAAATGCTCCGCATCACTGGCCATCAGGGAAATACAAATCAAAACCACAATGAGATAGCACCTCACACCAGTGAGAATGGTGAAAATTAACAAGGCAGGAATCCACAAATGTTGGAGAGGATGCGGAGAAAAGGGAACCCTCTTGCACTGCTGGTGGGAATGTGAACTGGCGCAGCCACTCTGGAAAACTGTGTGGAGGTTCCTCAAAGAGTTAAAAATAGACCTGCCCTACGACCCAGCAATTGCACTGCTGGGGATTTACCCCAAAGATACAGATGCAGTGAAATGCCGGGACACCTGCACCCCGATGTTTATGGCAGCCATGTCCGCAATAGCCAAACTGTGGAAGGAGCCTCGGTGTCCATCGAAAGATGAATGGATAAAGAAGCTGTGGTCTATGTATACAATGGAATATTCCTCAGCCATTAGAAACAACAAATACCACCATTTGCTTCAACGTGGATGGAACGGGAAGGTATTATGCTGAGTGAAGTAAGTCAATCGGAGAAGGACAAACATTGTATGTTCTCATTCATTTGGGGAATATAAATAACAGTGAAAGGGGATAAAGGAGAAAGGAGAAAAAATGAGTGGGAAATATCAGAAAGGGAGACAGAACATGGAAGACTCCTGACTCTGGGAAACGAACTAGGGGTGGTGGAAGATGGGGAGGGCGGGGAGTGGGGGTGACTGGGTGGCAGGTACTGAGGGGGGCACTAGACGGGATGAGCACTGGGTGTTATTTTATATGTTGGCAAATTGAACACCAATAAAAATAAATTTATAAAACAAAACAAAACAAAACAAAAATACAGATGCAGTGAAACGCCAAAACACCTGCACCAAGATCTTTATAGCAGCAATGTCCACAATAGGCAAAATGTGGAAGGAGCCTCGGTGCCCATCGAAAGATGAATGGATAAAAAAGATGTGGTCTATGGATACAATGGAATATTCCTCAGCCATTAGAAACGACAAATACCCACCATTTGCTTCAACGTGGATGGAACTGGAGGGTATTATGCTGAGTGAAATAAGTCAGTCGGAGAAGGACAAACATTATATGGCCTCATTCATTTGATAAATTTTGATTAATTCATTTGGGGAAAATAAAAAATAGTGAAAAAGAATAAAGGGGAAAGGAGAGAAAATGGGTGGGAAATATCAGAATGGGACACAGAACATGAAAGACTCTTTAACTCTGGGAAACGAACAAGGGGTGGTGGAAAGGGAGGTGGCCAGGGTGTGGGGGTGGCTGGGTGACAGGCACTGAGGGGGGCACTTGATGGGATGAGCACTGGGTGTTATGCTCTATGTTGGCAAATTGAACACCAATAAAAAAATAATAGAATAAAATGTCCACAATTATGATGTAGTATAAATGACATATTTACAATTTAGACGTAGATTGAAATATTTTATTTTTTAATAACAAATTTATTTTTATTAAAACCACAGTGAGATACCACCTCATATCAGTGAGAATGCGAAAATTACAAGACAGGGAATAGAAATATTGGCGAGGATGTGAAGAAATAATAACTGGTGTTATTTCATCAATATTTGATAAAATTCACTAGTGAGACAAACTGAGATAATCCTAATTCTGTGACCAAAAAAAAGGTGGTATCTCACTGTGATTTTGATTTGTACTTTCCTGATGGCAAGTGTTGCGAAGCATTTTTCATATGCTTGTTGGCCATGTGTAGGTCTTCTTCGGAGAAATGTCTGTCCGTGTCTTCTGCCCATTTCATGACTGGATTGTTTGTTTCTTTGGTGTTGATTTTGATAAGTTCTATATAGATCTTGGATACTAGTCCTTTATCTGATAAGACATTTGCAAACACCTTCTCCCATTCTGTAGGTTGTCTTTTTTGTTGTTGTTGACTGTTCCTTTGCTATACAGAAGCTTTTTATCTTGAGGAGGTCCCAAGAGCTCATTATTGCTTTCGTTTTCCTTCCCTTCATAGATGTGTCTTGCAAGAAGTTGCTGTGGCCAAGTTCAAAAAGGGTGTTGTCTGTGTTCTCCTCTAGGATTTTGCTGGATTCTTGTCTCACACTTAGATCTTCCAAGCATTTTGAGTTCATCTTTGTGTATGGTGTAAGAGAATGGTCCGGTTTTATTCTTCTGCATGTGGCTGTCCAATTTTCCCAGCACCGTTTACTGAAGAGACTGTCTTTCTGCCCCTGGAGATTCTTTCCTGCTTCGTCAAAGATGAGTTGACCATAGAGTTGAGGGCCCATTTCTGGGTTCTCTACTCTGTTCTATTGATCTATGTGTCTGTTTTTGTGCCAGTACCAGACTGTCTTGATGATCACAGCTTTGTAATACAGCCTGAAGTCAGGCATTGTGATGCCCCCAGGTTTGTTTTTGTTTTTCAACATTCCTCCGGCTATTTGGGGTCTTTTCTGGTTCCATACAAATTTTAGGATTATTAGTCCCAGCTCTGTGAAAAATGTGGATGGTATGTTGATAGGGATTGCACTGAACGTGTAGATTGATCTGGATAGCATAGACATTTTCACAATATATATTCTCCCAATCCATGGGCATGGTATGTCTTTCCATCTCTTTACGTTTTCCTTGATTTCTTTCAGAAGTCTTCTGTAGTTTTTAGGGTATATATATCCTTTACCTCTTTGCTTAGGTTTATTCCTAGGTATCTTATGGTTTTGCGTGTAATTGTAAATGGGATTGACTCCTTATTCCTCTCCCAATTTCTCTTTCTTCAGTATCGTTGTTAGTGTATAGAAATGCAACTGATTTCTGTGCATTGATTTTGTATCCTGCCACATTGCTGAATTGCTGTATGAGTTCTAGCGATCTTGGGTGGAGTCTTTTGGGTTTTCTATGTCCAGTATCATGTCATCTGCGAAGAGGGAGAGTTTGACTTCTTCTTTGTCAATTTGAAAGCCGTTTATTTCCTGTTGTCTGATTGCTGAGGCTAGGACTTCCAGCACTATGTTGAGTAACAATGGTGAGAGTGGACGCCCCTGTCATGATCCTGACCTTAGGGGAAAGGCTCTCCGTTTTTCCCCATTGAGAATGATATTCGATGTGGGCTTTTCATAAATGGCTTTTATGATATTGAGCTATGTTCCCTCTATCCCTACACATTGAAAATGTTTAATCAGGAATGGGTGCTGTATTTTGTCAAATGCTTTCTCTGCATCTATCGAGAGGATCATATGGCTGTTGTCTTTTCTCTGATTGATGTGATCTATCACGTGGATTGTTTTATGAATGTTGACCCACCCTTGCATCCTGGGGATAAATCCTCTCAATGTACAGTTGGATCCTATTGGCTACTATCTTGGTGAGAATTTTGGCATCCATGTTCATCGGGGATATTGGTCTGTAAATTCTCCTTTTTGGTGGGGTCTTTGTCTGGTGTTGGGATCAAGGTAATGCTGGCCTCATAGAACGAGTTTGGAAGTAGTCCCTCCATTTCTTCCCTTGAAACAGCTTTAGTAGAAGAGGGATTATTTCTTCTGTAATCCTTTGGTAGAATTCCCCTGGGAAGCCATCTGGCTCTGGACTTTTGTGTCCAGGGAGGCTTTTCATGACTTCAGTTTCCTCAATTTCAATTTCCTCACTGGTTATTGGCCTGCTCGAGTTTTCTATTTCTTCCTGTTTCAGTGCTGGTAATTTGTAGGTTTCCAGAAATACATCCATTTCTTCCAGATTGCCTAGTTTGTTGGCATATAGTTGTTCATAATACGTTTTTAAAATCGTGTGTATTTCCTTGGTATTGGTTGTGATCTCTCCTCTTTCGTTCGTGATTTTACTCATTTGAGTCTTTTCTCTTTTCTTTTTAATAAGGCTGGGTAGGGGTTTACCGGTCTTATTAATTCTTTCAAAGAACCAGCTCCTGGTTTCGTTGATCTGTTCTACAGTTCCTCTGGTCTCTATTTCATTGAGTTCCACTCGAATCTTTATTATCCCTCTTCTTCTGCTTGGTGTAGGCTTTATTTGCTGTTCTTTCTCCAGTTCCTTTAGATGCAAGGTTAGCTTGTGTATTTGAGATTTTTCCAATTATTTGAGGGAGGCTTGTATTGAGATGTATTTGCCCCTTCGGACCACTTTTGCTGTATCCCAAGGATTTTGAAAAGTTGTGCTTTCATTTTCATGAGTTTGCATGAATCTTTGGAACTCTTCTCTAATTTCCTGGTTGACCCATTCATCTTTTAGTAAGATGCTCTTTAACCACCAGGTATTTGAGTTCCTTCCAAATTTCTCTTGTGATTGAGTTCTAGTTTCAAAGCATTGTGGTCTGAAAATATGCGGGGGATAATCCCAATCTTTTGGTATCAGTTGAGACCTGATTTGTGACCCAGTATGGGGCCTATTCTGAAGAAAGTTCCGTGAGCACATGAGAAGAATACGTATTCAGTTGCATTAGGATGGAATGAGAAAATGCTCTGCATCACTTGCCATCAGGGAAATACAAATCAAAATCACAACGAGATCCCACCTCATACCAGTGAGAATGGGGCAAATTAACAAGGCAGGAAACCACAAATGTTGGAGAGGATGCGGAGAAAAGGGAACCCTCGTACACTGTTGGTGGGAATGTGAACTGGTGCAGCCACTCTGGAAAACTGTGTGCAGGTTCCTCAAAGAGTTAAAAGTAGACCTGCCCTACGACCCAGCAATTGCACTGCTGGGGATTTACCCCAAAGATACAGATGCAATGAAACGCCGGGACACCTGCACCCCGATGTTTATAGCAGCAATGTCCACAATAGCCCAACTGTGGAAGGAGCCTCGGTGCCCATCGAAAGATGAATGGATAAAGAAGATGTGGTTTATGTATACAATGGAATATTACTCAGCCATTAGAAACGACAAATACCCACGATTTGCTTCGACGTGGATGGAACTGGAGAGTATTATGCTGAGTGAAATGAGTCAATCGGAGAAGGACAAACATTGTATGTTCTCATTCATTTGGGGAATATAAATAATAGTGAAAGGGACTAGAAGGGAAGGGAGAAGAAATGGGTAGGAAATATTAGAATGGGAGACAGAACATGGAAGACTCCTAACTCTGGGAAACGAACTAGGGGTGGTGGAAGGGGAGGAGGGAGGGGGGTGGGGGTGAATGGGTGACGGGTAATGAGGGGGGGCACTTGACGGGATGAGCACTGGGTGTTATTCTGTATGTTGGCAAATTGAACACCAATAAAAAATAAATTTATTATTAAAAAAATAGAATTGTAAGAAATAAATTTTTGTTGTTTATAAGCAAAAAAAGAAAAAAAAAGGATGGAATGTTTGGTATATATCTGTGAAATCCATTTGGTCCAGTGTGTCATTCAAGGCTCTTATTTATTTGGCAATGTTTCGCCTACAAGATCTGTCCTTTTCTGAGAGTGCAGTGTTGAAATCTCCTACTATTAATGTATTATTATCTATGTGTCTCATTACTTTGGTTATCAATTGGTTGATATAATTGGCTGCTCCCACATTAGAGGCATAAATATTGATAGCTAGGTCTTCTTGTTGGATAGACCCTTTAAGTATGATATAGTGTCCCTCTTCATCTCTTAGTACAGTCTTTGGTTTAAACGCTAATTTATCTGATATGAGGATTGCTACCCCCAGCTTTCTTTTGAGGACTATTTGCATGGTAAATGGTTCTCCATCCCCTCATTTTCAGTCCAAAGGTGTCCTTAGGTATGAAACAAGTCTTTTGTAGACAGCATGTGGATAGGCCTTGCTTTTTTATCCAGTCTGATACCCTGTGTCTTTTGACTGGATCATTTAGCCTGTTCACGTTCAGAGTGACTATTGAAAGACATGAATTCGGTGCCATAGTATTACTTGTACAGTCCTTGTTTCTGCAGATTGTTTCTTTGGGCTTCCTCTTCGCTTACGGAGTCCCCTTTAATATTGCTTGCAGAGCTGGTTTGGTGGTCACATATTCTTTCAGTTTCTGTCTATCCTGGAAGCTCTTTATCTCTCCTTCTCTTCTGAATGACAACCTTGCTGGATAAAGGATTGTTGGATGCATGTTTTTCTTGCTAGGTACCCTGAAGATATCATGCCAGCCTTTTCTGGCCTGCCAGGTCTCTGTGGATGGGTCTGCTCTTCATCTGATATTTCTCCCCATGTAAGTTAGGGATCTCTTGTCTCCAGCTGCCGTAGGATTTTCTCTTTATCTCTGACATTTGCAAGATTCGCTATTATATGTTGGGATGTTGATCGGTTTTTGTTGATTTTGTGTGTGTGGGGGGGTCCTCTCTATCTCTTGGGTATGAATACCCGTTTCCTTCCCCAGGTTAGGGAAGTTCTCAGCTATGATTCATTCAAACATACTTTCTGGTCCTCTGTCTCTCTCCGTCTCTCTGTCTCTGTATCTCTGTCTCTCTGACTCTGTCTCTCTCTCTGTCTGTCTCTCTCCACATCATCTGAAATCCCAATAAGACTGATGCTATTCTTTCTCGAACTATCACTTAATACTCGGAGACTTTCCCCATGAGCTCTTGGTTGTTTTTCTCTCTTTTCCTCAGCTTCCTTCCTTTCCATCAACTTGCCTTCTATGTCACTCACTCTCTCCTCTGCCTCATTTACCCTAGCTGTTAGAGTATCCACTTTAGACTGCATCTCAGTTAAAGCATTTTTAATTTTGGCCTGATTAGGTCTCGCTTCTGTGGTAAGACATTCTCTAGAGTCTTTTTTTATTATATATTTTTAATAATACACTTATTTTTTATTGGTGTTCAATTTGCCAACATACAGAATAACACCCAGTGCTCATCCCGTCAAGTGCCCCCCTCAGTGTCCGTCACCCATTCACCCTACCCCCCGCCCTCCTCCCCTTAACTACCCCTAGTTCGTTTCCCAGAGTTAGGAGTCTTCATGTTCTGTCTCCCTTTCTGACATTTACCACCCATTTCTTCTCCCTTCTCTTCTATTCCCTTTCACTATTATTTATATTCCCCAAATGAATGAGACCATATAATGTTTGTCCTTCTCCGATTGACTTATTTCACTCAGCATAGTACCCTCCAGTTCCATCCACGTTGAAGCAAACGGTGGGTATTTGTCATTTCTAATGGCTGAGTAATATTTGTGTGGAATCAGAAAAGACCCCGAATAGCCAGGGGAATTTTAAAAAAGAAAACCATAGCTGGGGGCATCACAATGCCAGATTTCAGGTTGTACTACAAAGCTGTGGTCATCAAGACAGTGTGGTACTGGCACAAAAACAGACACAGAGATCAATGGAACACAATAGAGAATCCAGAAGTGGACCCTCAACTTTATGGTCAACTAATATTCGATAAAGGAGGAAAGACTATCCACTGGAAGAAAGACAGTCTCTTCAATAAATGGTGCTGGGAAAATTGGACATCCACATGCAGAAGAATGAAACTAGACCACTCTCTTTCACCATACACAAAGATAAACTCAAAATGGATGAAACATCTAAATGTGAGACAAGATTCCATCAAAATCCTAGAGGAGAACACAGGCAACACCCTTTTTGAACTCGGCCACAGTAACTTCTTGCAAGATACATCCACGAAGGCAAAAGAAACAAAAGCAAAAATGAACTATTGGGACTTCATCAAGATAAGAAGCTTTTGCACAGCAAAGGATACAGTCAACAAAACTAAAAGACAACCTACAGAATGGGAGAAGATATTTAAAATGACGTATCAGATAAAGGGCTAGTTTCTAATATCTATAAAGAACTTAGTAAACTCAACAGCAAAGAAACAAACAATCCAATCATGAAATGGGCAAAAGACATGAAGAGAAATCTCACAGAGGAAGACATAGACATGGCCAACATGCATATGAGAAAATGCTCTGCATCACTTGCCATCAGGGAAATACAAATCAAAACCACAACGAGATACCACCTCACACCAGTGAGAATGGGACAAATTAAGAAGGCAGGAAGCAACAAATGTTGGAGAGGATGCGGAGAAAAGGGAACCCTCTTGCACTGCTGGTGGGAATGTGAACTGGTGCAGCCACTCTGGAAAACTGTGTGCCGGTTCCTCAAAGAGTTAAAAATAGACCTGCCCTATGACCCAGCAATTGCACTGTTGGGGATTTACCCCAAAGATACAAATGCAATGAAACGCCGGGACACCTGCACCCCATGTTTATAGCAGCAATGACCACGATAGCCAAACTGTGGAAGGAGCCTCGGTGTCCAACGAAAGATGAATGGATAAAGAAGATGTGGTTTATATATACAATGGAATATTACTCAGCCATTAGAAATGACAAATACCCACCATTTGCTTCAACGTGGATGGAACTGGAGGGTATTATGCTGAGTGAAGTAAGTCAGTCGGAGAAGGACAAACATTATATGTTCTCATTCATTTGGGGAATATAAATAATAGTGAAAGGGAATAGAAGGGAAGGGAGAAGAAATGTGTGGGAAATATCAGAAAGGGAGACAGAACGTAAAGACTGCTAACTCTGGGAAACGAGCTAGGGGTGGTAGAAGGGGAGGAGGGCGGGGGGTGGGAGTGAATGGGTGACGGCACTGGGGGTTATTCTGTATGTTAGTAAATTGAACACCAATAAAAAATAAATTTAAAAAATAATAAAATAAAATAGTCCAAGAAAAAAAAAAAAAGAAACTAGACCACTCTCTTGCACCAGACACAAAGATAAACTCAAAATGGATGAAAGATCTAAATGTGAGACAAGATTCCATCAAAATCCTAGAGGAGAACACAGGCAACACCCTTTTTGAACTCTAGAGTCTTTTATGCTTTTTTTTTTTCTCAACAGCCACCAGTGATTTTTTAGTTCTGTTTCTGAATTCTGTCTCCGATATTTTACTTAAACCCGTATCCATTAGATCTGTGGCACAGAGTATCACCACCGGTTCTTTCCTTTGTGGTGAATTCTTCCTCCTGGTTGTTTTGTCCAGTGCAGAACACCTTGCGAGAAGTGGTCACTTTTCTACTTGTAGCGTTCCAGCTGTCCTTCCTTTACATCTCAGGTGGAATTCATAGGTGTTCAGGGTGGTTTGAAAGTTATATAGCTAAATTTGGGGGACCAGATGAAATGAGGACCTCTACTCTTCCGCCATCTTGCCTCCTTCCCGGGGCTAAAATTCTTTACTCTGGTTTATACAGCCTGAGAGTTCTGATACATGTCTGCCAATCATGATCTCACATCAGCCTTTCACCCTTGGTTGACCTGTCATATTTCAGCCCCTCTTAGGTAATACTGTTCCCACCACTGGACATTTGAACATTGCTGTGACCATGGCCTGCACTGCTCTCGCCTTCTTCCTTCCCCTAGGTATCCCCTACATGTCCTTCAGGTCTCAGCACCCCTGCCATTTTCATAGGGAAGACTTCCTTGACTTTCCAGACTGATTCATATCCCCCTTGAGAGTTCTCATTAGCGCCGTGTACCTTTCCTTCATAGCACTAGTCATATGTGCCATTTTATATGTATCGGCAAGTATGATACTTGGAGGAGATCCACAAAGCCTCAGGAGTGATTTAAAACAAACGAACAAACAAAATTACAGTCCCTCCACATGCATTCCCAACCCACCCACAGGTCAAAATCTCAGTTCCTTTTGAATGAGAGAACAGCCCCTTGGCCTCCCTGCACTACAGTTTATGGGGGCACTGCCTATGCTGAGTTCTCCACACTTGATGAGTCTTGACACTAAAAGTTTTCTCTTGACACCAAAACTTTCTTTTTCAGGCACCTGGCTCCAATAGCCATGAGTCATAGTTTTCAAGAGGATGGCCTTTGCCAGGCTCCACAGAAGTATGTGTGTGTGGTGGTGGTGGTGGGGGGGGGATAGGAGAAGAAGAATAAAGAGGCCAAGAGCTACACCCTTTATTGTCTTTGGACTCTTCTCATTGTACTCACTGCCCAGATCCCTGAACTCTAGAGCCATGCTTGGCTTGGAAGAAACACTCAGGGAATGTTGCTTGATCCTTTGCATCTCTGTGCCATCCATCCGTGGAAGGAGATGCACTCAAAGAGCTTTTGCTGCCACCTGAATGGATGCTAGGGCACTGGGGTAGGGGTGGGGTGGATCCCCTTGATGGATATGACAGAGTTTATCCTTCCACGTTTGCTTGGGGGGATGATTTCCTTAGGGTCTGTGGTCACCCCTTAGACTATGCCCTGAGTTAGGGCAGGTGTACTTCTGCTCTGACGTACAGGCGTAGGTTCAGCATGTACTATAATGAGTGGAACGCAGAGGGTACAGCATAACTCCTTATTGGATGAATACATGAAGGTCTTCGTTTTGTCTGGGGGAGGCCCTGGGAGCACCCCCCACCCAGGGTCACAGGGATGGATTTTCCTTCCCTGTGGGGAGAAGGGAGGGAGGGAAACAATAAAACATATCTTTCCTTCCCAAGCGGGAGGGACAGGAAGTGCCCCATACACGTGGCCCCCGGAGGCTAAAGGAGCACTTGCATTTGGAGAAGGCTGGAGGTTATTTAGGAGAGGGGCAGCCCAGGAAGGGGTGGGGGGAGCATAGACAAGTAGGCAAAGGCTTCAGAGCTCACCGAACGCCCACTGGGCTGGGGTGGACTGGGCTGGGCCTGGCTGGGCCCCTGAGGGGCCTAGGTCCAACATTATATAGGGCAGGACACAGCCTTATTCCGGGCATGGTGGTGGCACGTCAGGAGAGACAGACTTGCCCCCCTTTCAGGGGCTTTGTTCCTAGGAAACTGCAATGGCCATCGCCAGGGTCTGAGGAGGCTGGGCTGGAAGATGGGGATCAAGCCTGAGAACACTGGGCCAGCCCTCCCTGCCTTGCAGGAGCTCAACTCCACAGCCTGGAAATTGTCATCCCCAGAACCTTCATGACTAAAGGCTCCTGAGTTTCTATTACCCCCTCCCTCACTGTGGCTCTGACCCTGACCTCCCACCATGTACGTTACAGGAGACGGGGCCTGGGTAGAGGCACTGTACCCATCATGGCAGGGAATACCGTATCACCTCAGGAGAATACAAGAACGTGGAATCTTCAAAACACTACAACGTACAGCCTCACAGGGGATTCTCGCGGCCTCCCGTTGGGACAGGAAGATGACTCTGATTGGCAGATGAGGAAATAGGGGTTCTCCAAGGAACTATGACTCTCCGAGGCAAACATAAGGGAACCCAGATGCCTTAGCTCCGGCCACCATAAGGAAATACCACAGACTGGGCAGCTAAACAACAGACCTTGATTTTCTTAGAGTTCTGGAGGCTAGAAGTCTGAGATCAGGGTGCCAGCACGGTGGGTTTTGCAGAGAGCTCTCTTCTGAACCTGGGGGTGGCTTCCATCTCTTTGTGTGCTCACAAAATGTCTTCTCTGTGCGTTTGGGGTAGGAGGGAGGGGAGAAAGAGAGACGGTAAGAGAGAGAGAGACAGAGACAGAGAAACAGAGAGAGGGAGAGGGAGAGAGAGAGAGAGAGAGAGAGAGAGAGAGTTCTGGCATCTCTTCTTAGGAGGACACTACTCCTATCGGATCAGGGCCTTAAGATCTCATTTAACATTAACTGCCTCCTCATAGGCCTTATCTCCAAATACCGTCACTGGGGTTTAGGGCTTTGGCGTACAAACGTACATACACATACAGTCATACAAACATTGGGAGGCAAAATTCAGTCCATAGCACCAGGTGCTCCGTAACGGAGCCCTAAAGAACATGGTTCGTTTTACGGCTGCTTCTGTTCACTGCATACACAGTTCAATGCTTTTTGAAAACTGCATCTACCCGGTGACTGACCCAGCCCCCCTGTCAAGCTACAGAGCATTTGTGTCTTCCCAGAAAGTACCTCTGACCTCCTTGCCAGTCACTCCTACCTCCCTTTTGCATTCCTGCTCTTGCACTCTGTATCAATGGAATCATACAGGGTCACACTCTGGTGCCTAACTTTTCTCACATGGCACATCGTCCGTGAGACACACCCATGTGGTTGTGAGGGTCAGAGGTCCACAGAGAGGAGATTCACTGCAAGCTCCTTGTCCATTCTCCTGCTGATGGGCATCTGGGTTGGCTCCAGTATGGGGCTATTGTTGTGAAAGCTGATGGGAAAGATGATGAAAGGCTCACATCCTTGAGTGAGTCTCTTTGTGTTCCATTCCCCTGGGCGAGGAAGTAGGAGTGCCAGGGCTGGGTCACAAGGTAGGTAGATGAGTTGTTTGAAATGATTGCACACAGACGTCTAAAGATGGCCTCACAATTCACACTCTCGTCACCAATTCTCTACGTGAGAACCATCCCCATCCTGACCCAAGGCAGAGGCAGGCTGGCCACCATTCGAGGCTGGCCACATCCCAAGTACCACCCACATTTGTAGTGAGCCTGTTGCCACCCAGCTCCCCCAGAGGGACTGTCGTGTGTTACAGAGAGTACTGCAGGCAACCAGGTGTGTGAAGGACCCGTGGAAGACATGCTGCCGCTTACCCAGCCCAGCGGCACCCTGAGTGGGGAAGCATGAGCACCACGTTGGGGTGATGCTCCAAAGGGCTGTGTGAGCCCAAAAGGAGCCGCCTGCACCTGTGAGGTTTCAGTGGGCAGGTAGACATGCAGAGGGAGCTGGCGGCAGCTGGGAAGAAGCTGAGGAGGTACTGTTTCCCAGGTAGGAGCAGTCAGCAAGTACCTGGGGAGGTACTGTTTCCCAGGTAGGAGCAGTCAGAAAGGCAGGTTTAGAAAGGGAGGAGTGGGCCCACTACCCAGGAGCTACCCAAGAGCCTGTGGAAGGTTTGGGGCAGTGCAGGGAGCCCCCAGATGCTGGGAGCAGCAGGAGCCGAGTGTGTGAGCAGAAGGGGTGGTGGAGGAAGCGGGCTGGCGAGCAGCCAGAGCAGTCTTTGGCTGGCAGGGACGTGGTCTGAAGCCACAGTTTAGGAAATGTGGGTGGGAACTGCCTGGTAAGGTGGTAGGAGGGAACTCCAGGCTCTCCCCAGACGAGACAGGAGGGGTCCGTTGGGCTGTGCACGGCTTGAGCCCTTGGCGATTGTGGTGTAAAGCAGAGAAGCCCTTCCCCTTCCCAGGTTGTGAGCAGACTACGCTCCCCCTCAACCTGTGAAGATTAAGGGACACATCTGAGGTCACCCAGATGGGGAGCAGTCAGGTGAAGAGAAACATTGAATCCCCACCCCCCCACACCCCCTGCTGCCACGCCTGGGTTCTATGTGCTCAGCTAAGCTTGGTCTTCATTGGTCTTGGTCTTCATTCCCAACAGCTACTACCAGAGGAGGTATGTTATGGGAGGGAGCATCCAGTCGCCTAGAGGCCCGGGCCTTCTGTGAACCCTGATTGAAGCATCTCTGCAACACCCCACAGTGAAGTGTTTCTGTGTTTATTTCTCCGCGTGGTTAGCACCTGCTGGGGGCTGGCTCTGTGCAGTGCCCAGGACTGGCAATCAGGGGGACCGAGCCAAAAGCCAGAAGACCCTGTGAGCTGGACCAAGCAGGCGGGACACTTCATTCCTTTAGGAATTGAACACCTAATTGAACACCTGATTCCTTTAGGTCCACCAGGGAGCCCAGCCACCCACAGGGCCTGGATGGTGGTGGTGGGGGTGGGAGGAAGAGGGCAGAGTGTGTTTCAACATGGTGTCACACAGGACTCTCAGATGTGAGCGTGGCCACAGAAACTCATCCCTGCCCCTGTCACCCCACTTGCCAACACCTCCTCTCACAAAAGGTGAGAGGAAAGACAAGTGCTGGCGTGATCCCCATGTCAGACAAGGGCCTGCCCATTCTCTGGGCCCACACAGAAGTGAGAAACCTGGGACCCAGCTTGAGCCCTCCCTGCGCCTTCTCCCTCCCTGAAGCCTGGAGCACCGCCCCCCCCCCTTTCTCTTAAATCCTCTGCCTGAGGAGGCCCAGGCCATCACCATCTGGTCTGGCCTACTGCAGAAGCCACCCTCTGCTCCAGGATTACTACCTCCCTGCTGCCCAGTTCACCCCACAGCGGGGCTGATCCTTGCCATCCCCTTACTTCAAACCCAACAGGGCTCTCCACAGCCCTTGGGGGGTAATGGTCCCAGATCCCTGGCAGACGGGGGCAGGCTGACAGATTTGGGTGCTTGCTCCAAAGAAGGCACCAAGGGCCTCCAGTGGGCCAGACTCTGCTCCGGGTGCTGGGCACCCTGGGGCGAGAAACATGGGCAAGGCCCCTTCTCCTGGGGGGCTTGCCACCTGGGGAGGGAGGCCCTGATGCCCCAAAGCTGAGGCCCAAATCTCTGCTATCTGTCACACGATGACCCATAAAAACAATGCCGCTGATGTGAATATGGATGGAGAGTATTCCAGATTCCACTTTTTGCTGTGGGTGGACGGGCAGAGGAGGCCTCAGGGAGGAGAGGACGTTTCTGCCAAGATTTGGATGAGGAAGAGGAGGAGGAGGAGGCGGAGGAGGCCACTACCAAGGGAAGGTCTTGGGGTGGGTTTTCCCACACAGAGGAGGAGGGAAGGCAAAGGCCACAGGTGAGAAAGGGCCGGGTGTGGTGCTCTGGGGCAAGCCGAGAAGGCCGATGAAGCAGGAGTTTGGTGAGAGGTGCTGGGGGCTGCTGGTACGGAAAGAAGAGCAGAGGAGGAGGCCAGCTCCCTGGGTGGGGGTGGAGGGGTGGGGGGAGGGCGTGTGTGGGGCAGGCAGGGAGGGGGAGTGGTGGTGGGGGGCAGCAGAGAGGGACTGTTGGCCAGGGAGGGGACTTTGGAGTTTCCTTAGTCTAGGGAGATGAGGAGCCACAGGGAGGACTTGACACTGGGGAGGAGCAGAATCTGGTGGTGTTGCAAAGAGTTCGCCCTGGCTGCCACGTGGGTGGGAGGAAGGTAGACAGAGAGGCCAACCTGGAGGCTGGGAGAGCAGGAGACAGGAGATGAGGCCAGGAACCATGGAGACGTGGAGAGGGTTAGCAGGCATCCACTAGAGTTGACAAAATCCCACAATGGGTCGGATTGAGAGCGGAGAACAAAGGAGAGGGGAGAAAAGAATCCTGGCGTCTTTGCTGGAGCAACCAGGTGGAAGGCGGAGCCCTTGGGGGATGCCCAGGGAAGCGGCCGGTGTGTCCAGGGGGATGAAGTGCTCCTGTCTGGACATTTGGACGTCTTCATTCTGAAGTTCCCCTGGACCATCCAAGTGGGCAGTTTGGTGAGCATGTGCGGAGCTCAGGGGAGGGGTCCCGCCCAGACACAAAACATTTGGAGCCGTCAGCAAGCAGAGGGTCTCTCGGATGAGAGGGCCTCAGGTGAGAATGGTGTTGGAGGCCCCAAGGGTCCTGGGGCTGAGGCTGGGAGCCCACCTCCACCACACTGAACTCAAGCAAAGGAGAAAGAGGAGGGAGTTCCAAGGTTGGGCAGGCAGAGAGGGAGGAGATTAGCCCAAAGGTGGGGGCTCACAGAAGCCGAGGAAGGAAAAGGTTTTGAGGAGGAAAGAGGGTCAGCTGCGCTGAGACAGTGGAGCAAAGTGAGGGCTGAGAGGTGACAAAGGAAATGTAGTTGAGGCGTCACAGCCCAGCCCTGGCAGAGGAGGGGAATGGGTACCCCAAGGGAGAGCCAGAGAGTCCTGGACCTGGAGTCAGCAGGTATGGAAGGAAGGAGAGGAGGAAGAGGCGAGGCTGAAAACCGAGGGAATGAATTGACAGTTGGCAACATGGGACCCACATACATCCCCGTGGGAGCGCCCTCTCTGGGGAATGATCCCAGATAGATCATGGCGGGAACCAAGAAAGAGGACAACGTGGGGCACCAGCCATGGTGGGGCTAACAGCAAGGTTTGGTGGGCAGAAATCGTCACGGTGGGCGTTAAGGGCAGCGGTTCACCTGTATCAGGAGAGGCAGTCTTGGTCCTCAGTGGGGAGAAAGGGAGGGAGTCCACACACGAGGCGGACTGGGAAAGCTGGTTTGTGGCAGAACCCCTGCACTTCTCCATTCACCCAGCACTTACCACCCAGGAGACAAGAAAGCTGGGGGAGTAAGGCCACACAGGCCAGCCAAGCTCCAACTATGAGACCAATTCCAGCGTGACCTGCTTCTGGGCCATGGGTGAGTGTAGAAAACATGAGAGTGCCTTCGACCTCAATGCCAGGAACTCTCTCGTAGAAACAGGCCAGTGAGGCTTCCCAGCACCGGGGAGGAAATGAGTAAAGGAGGTTCCCAGAAGAGGACCTGGGAATGGCTGACACACTTGTGCAGGGATGCCCAAGCTCACCGCCGACCAGGGCAGGGAAACACAAGGCACACAGTAGTGAGGTAGTGCTTCTCCCCGTGGGGGTGGGCAAGTGGCCGAGGCCGGAAGGGACCAAAGGCTGCTCAGGCTGTGGGGCACACAGGAGCATGCCCATGCTGCTGGTGGGAGTGAACACAGGTTCAGTCACTCAAGGGAGATAACAGATTAGCGACGCCCGGCCATGGCGGTGATGGGCACCCAAGTGCCCGATTCCCAGCAAAACCAACCCTTGGTGTATGTGCCAGAGCCCCGTCGTGCCAACAGCGGCTCAGCATCGCAGGGCGCTGGTGGCAGTAGTGTCTGTAATGCCTGAAGACTGGGAACAGTGTGAGTGCCCTCCCCTAGGGTCTCAGGCAAATAAGCCAGGGCTGAGATTCCACAAGGAGCGTGAGTGAGCTGGATGCTCAGGGAAACCGTGACCAGGAGAGCTTGAGAGTGCAAAGCAGGTCACAGAAGAGGATGTCTGGCCAGATGCCAGGCAAGGAAAGAGAACGGGGGGGGCAGACAGGGAACAGCCGTGGAAGGTGTGACCTGGAGGGAACCTGTCTGCCATCTGAGTGGCAGGGAGGCCGTCCACATGGCACCAGACTCCCGTGACAGGACAGGTGCAGGGTGGCCAGAGACCCAGAGGGACTGGAGCCCCGTTTCACGTGGTGGCAGCGCTGGCCTAGTGCCGTGACTAGCGTAGGGAGCAAAGGAAAGGGGAAGGATCTGTGGAAGAAGGCTGAGTCGGGGACAGACAGTTGGCGGTCTCTGGGGAGGCACGACAGCCATGCTGTCCTCAGAGGCCAAGGCAGCAAATGTCTCACAGCCCATTAGGCTGGTGAGGGCACAGGGGGCAGGGGCCACACCCAGTGCTCCACTCCCAGCCCATTGGCTCTCCTGGACGCACCTTCAGGTAGAGTCCCCAAACCTATCGCTCCGCTGAGGCCCAGAGAAGGGGTAAGGACTTGCCCAAGGGCGCATGGTAAGTAAGATACAGGCCCAAGGGGTTGACCCACAAGTAGCAGAAGCTCGTTCTTGGGATCGGGACTTGGAGTGAGCAAAACAGGGGAGTCTGAGGCACCCTCCTTGGGGCTGGCCACTGGCGCTGGGGTAGCGATGCGCCTTGGCCCTTCGTGCACCCACAGCGGCCTCGGCCCCTGCGCAAGCTTGGGGACTGCCGACCCTCCATTGGGGTGGAGTGTGTGAATGAGCCTGTGCGCATGTGGCATTTACCGCACGTGACCGCACCTGGACGAGGTGCTTCTCGCCTAGCTGGGACAGGACCAGTTCTGGAGGTGGGGGAGGAGGAAAACAAGCGAAGAAGCCCCCATAACGCACCCCCCACACGCACACACCCTGTTCCCCACCCATGCCAGAGCGCAACGCGGGCAGGCGCGTCTCAGGCCTGTCCAGCCGCTCTCCCGTGGGCACCCGGGGATGCGGACCCCTCGCCAGGCTGATGCCCTGAGGTCACGTCCCGCGAGGGGCCGGCGGCGGTGGACGGGCTTTGGGTCTAGGACGGGACGCCGAGTCGCGGACCCCCAGGGTCCCCACCTGTGCCAGCGGCCCCTCGGGGGCGGGGGAAGGAGCGGGTGACGTCACGCGCGGTCCCGGGGTGCCCGCGGCGGTGGCCACAGCCCGGCCGCGTGACCCGCGCGCGCCAATGGCCGGGCGATCTCCGGGGCGACGCGGAGGGTCCGCGCTCTGCCGCCACTGCGCCCCCGCCCCGAGTCCGCACTGCAGAGAGTGGTGGCGAGCAGGCGCCGGCGCGCCGGCCCACGTGCCGCGCAGAGAGAGGGACGGGCAGAGGAAGGAAAAGAGGGAGTGAGAGAGCGCCCCGGGCAAGAGGCGCGCACGACCCGGCCGCCGCTCCGCGCAGCCCCTGCGCGCCTCCCGCGGGGACCTCCACCAGGGAGGACCCCCACCCGAGGAAGGTACCAGACCCGGGGAGGGTGCGGGCTTGGCCCCCGGGAAACCCCGCCGCCCTCCGCCCGCCCCAGCGGGACTGCGGCAGCCCGCGGGGGCAGGGGGACGGGCTGGGGAGGGGGCCGTGGCCCCTGCGGGCCGGTGGAAGGCGGGGCGGGGCGGGGCGGGGCTCGAGCCTGGGCTGCAGAGGCGCCGCCCGGGGGAGGAGGGTCACCTCGGGGTGGGAGGTGGGGTGTCGGCATTAACCTCGCTCTCGCCCGGTTCGTATTCACAGGCTGTGGAGACCTGGGCAGTTCTCTCTGAGTCCTAGGCTCCCGCCCCAATTCATTCTCCCCCACCCGCCCAGTACCATCCTGGTCTGCTACGGAACCGTTTCCTGCCCCTAGTATTAGCCCCGCGCAGGCGGAAATTGCGCGCGATGGCGGTGACGATGCTGCAGGACTGGTGCAGGTGGATGGGCGTCAGCGCTCGAAGGGGTCTGCTCATTCTGGGCATCCCAGAGGACTGCGATGAAGCCGAACTCCAAGAGTCCCTGGAGGCCGCCCTCTGGCCCATGGGCCACTTTACTGTGCTCGGCAAAGTGTTCCGGGAGGAGGATAATGCCACCGCGGCCCTAGTCGAGCTTGACCGGGAAGTCAACTATGCGTTGGTCCCCAGGGAAATCCCGGGCACTGGGGGTCCCTGGAACGTGGTTTTTGTGCCCCGTTGCTCAGGCGACGAGTTCCTCAGTCGCGTGTTCCACTTCCTGGAGCAACAGGGGCAGACGGTGGAGAGTGTGGCTGGGGCCCTGGGGCTGGGACTGCGCAGGGTGTGCTGGCTCCGATCGGTCAGTCAGGCAGTCCAGCCCTGGGTGGAGACCATGCGGTACCAGCGCCTGGGCGTGTTTTCCGGGAGGGATCAGCCCGCTCTGGGGGAGGAGTCCTTTGAGGCTTGGCTACACCACACTGCCGACATGCTACATGTGTGGCAGGGGGTCTCGGAAAGGGAGAAGAGGAGGCGGCTGATGGAAGGCCTTCGAGGGACGGCCCTGCAGCTCGTGCACGGACTCCTGGCCGAGAACCCTGCCAGGACCGCGCAGGACTGCCTGGCGGCCCTGATCCAGGTGTTTGGAGACAATGAGTCCCAGGCCACACTCCGGGTGAAGTGCTTAACTGCTCAGCAGCACTCAGGAGAGCGGCTCTCTGCTTTCGTGTTGAGGCTGGAAGTCCTGCTGCAGAAAGCCATTGAGAAGGGGGCCCTGGCCAGAGCCTCAGCTGACCACGTGCGCCTGAGGCAGGTGCTCACCAGGGCCAACCTCACCGAGCCACTGGATGAAGCTCTGAGGAAGCTGAGAATGGTTGGGAGGTCTCCAAGTTTCCTAGAGATGCTGGGGATTGTTCGGGAGTCTGAGGCATGGGAGGCCAGTCTAGCCAGGAGTGAGAGAGCCCAGGCGGAGGAAGGGGCTGGCGCCCAGACCAATGCCCAGGCTGATGCCAGAGCCGACGCTAAGGCAGAGGATGATAAAGTGGACGAGAAGGAGCAGGAGCAGCTGGAGCGGGAACGGGAGCGGGAGGAGGAGGACGACAGTGAGGACCGTGATGCTGTCCCTGCAGGCCTAGGTCAGGCACGACCCTCAGAGGCCCCTGGGGGCCCCACCCCTGCCCAGATGGGCGCTGCTTCCAGGGCGGGCCCAGGAGGTCCTGGCTATGAGCCAGAGGGCCTCACCCGGTCAGGAGACCGGGAGGCTGGGGAGCCCCTCGAGGAGGGGCTCAAGCCCATCCCAGACGAGTCAGGAAACGAGGATGGGGCTGGGGGGCTGGGCCTCCCCAAGTCCTCCTCAGGCAAATAGGCTCGGAAGGCCCAAGGGCCCCCCTCTCCTCTCAGGCAGCCGAGTTCTGGAGGCAGGGGGAGGCCATGCCAGGGCGCAGCCTCACCCCACATGAGGAGCAGGGCCGAGGGAAGGGCCCACCCGGCCCAAGCCAAGCCCCCCGGGCACTCCACCACCCCAAAGGGGACCTGAACACTACCATCAGCCCTTCCAAGTGACCAAGATGACCATGCTTGACACCAAATGGGGCGGGGAGACCTGCCCCCCACCCTCCCATGGCAGCACCACACCCAGCCCCAGTCCAATCAGGCACACCCAATCCCTGCCAACTCAGGCAGCCAGCCTGGGAAGCACCCCTCAGTGGCCAGCCCCAGCCTAGGTGAGGGGCACCTGAAGCCATCTGCCACCCACGCTGGACTGGAAGATGTTAGGGACCATCTCAAGGGTGCCAGCCTCTTGGGCCTCCCAAAACGGGGACCCTTGCCCACTGACCCCCGGGGCACGTTGCTCCATGTTCTGGGAAGCCCACCTGTGTCTCTGTAAGCTCCTTAGTGACCCACGCGTCAAGCTATCCCTCCTCCCCACACCCTCCCCCCCCAAACACACACCACACACACACACTAGCCATCATTCCCATGCAGAGCCTTGAGGTGTGCAGGAACCTGCCATGGGCGTCTTGGCCTCCCGGGGCACCCACCTGTCAGCACAGGTGCCATGAGCTTCAGTGTCCACCAAGGCTCTGCTCGCTCTCCTCCACTGTTGTGAGCTCAACCTCCGCTTTCTCGGTGTAGATTTAGGCCGAATGCTGCTTGTTCTTGTGGAGACGTGTGTGTGTGTGTGTGTGTGTGTGTGTGTGTTCTTATCTGAGCAGCTGCCCTCACCCCACCCCGGAGACCCTGAGCCCAGTTCCAGGAGACGGCGGGAAGGATGGAGGAGGGCACGGCCGGTGCTCACCCCGCGTGACCTCCGGAAGGAAGAACTGGCCCAAAGGACGGAGGTGGCCTGCGGCTGTCTCCACAGGAACTGTGCTCTGATGTGCCGCCTGTTGTCACTTGTGACTCAGTTTCCTTGGCTTGGCCAAGGGTCCCCTGTTGCCTTTTCAGCATCCTGGGACTGTCCCGTGCCGGCCATAGGGCAGGACCAGGCCCCAGCATGTCTGCCAGAGGGGGGGTGTCCTGGCGTGAGGGGACATGGCCAGTGTCCGTCGTCCTGGCCAGAGGTTGATCGTGGCCCTCGGGAAGGGAGACTATGGCAGGAGGGCCACGGTGGTGGGGGATGCAGAGGCGCCCCGTTTGGGACCCTGAGAGGAGGGAGGCTGTGACCTATGGGCTCTACTGACCGTCAGACGTTCCCCTCTCTGTTGTCATTCCCTGTCTTCAATGGTTGCAGTATATTTTCTCTTCAATAAATTTCATTGAATGTTTCAGCCATGTCTTGCCTCTGCTCTGGGCTCTGGAAGGAACAACTTTCTACTGGAGCTGCAGGAGGGGATGGGGTTGTGAGTGGCAGCATTAGTGTGGTACTGGAGTATTTCAGGGGTGTATCCAAGAGAAGTTGTGTAATCACTTGGGCGGATGGAAACTGGTGAGAGGAGCTTACTAGAAGTGTGGCTGGTTGGGGCCACTAGAAACCTCAGGCAGCCCCCAGGAATAAAGAGGTTAGACTGTATAGTGAGGAGGGGACAGCAGGTATCCTGAGGATCCAGGATTTGTGGAAACGCTGTATGCCTTAGGACATCCACTGGGTCTGAAAGTTCAAGTGCAAATCCCATAGACAAGCCAGTCTCCGAATTGCCTGGGTATGTTGTTGGATAGACCTATCATCAGGAGCTGCATGCTGGTGTGTGTGGTGAAGAGATCGCTCATCCATTTACAATCAGCCTACACCTGGAAGCCAACAAGAAGCCAGGCTCCATGTAGCCTCTGAAGGATTCTTTGGACTTGGGGGTGTGTGATGGCCAAAGATTGGGCAGGCTGGGTTCCACAGACCTCACGCCATGTGTAGTGGGAGGAAATCCTTGGGAGACAAACGCAGTCATTCAAGAAGACCTAGCTATCAATTTTTATGCCTCTAATGTGGGAGCAGCCAATTATATCAACCAATTGATAACCAAAGTAATGAGACACATAGATAATAATACGTTAATAGTAGGAGATTTCAACACTGCACTCTCAGAAAAGGACAGATCTTGTAGGCGGAACATTGCCAAATAAATAAGGGCCTTGAATGACACACTGGACCAAATGGATTTCACAGATATATACAGAACATTCCATCCTTTTTTTTTTTTTTGCTTATAAACAAAAATTTATTTCTTACAATTCTATTTTTTTCTATTTTTTCCCATTTAAATGGGAAATGGTAAATTGAACACCAATAAAAAATAAATTTATTATTAAAAAGTAAATAAAATAAAATAATAAAATAAATGGGAAATGGTTCTCCAAACTTTTATTTTCAGGCTGTAAGTGTCCTTACCTCTACAATGAGTCTCTTCTAGACAGCAAATAGATGGGTCTTGCTTTTTTATCCAATCTGAAACCCTGTGCCTTTTGATGGGATCTGGAAGCCCATTCACGTTCAGAGTTACTATTGAAAGATATGAATTTAGTGTCATCATACTACCTATTCAGTCCCTGTTTTTGTGGATTGTTTCCTTGGACTTCCTCTTTCTTTTACAGAGTCCCCCTTAATATTTCTTGCAGAGCTGGTTTGGTGGTCACATATTCTTCCAGTTTCTGCCTATCTTGGAAGCTCTTTTTCTCTCCTTCTATTCTGAATGAGAGTCTTGCTGGATAGAGTATTCTTGGCTGCATGTTCTTCTCATTTAGGACCCTGAATATATCCTGCCAGCCCTTTCTGGCCTGTCAGGTCTCTGTGGAGAGGTCTGCTGTTAACCTAATCCTTCTTCCCATAAAGGTTACGGATTTCTTGTCTCTTGCTGCTTTAAGGATCTTCTCTTTATCTTTGGAATTTGCAAGTTTCACTATGAAATGTCGGGGTGTCGAACGGTTTTTATTGATTTTAGCGGGGATCTATCTCCTGGATCTGAATGCCTGTTTCCCTCCCCAAGTCGGAAGTTCTCAGCTATAATTTGTTCAAAAACACTTTCTGGTCCTCTGTCCCTTTCGGTGCCCTCTGGAACCCCAATTAAACATATGTTTTTTTTTTTCCTTCTGAGGCTGTCATTTATTTCCCTTAACCTTTCCTTGTGATCTTTTCATTGTTTTTCTCTTTTTTCCTCAGTTTCCTTCCTTGCCATCAATTTGTCTTCTATGTCACTCACTCATTCTTCTACCCCATTAACCCTCGTTAGGACCTCCAGTTTGGATTGCATCTCATTTAACTGATTTTTAATTTCGGCCTGATTAGATCTAAATTTTGCAATCAGGAAGTCTCTTGAGTCCTTTATGCTTTTTTCCACAGCCACCAGTAGCTTTATAATTGTGCTTCCTAATTGGCTTTCTGACATCGAATTGTAATCCGAATTCTGTAACTCTGTGGGAGAGAGTAGTGTTTCTCACTCTTTCTTTTGTGCTGATTTCTTCCTTCTAGTCATTTTGCTCAGTCAGTGCAGAGTGGCTAAAAACAAGTTGTACTGAAAAAAGGAAGGAAAGAGAGAAGAAAAAAAGTGGGTAACAAATAAACAACCCCCCCCCAAAAAAAAAACCAAGGAGGGGTATCCTCTGATTCTATTCACTGTAACTCCCTCGACTTCCCCTGGAGCTTTCCAGTGCTGCTTGATTAAGAAGTTGCTCTTCCTCTGTCCTTCCAGCTGGTCTTCTGGGGTGGGGACTGCTGTGCTGATTCTTAGGTGTCTGCACCTGGGGGTGCTGCCCCACCCCCTGCTAGGTGCACAGCTCAGTAGGAGCTGTTTACTCCGTGAGGCCCCTGCACTCTGGCGACCCCGCTTAGTCCCAGGCACAAGGTGACACCAAGAGGAACAACAACACTGGCAGCGGCCAGCTCCCCAGCCCTGGAGTCAGCTCCAGCAGTAACTTCCGCAGTCTCCCATTCCACACTGGCCTGGATGGCCTGGATGCTCCGGGGTTGGGGGGCACTGATCTGCACAACTCTGCGCCGCCTAGCGGCAGGAGTGTCCTCGCTGTCTTGTGTCCTCCCAGCCTCTACCTGTCCCAAGAGGAGTGCCAGATCCTGGACTGTGTCCCCCAGCGCCGTGGGCTCTGGGGCCTGCGCCACTGGAATCATGCTCCCAGGACCTCGCAGCCTCCTTCGCACAGGGCCACCGCCTCAGCTGCTCCTGGGGCTGCGCAGCCCACTCTGCAGAGCCACTGCCTGAGCCGCCACCTGAGTTGCTCCTGGGGCCCTGCCGGGCATGCGCTCCAGCCCTTTAGGGAGCTCCGCTGAGGTATGTGACACACTCTCCCCAGGGGCGCACTTCCTCTGTTAGCGACCCCGGGAATCTGGGGGCTCCACGGCCCCTCCTGGGATCCTGCCTGAGCAACCTGTGAGAGCCTTTCCACTGGGGAAGATTGGTAAAGTTACTGCTTTTCTGGGACTGGGCTTTCTTGTCCTGGAGGCTCTCGCCACCCGGCCTTAACCCGGATCCTCGCAGGGGCCCCTCCCCCTTGGATGTTTTTTTTCCCATCTTCCTACCTTGATAGATGTCCGAACTCCTCTCACTGTAGCATTCCAGCTGTTCTCTCTTTAAATCTCAGGCCGAATTTTTAGGTTTTCAGGATGATTTGAAAGTTATCTAGGTAAGTTGGTGGGGACAGGTGACTTGGATCCTACTCTTCCGCAATCTTGCCCCACCTCCCTGAAAACTTCCTTAAACTGGAGAAGGCAATAGACATCCAACTCCAATTCAAACAAGATGAACCCAAGGGAGGTCCACATCACCGCACATAATATTTAAAATGCCAAAGGTTAAGGATAAAAAGAGAATCTAAAATCAGTAAGAGAAAAACAAAAAGTTACCTATAACGGAAAACCTATAAGGTATCAGAAGAAACTTTGCAGGCCAGAAGAGAATGCCCTGATAATTTCAAAGTGCTAAAAAGAAAAAGTCTACAATCAAGAATATTCTACCTAGCAAGTTTATCATTCAGATTTGAAAAAGAGATAAGAAGTTTCCCATACAAATGAAAAATAAAGGAGTTTATCACCACCTAGCCAGTCTTATGAGAAATGTTAAAGGGACTTAAGTGCAGAAAAAATGGCCATAATTAGGCATAAGAAAATCATGAAAAAAAGATGTAAAATATGAAAATATATATGTAAAGCATGGAGGAGGGAGTAAAAGATGGAAAAAGAGAAAGGAAAAATAAAAATAAAGGTTTTTTCTTTCTTAGAAAATGTATTTGAACTTGAATGACCATGAAGCTAATACAGACTGCTACATAGGATATTATATATGAACCTTATGGTAACCACAAACCCAAAACCTATGATAGATACACAATAAAATAAAGAGAAAGAAAGCCAAACATAGCACTATAGAAACTCATCAATCACAAAGAAAAAGAGCAAAAGACGAAGAAAGGAATAACTATATAAATAACCAGAAAACAAATAACAAAATGGTGATAAGTATATACCTGTCAGTAATTACTGTAAATGTAAATGGCCTAAACGCTCCAATCAGAAGACACAAAATGATTGAATGGATAAAAGAAAAAAACATGACCTATCCATATGCTGCCTACAAGAGGATCACCTTAGACCTACAGACATATACAGAATGAAAGCGAAAGGATGGAAAAACATTCACCATGTAAATGAAACTGAAAAAAAAAAAGCCAGGGTAGCAATACTTCTATCAAAGAAAATCAACTTTAAAACATACTATAACAAGACAAAGAAGGACGCTACCCAATGATAAAGGGATAAATCTAACAAGGGGATGGAACAATTGTAATTATCAACGCATCCAACACTGGAGGACCTAAATACATAAAGCAAATATTAACAGATATAAAGAGATAAATTGATGGTAATACAATAATAGTAGAAGACATTAACACTCAATTTTAATCAATACATAGGTCATCAAGGCGGAAAATCTATAAGGAAACAATATATTTGAATAACACACTGAAACAGATGGACATAACACATATGTAAAGAACATTTCATCCCAAAACAATAGAACACACTTTCTTTCAAGTGCACAGGGACTATGTTTCAGAATAGATCACATATTAGGTCACAAAACTGTCACCAACAAATTTAGGAAGATTGAAATCATACTATGCAACTTTTCTTATCACAACAATATGAAACCAGAAATAAATCACAAGACAAAACTGGAAAAAAATGCAAACACTTGGATACTAAACAACATGATGCTAAACAACCAATGAGTCAACAAAACAATCAAAAAGAAATTTAAAAAATACTGAGACACAAGTGAAAATGAAAGTACCAATGGTCCAAAGTCTTTTTTGTTTTATCAAAATCTACTGGACACAGTAAAAGCAGTTCTTTTTTTAAATTTATTTTTTATTGGTGTTCATTCGCCAACATATAAAATAACACCCAGTGCTCATCCCATCAAGTGCCCCCCTCAGTGCCTGCCACCCAGTCACCCCCACCCCCCACCCACCTCCCTTTCTACTACCCCTAGTTCGTTTCCCAGAGATAGAAGTCTCTCATGTTCTGTCTCCCTTTCTGATATTTCACACTAATTTTTTCTCCTTTCCCCTTTATTCCCATTCACTATTTTTTGTATTCCCCAAATGAATGAGACGATATAATATTTGTCCTACTCTGATTGACTTATTTCACTCAGCATAATACCCTCCAGTTCCATCCACGTCGAAGCAAATGGTGGGTATTTGTCGTTTCTAATGGCTGAGTAATATTCCATTGTATACATAAAACACATCTTCTTTATCCATTCATCTTTCGATGGACACCGAGGCTCCTTCCACAGTTGGGCTATTGTGGACATTGCTGCTATAAACATCGGGGTGCAGGTGTCCCGGCATTTCACTGCATCTGTATCTTTGGGGTAAATCCCCAGCAGTGCAATTGCTGGGTCGTAGGGTCAGACCTATTTTTAACTCTTTGAGGAACCTCCCCACAGTTTTCCAGAGTGGCTGCACCAGTTCACATTCCCACCAACAGTGCAAGAGGGTTCCCCTTTCTCCACATCCTCTCCAACATTTGCTGTTTCCTGCCTTGTTAATTTGCCCCATTCTCACTAGTGTGAGGTGGTATCTCCTTGTGGTTTTGATTTGTATTTCCCTGATGGCCAGTGATGCGGAGCATTTTCTCATGTGCTTGTTGGCCATGTCTATGTCTTCCTCTGTGAGATTTCTGTTCATGTCTTTTGCCCACTTCATGATTGGATTGTTTGTTTCTTTGGTGTTGAGTTTAATAAGTTCTTTATAGATCTTGGATACTAGCCCTTTATCTGATGGGTCATTTGCAAATATCTTCTCCCATTCTGTAGGTTGTCTTTTAGTTTTGTTGACTGTATCCTTTGCTGTGCAGAAGCTTCTTATTTTGAGGAAGTCCCAATAGTTCATTTTTGCTTTTGTTTCTCTTGCCTTCATGGATTAATCTTGCAAGAAGTTACTGTGGCCAAGTTCAAAAAGGGTGTTGCCTGTGTTCTCCTCTAGGATTTTGATGGAATCTTGTCTCACATTAAGATCTTTCATCCATTTTGAGTTTATCTTTGTGTATGGTGAAAGAGAGTGGTCTAGTTTCATTCTTCTGCATGTGGATGTCCAATTTTCCCAGAATCCTTTATTGAAGAGACTGTCTTTTTTCCAGTGGAGAGTCTTTCCTCCTTTGTTGAATATTAGTAGACCATAAAGTTGAGGGTCCACTTCTGGATTCTCTATTGTGTTCCATTGATCTCTGTGTCTGTTTTTGTGCCAGTACCACATTGTCTTGATGACCACAGACAGCTTTGTAGTACAACCTGAAATCTGGCATTGTGATTCCCCCAGCTATGATTTTCTTTTTTAAAATTCCCCTGGAAAAAAAATAAAAAATAAAAAAAATAAAATAAAATTCCCTTGGCTATTCGGGGTCTTTTGTGATTCCACACAAATCTTAAAATAATTTGTTCCAACTCTCTGAAGACAGTCCATGGTATTTTGATACGGATTGCATTAAATGTGTAAATTGCCCTGGTAACATTGACATTTTCTCAATATTAATTCATCCAATCCATGAACATGGAATATTTTTCCATCTCTTTGTGTCTTCCTCAATTTCTTTCAGAAGTGTTCTGTAGTTTTTAGGGTATAGATCCTTTACCTCTTTGGTTAGGGTTATTCCTAGGTATCTTATGAGTAAAAGCAGTTCTAAAAGAGAAGTATATAGCAATACAGGCCTAAGAAGAAGGAAAAGCTCAAATAAACAAGCTAGCCGTATATCTAAAGGAACTAGAAAAAGATAAACAATCCCAAAATGAGTACAAGAAAGTAAATAATCTGGATCAGAGCAAAACTAAATGACACAGAGACTAAGAACAATAGAAAAACTCAATGATTCTTTGTGGAAGGGGAGGTGGGTGAGGGGATGGGGCAGCTGTGTGACAGGCACTGAGGAGGGCACTTGATGGGATGAGCACTGGGTGTTATACTATATGTTGGCAAATTGAATTTAAATTAATAATAATATGTATACAATGGAATATTACTCAGCCATTAGAAACGACAAATACCCACCATTTGCTTCAACGTGGATAGAACTGGAGGGTATTATGCTGAGTGAAATAAGTCAATCAGAGAAGGACAAACATTATATGGTCTCATCCGTTTGGGGAATATAAATAATAGTGAAAGGGAATAAAGGGGAAAGGAAAAAAATGAGTGGGAAATATCAGAAAGGGAGACAGAACATGAGAGACTCCTAACTTTGGGAAACGAACTAGGGGTGGTGAAAGGGGAGGTGGGCAGGAGGTGGGGGTGACTGGGTGGCACGCACTCAGGGGGGCACTTGATGGGATGAGCACTGGGTGTTATTTTATATGTTGGCAAATTGAACACCAATACAAAATAAATTTATAAAAAATTAATTAATAATAATTATTATAATAAATTATCCATAAAAACTGAAAAGCTAAATAAAATTGACAAACTAGACTCATGAAGCAAAAAGGAGAAAGGGTCCAAATAAATACATTCAGAAAAAAGAGAGAAGTAACAACTGACACCACAGAAAGACAAAGTGTTATAAGAGAATACTATGAAAAATTATCTACCAAGAAATTGGACAACTTTGAAGAGATGGATAAATTCTAGAAACACACAATCTCCCAAAACTGAACCAGGAAAAAATAGAAAATCTAAATAGACTGATTACAAATAACATAATTTAATCAGTACTCAAAAAACCACCAAAAAAATAAAAGTCCAGGATGAGAGAGATTCACAGATGAATTTTACCAAACATTTAAAGAAGAGTTAATAGCTATTCTCCTCAAACTATTCCAAAAAATAGAAGAGGAAGGAATCATCCTAGGAGGCCAGCATTACCATGATACCAAAACCAAAGACACCACAAAAAAAGAGAACTACAGGCCAATATCTTGATGAACATAGATGCAAAAATCCTCAATAAAATATCAGCAAACCACATACAATACATTAAAAAGATCATTCACCACAATCAGATGGGATTTATTTCAGGGATGCAAGAGTGGTTCAAAATTTGAAAATCAGTCAATGTGATACACATAATAACAAAACCAAGGATAAAAATTACATGATCATCTCAATAGATGCTGAAAAAGCATTTGACAAAATATAGCATCTTTTCATGATAAAAACTCTAAACAAAGTGAAATCAGAAGGAATATATCTCAACATAATAAAGGCCACATATAAAATACCCACTGCTAACATCCTATTCAACAGTGTAAAACTGTGAGCTTCCCTATAAGATCAGAAATAAGACAAGGATGTCCACTCTCACCACTTTTATTCAACATAGTACTAGAAGTACTAGTCACAGCAATCAGACAAGAAAAAGATATGAGAGGCATCCACATTGGTAAAGAAAAAGCTAATCTATCACTATTTATAGACCACATGATACTATATAGAGAAAATCCTACAGAGTCCACCAAAATACTATTAGAACCGATAAATGAATTCACTAAAGTTGTAGTATACAAAATTAATACCCAGAAATTGGTAGCATTTCTATATGCTAATAACAAAGTAGCAGAAAGGGAAATTAAGAAAATGATCCCATTTACAACAGCACAGTAAAAAATAAAATACCTAGGAATAAGTCTAACTAAAGAGGTGAAAGACCTGTACTCCAAAAACTATAAAACAGTGATGAAAGAAATTGAAGATGATATAACAAATGGAAAGATATTCCATGCTTATGGATTAGAAGAATTAATATTGTTAAAATGTCTATGCTATCTAAAGCAATCTACAGATTCAATGCAATACCTGTCAAAAATATCAACAGCAGGGATGCCTGGGTTGCTCAGTGGTTAATCACCTGCCTTCAGCTCAGGACGTGATCCTAGAGTCCCGAGATTGAGTCCCACAACAGGCTCCCTGTATGGAGTCTGATTCTCTCTCTGCCTATGTCATTGCCTCTGTGTGTGTGTGTGTGTGTGTGTCTCCTGAATAAATAAACAAAATCTTTAAAATATATATATCAACAGCATTTTTCACAAAACCAAAACAAATAATACTAAAATTTGTATGGAACCACAGAAGACTCTGAATAACCAAAGCAATCCTGAGAAAGAACAAAGCCGGAGGTATCACAATACCTGATTTCAAGATGTACTACAAAGGTATAGTAATCAAAAGAGTATAATACAGGCATAAAAATAGAGACATAGATCACTGGAACAGGACAGAGAGCCCAGAAATAAACCCATACTTATATGGTCAATTAATCTATGACAAAATAAGCAAGAATATGCAATGGGGAAAAGAGTGTCTTCAATAAATGGTGCTGGGAAAACTGGACAGCTACACATAAAAGAATGAAATTGGGCTACTTTTTAACACCATATGCAAAAACAAACTCAAAATGGATTAAAGACCTAAATGTGAAACCTGCAACCATACAACTCCTAGAAGATTATAGATATGTCTCCTAAGGCAAGGGAAAGAAAAACAAAATTAAACTATTGGGACTTCATCAAAATAAAAAGCTTGCACAGCACAAGATAATGTACTAAGTGGGGTTAATATCCAAAATACATAAAAAATATAAGGAACTTATACAACTCAATATTCCCTTAAAATAATGCAATTAAAAAATGGCCAGAAGACCCAAGTAGAAATTTTCCAAGGAAGACATACATATGACCAACAGATGCATGACAAGGTGCTTAACATGAGTATTCATCAAGGAAATGCAAATCAAAACCATAATCACCTTACCACCATATCACCTTACACCTGTCAGAGACAAAAAATGACAAATGTTGGCAAAAAATGTGGTAAAAAGGGAACCCTCATGTATTGTTGGTGGAAATGTAAATTGGTGCAATCTCTGTGGAAAACAGTATAGAGGTTCCTTAAATAAAAATACTAAAAATAGAAATACCACAGGATTCAAAAATTCCACTATTGGGTATTTGCCCAAAGAAAACAAAAACACTAATTCAAAGAGATATATGCTCCCTTATGTTTACTGCAGAATTATTTACAATAGCCAAGATATAGAACTAACCTGTGTGTGTGTGTGTGTGTGTGTGTGTGTGTGTCCATTAAAAAGGATGAGATTGTGCCATTTGAGACAGGATGGATGGACTTAGGAAGTAGTCTGCTAAGCGAAAGTCAGTTTGAAAAAGACAAATACCAAATGATTCCATGCATAATTGGAATCTTTAAAAAAAACAAATGAATGGATAAAGAGAATGTGGTTTATGTATACAATGGAATATTACTCAGCCATTAGAAACGACAAATACCTACCATTTGCTTCGACGTGTATGGAACTGGAGGGTATTATACTGAGTGAAATAAGTCAATCGGAGAAGGACAAACATTATATGGTCTCATTCATTTGGGGAATATAAATAATAGTGAAAGGGAATAGAGGGGAAGGGAGAAGAAATGGGTAAGAAATATCAGAAAGGGAGACAGAACATGGAAGACTCCTAACTCTGGGAAACGAACTAGGGGTGGTGGAAGGGGAGGAGGGCAGGGGGTGGGGGTGACTGGGTGGGGAGCACTGAGGGGGGGACTTGACGGGATGAGCATTGGGTGTTATTCTGTATGTTGACAAATTGAACACCAATAAAAAATAAATTTATTATTAAAAAAATAAATAAGTTAAAAATAAAAAAGAAAAAGAAAAAACAAATGAATAAACCAACAAAAAGGAGAATCAGACCTATAAATACAGAGGACAACTGGTCACTAGAGGACAGGGGGTGGGAGAATGGGCAAATGGGTGAAAGGGAGTGGGAGATACAGGTTTCGTTATGGAATGAATATGTCATGGGACATCTCACACCTGTCAAAATGATGGCTGAGTAATATTTCATTATGTATATATAATGGCTAAAATCAACAACACAAGAAGCAGAGCGTACTGGCAAGGATATGGAGGAAAAGGAACCCTTGTGCACTGTTGTTGAGTGCAAACTAGTGCAGTCACTCTGGAAAACAGTATGAAGGGTCCTCAAGAAGTTAAAAATAGAGCTACCTTACAGTCCAGAAATCCCACTGCTGGGTATTTACCCAAAGAATACAAAAACACTAATTCAAAGGGATACATACACCCCTATGTGTATAGCAGCATTATTTACAATTGCCAAATTATAAATGCCAAATTATGGAAGCAGTCCCAGTGTCCATCAGTTAATGCGTGGATAAAGAAAGTGTGATATATATACATAATGAAATATTACTCAGCCATCAAAAATAATGAAAAATTGCCATTTGCAAGGACATGGGTAGAACTAGAGCAAATAACGCTAAGCAAAATAAGTAAGAGAAAGACAAATAGTCTATGATTTCGCTCATATGTGAAATTTAAGGAACAAAACAAATGAGCATAGGGGAAAAAGAGAGAGAGAGAGAGAGAGAGAGAGAGAAACCAAGACATAGCCTCTTAACTACAGAGAACAAACTGATGTTACCAGAGGGAAGGTGGTGGGGGGAATGGGTGAGATAGGTGATGGAGATTAAGGAGTACACTTGTGATGAGCACTGGGTGATTTTTGGAAGTTTCAATCACTCTGCTGTACACCTGAAACTAATATAACACTCTATACCTGGAATTTAAATAAAAACTTAAGAAAAATAAAAATCCCAAAACCAAAAAAAGTGTTATGGAAATAAAAGGCACAGTGTAAGGAATATATTCAATGATACTATAATAATGATGCAACAGGACAGATGGTAGCTACACTTGTGGTGAGCATAGCATAATGTATAAACTTGTCAGATCACTAGGTTGTACACCCGAAACTTACCTTACATGTGTGTCAACTATGCTCAAAAAATGCTTAAAATTATCATTACTAATTGGTTGCTTTCAAATTCATAAAATTGATAAAAAAGAGCACTAAACAAAGTACAAATAGAAGTAAATATTAGTCTCTATACCTTTCCCACTTCCCTTGAGCCTTACACATAGCCATGGGCTATCTAAGTCACCCTGACCTCCAGGCAGTCTCTGTGTCCATTTATATAGGATCCTGCCATGCACAACCATTTCATGTTCCCTGGAATTGTTGTGTATCACTGTGATGATAGACACCTTCCAGCTCCAAGACTCAGCTAAAGTGCCATTAATTAAGACTTTAATAATATGGTCCCTAGAGCAAGACTTTTCCCTGGAGAGCTTCCTAAAAGAGTGAGGACCCTGTAACTCTATTTACTGCTGTCTTCCTTTGTGTATCTCACAAAATACTCACAGAGGAGTAAAGATTGATCTGACACCTCAGCTTCCCCTTCACTCTCTTTTGCAATTCCTCAGTCACTGGGAGATCCCCCAAATAAAAATCTTAGATCTGTGGATCGAAGCATGTTGTTGGTTGCCTCTCCAAGACTCCTAAGTCTTCTATGACCATCTAATCTTTAACACTAGCTTATTATGTGTATATGGAAGTTGTGGCTGACACTTGAAAAGTTAGACTTGGTACTGTACGGGCCTTGTATATCTGCTTTAACAAATTACCACGAACTGGGTTGTGTAAAACAAATTTATTCTACCACAGTTCTGGTGGACAGAAGTCTAAAATTAGTATCACTGGGATGAGTCAACATTGGCAAGTCTAAGCTCTCTCTGGAGGCTCTAGAGGAGGATCCTTCCTTGTCTCTTTCAGCATATGTTGGCTGCCAGCATTCCTTGGCTTCTGTTTACAATACTCCAATCTTGAAGGTCAGTATTTTCTAATCTCTCTCTATTCCTTTTTTAAAAATATCGTATTTATTTACTCATGAGAGACACAGAAAGAGGCAGAGACACAGGGAGAGGGAGAAGCAGGATCCCTACAGGGAGCCTGGTGTGGGACTTGATCCCAGGACCCCAAGATCATGACCTGAGCAGAAGGCAGACGCTCAACTACTGAGCCACCCAGGCATCCCTAATTCATTTCCATTTAAAGTAATTATTGACAGGTAAGGACTTACTATTGCCATTTGTTAGTTGTTTTCTAATTATTTTGCAGAACTGGATCCTGGGACCCCAGGATCATTACCTGAGCCAAAGACAGACGCTCAACCACTGAGCCACCCAGGTGATCCTCTCTCTACTCCTTCACATCACTTTCTCCCTCCCCTCTCCGGTGTGTGTGTGTGTGTGTCTGTGTGTGTGTGTGTGTGTGTAAAAGAGAGAGAGAGAGAGAGATGCCTCTCTCTTATAAGGACAGCTGTGATTGGATTTAAGGCCCCCCTGGATAACCCACGATAATCTTTCCATCTCAAAATACTTAATACCTGCAAAATCCTTTTTTCAAAAAAAAGGTGATATTTACAAGTTCCAGGAATTAGAACCTGCTATCTTTTGAGGTCTTTATTCAGCCTGCTACAGGTTCCAAATTCATACACTTGCTCTGGTCCAACCCACTAGGCCCACCACTCTTCTCCTGATATTTTTCTTGGAAAGTTCCCACAGATAATTGTCTAATAAATCCACACAATCAAAGTCTTGTGTTTCTGGTTGAAAAAATTACTGTTGACTTTTATATACCTCTCTAATCTGGGAGCTTACAATATTTGACTCTAGCTTGGTAGGGAAATGATTTCTACAGATGTCAGTCAGAGAATCCTGCATAGGAGTGGGCTCAGGTTTTTCACATGCTTATTAGTGGAACACTTGCAAGTCAAACAAGCTTCTCTCTTATTCACATAGATCATGTCACATAACATCATCTCAATGTCATTCTTGATATAATTTATGCAGGAGTGAAAATGGAGAGGAAGAAAGCACATAAAGGAGACAAAGCCAAACCCTGCCATCTTCACCTCTGTATATATTCTGTCTACAGTTTTCATAGTTACATACCAAGCAATAGCAACTTTTGAGGAGAATACTGAAGTTCAGAAAAGGATCAAATAGATTCTTTTGCTTTTTATTCAATTGTACCATTCGATGTCTACAACACTGAATAAACGTTTTGTTTGTCCATGTTACAAAAAAGATAAATATATATGACTTACCATTCAAGAGGGAAAACAAGACACCAAACAGTACTTAATAGAATGATCCCACTTAAATAAAATAAAACCAAATTGTATTATGTATACGTTTATATGTATAAATGTTAAGGGGTTCTGGAAGGATTCTCACTGAGAGATTGATAGTGCACACCTTTTCTGGAGGGAAGGGAATGGGAGTGGGAGTGTGTATATCTTCAATATGCCTCTTGTTTTAATTCCTTACCATGAAAATATAGTCAGGGAACATGATGGTTGATTTTATGTGTCAACTTGACTAAGAAATACTGCCCAGTTTCTTGGTGAAACAGCTATACAAATGCTGCTGTGAAGATATTTTTATGTATGATTCACATTAAATTAGTGGACTTTGAATAAAGCAGATTATTCTCCATAATCTGAGTGGACCACATCCAAATGGTTGAAGGCTTTAAGAGAGAAGACTGAGGTTCCTCAAAGAAGAAGAAAATTTTCTCCAAACTGCTTTAAGACTTCAGCTGCAACATTTACATTTCCTGGGTCTCCACCTTCACCACTTCTAAATGTGTTATTTAGCAATTACCCTAAATTTTACAGATTTCTGCTTATCTGTCAGTATAAACAAGAGAAATAATGGAAATGAAACAATCATTTGTATTACTGTGATGTAGTGCCTGGTACATTGAGCATTATCACAACTCAGCAAATGCTACTTGTTATTAACAATGTTATTTATTTTATGCTAAGAAAGCAGTAGGAAACAATTGAAGGTTTTTGAGCAGGGAAATAACATAATCTGATCTGTTTTTAAAAAATAATTCTGGCTGCTATATGAGGAATGCATAATAAGGAGGCAAAGTGGATGCAAGATCAATTTAGGAAGCTATTGCATTAACATATGGAAGTTATGGTCATAATTTGGACTAGGATAATGGTAGAAGAAATGAGGATAAGTGGTAGGGTAACATATGACCAACAAATGCTCCTATAGAGAACAAGAAAATCACGTTAAAATATCACTCATATTTACACCACAAAAAAAGAAATAATTACGTGGCATGATTGAGGTTTAGCCGAGGCTAAGGTGGTAACATATTGCAATATATAAATATATCAAATAAATGCTTTTTAAAAGATTTATTTATTTATTTGAGAAAGAGAGGGGGGGGCTCAAGCAGGAGGGGCAGGATGAGGGAGAGAGAACCTGAAGCAGATTCCTCACTGACCAATGCATGTCTGATGACACCAAGATCACAACCCAAGCTGAGACCACGAGGTGGATGCTAAACTGACTGCACGACCTAGGTACCCTTCAAATCAACACTTTTTATACCTTACACTTACAAACTGTTATATGTCAATTACATTTCAATTAAAATGAGTCTTTAAAAATAACTGTAATGTAGGATAGTGGCATGAATGCGAACTAGAACTGAATATAAATGAATAGGGCCAAGGGAGCTCCATACCTGAAGCTTACCTGCATGGTGGATTCATGGGTGTGTAGTTTTCCATTAGTCTTTAAAGTGTTGATATATATATATATATATATATATATATATATATATATATATATATTTCTTTTGTATATGTGCTATATTTAACCATAAAAACATTGTTTATTTTTAATTGAAGTATAATTTTCATGTGATACTATATTAGTTCTAGGTGTACAACATTTTGATTCAACAATTCTATACATTACACAGTGATCACCATAAGTGTAGTTACCATCTGTCACCATACAATGTTATTACCATTTTATTGGCTATATTTGCAGTGCTGTACTTTTTTTAAAGATTTTACTTATTTGAGAGAGAGAGAGAGAAAAATAGCAAGACAGAGCACAAGCAAAGGAAGGGGAGAGGGAGAGGAAGAAGTAGACTCCCTCCAAAGCGGGGAGCCAGACACAGGGCTCGATCCCAGGAATCTAGGATCATGACCTGAACCGAAGGCAGACACTTAACTGACTGAGCCACCCAGGTTTCCAGTATGCTGTACTTTTCATCCCCATGATTTATTTGTTTTATAAGTGGAATTTCATACCTCTTCATCCCCTTCAAAGCAATCTTGGGAAAGAACAGCAAAGCTGGAGGTATCACCATTCTAAATTTCAAACTATACTATGAAGCCTTAGTAATCATAACAGCATGGTGCTGGTACAAAGATAGATGCATAGATCACTGGAACAGAAAAGAGAGCCCAGTAATAAACCCATGCTTATATGACAAATTAATCTATGACAAAGGAGGATGAATATACAATGGTGAAAAGACAGTCCCTTCAATAAATGGTGCTAGGAAAACTGGATGGCTATATGCAATAGAATATAATTGGATCATTTTCTAACACCATACACAAAAATTAACTCAAAATGGATTAAAGACCTAAATGTAAGACCTGAAACCACAAAAATCCTAAAATAAAACAAAGGGAGCAAATTCTAGGACATTGGCAACAGCAATAATTTTCTGGATCTGCCTCTTCAGGCAAGGGATAGAAAAGCAAAAATAAACAATTGGGACTACATCAAAATAATAGGCTTTTGCACAATGAAGGAAACCACCAACTGAAAAAAAAAAACCCTACTGAATGGGAGAAGATATCTGCAAATCATATATCAAATAGTTAACATCCAAAACTATATAAAGAATTCATACAACTCAATAGAAAACCAAACAATCTGATTTTAAAATGAGCAGAGGACCTGGTCATTTTCTCCAAAGACGACATACAAATAGCCAACAGACAAGTGAAAAAATATTCAACGTTATTAATCATTAGGGAGATGCATATCAAAATGTTACTTTAAGTAGTAAAAACAAAACAAAACATGACAAAAAAGATCAGTTTAAAGCTGTTGGAGAGCTACTGAAGTTATCAAAACTTAAGGGACCAACATTCAGGAGAGGAGAGCCATGGAAAGGTGAAGTGACAGTTTGCAAAACCAATAGAATTCTCAGCAGTCTCACTAGGCTAGAGAGACAAAATTGGAGACTTAAAAGGCCAAGATCTTAAGTATTTATCTAAATTCTAGTTAGCTAATATACAGTGCAATATTAGTTTCAAGTGTACAATATAGTGATTCAACACTTCCATACAACACCCAGTACTCATCACAAGTGCACTCCTTAATCCCCATCACCTATTTCACCCATCTCCCCACCCACCTCTCCTCTGGTGACCAGTAATTTGTTTTCCATAGTTAGGAGTCTGTTTCTTGGTCTCTCTCTCTCTCTCTCTCTCTCTCTCTCTCTCTCTCTCTCTCCCCCCTATGATCAATTGTTTTGCTTCTTCCATTTCACATACGATTGAAATCATATGGTGTTTATCTCTCTGACTTATTTCACTTAGCATAATACACTCTAGCTCCATCCACATCATTGGAAATGGCAATATTTCATTCTTTTTGATGGCTGAGTAATATTTCATCATATATATGTGACACATCTTCTTTATCCATTCATCTATTGATGGACACTTGGGCTGTTTCCATAATCTGGCTATTGTAGATAATGCTGCTGCTATAAACACAGGGATGTGTGTATTACTTTGAATTAGCATTTTTGTTTTCTTTGGTTAATACCTAGTAGTGCAATTGCTGGATCATAGGGTTAAAAAAAATCCAATACTGCGATGAGAAGGTAGAGGCAGGTGACTGAGTCTGTCACACTGCAGAATTTCCCCATCAAGATCTCTGCTGAATTCTAAGGTCGTGTGCAATAAGAAGCCAAGGAGCTAAGCAGAAACCCTTTCTAAGACAGAGTAGTTATTTACTGTGTCTCATGGCAAGAAAAATAAATAAAAGGCATTCATTATTGGAAAAGAAGTTAAACTGTCTTTATATGTAGACAACATTTCTATGTAGGAAATATCAGAATTGACCAAAAATAGCTATTCGAAATAATAAGTAAAGTTTAAAGTTTAAACACAAGGAGGGAGGAACTGGAAAGTAATATGAGGAAAGTCTGGAGGGATGGAGATGCTTCTTATCTTGATTGTGATGATGGTTTCATGGGTATATACATATCTCACCATTTGTCAAATTGTCTAATTGCTAAGTCTGTGCATCTGAAATATACCTCAATAAATTCAGTTAGATAAAAAGATCATGTGAAAAATAGGAGAGGTCTGACCCTTTGAAACCTAGAGGATACAATGTATGAAGGTCTTGAAGAGGTTAGAAAATGATCACAGTGGGTTGAGGATCTGTGTTCAGAGAGTGTGATGATTGAATTACTGATTCTCAAGGTGAGGTAGTTATAGGAGATGACAAAGCCTGGGGTGTGACAGTGGGAGAGAGTGGCTTAGGTCAAGGTCACTTTTGTGCTCATTGCATACTCTGTTCTTTCTGCCAGAGCATGACCTCCCTCACCTTTTGACAACTCCTACTGATTCTTCAGGTTTCACCATTTATGTTTCTTCACCAAAGGTGCCTCACCTGCCCTCATCTAACTTAGGTCCATCTCTAACACACTCTTGTATCCTTTGTAAGCAATTAACACAGTGATTACATATGCATTTGTATATTAAGCATTGATTGTACTTAAGCAATTCAAGGTATTATAACAGCAGGGACTACAAGCATCTGAAGCAAGGCATAGCTATTCAGTATTCATAGAATTTGTGGTAGAATATTACAGGGAATGTTGTCTATTTCCACAGGATTTTAGCCCAAATGTGAGGACAGGAGGCCCTACGTCCCTGCAGTCTCCAGTCTCAGTGTAAACACAACACGATGCTTGGTATGTGAATTAGCCTAAGATAGTCTCTGTGTATTGGCTTCTAGGTTTTTTTATTACTTCACTGCTGGCTGAAATTTGACAGCTCAAAAGCCCACTTTTAGCCCACTGGAATTAGATAAAAATTCTAATTTTTATCCATTTAGTCCAAACAAGCAGATTTGTAGTTGATTAGGGCCTGCCTGCTTTGCATATTCCAGGATACCTTACCTCACATCTGCTATCCATTGATAAGGTGGAGGCTTGTGATTTTAAGACCCCAAACCACAGTTGCCCTTCAGAATTCTCTGATTCCAAAGACTTTGTGTCATCACCAAGACACTTATGCCTCCTCTGTGATCCCCTCTGCTTTGGAAGTTACCATAACTTCTTCCCTTTCTGGGTGGTGGCCCTCTAGACCACCCATAAGCTTCTGGATGGTCTCATGCTATGAAGCGTGTACAACCTTGTCCAAGTGCAACCCAGTAAAGCTTGTGTGTGAATGCCTCTCGTGGTAACATGTTTTCCTTTTTCAATCCCCCAAATCCCTCAAATGAACCCCCTATAGTGCTGAATTTACTAAAAGATGGCAAATCCACTTCAGTACCATCCTATTAAGTCTAATTGTGAGAAGATCACATATTTCCAATGTAATTTTTAAAGGGAATTTTTAGAAAGAAAGAGTGTGTTGGTATTTCTCCTACTTTTTCCACGAAGGAAGAGAAGGAGGGGTTCTCTCTACCCCTTCCCAATCAAATGTGTCATTTTGGGTCCTCCAGAAAGCCAAAATGGTGTTAGAAGTGCAAAAGATTTACTGATAAAGATAAATGGGAGAGGGCACATGAGACAGCAGGAACAGCCTTAGAATCATAGTGAAGGTCTCACACCTGTGGAAGAAAAGGGAGATGTAAAAAGGACTGGAAGAAAGAACCTGAGACTCTGGTGATACTTAGAGAAAGTGCTTCTGGCCCAAGTGGGAGATCTGGTGCAAAGACATATTCATTCCTGAGGTGGACACAAGCCCTACCTTCACGAAAGAGTGGCCTCAACATGTACTTTTTTTTTTTAGAGAGAGAGAGAGAAAGCACCCACTCATGGGGTGGAAGGAGGGGCAGAGAGAGAGAAAGAGGGAGAGAATGTCAAGCAGGTTCCATGCCCAGGGGAAAGTCAGAGTGGGGATTAATCCCACAACCCAAGATCATGACCTGAGCCAAAATCAGTATCAGAGAGGGTGAGAGAACATGAGAGACACCTAACTCTGGGAAACAAACTAGGGGTAGTGGAAGAGGAGGAGGGCGGGGGGTTGGAATGACTGGGTAATGAGCACTGAGGGGGGCACTTGGCGGGATGAGCACTAGGTGATATGCTATATGTTGGCAAATTGAACTCCAATAATAATTTTTAAAAGGAGTCCAAGGCTTAACCCACTGAGCCCCCTGCGTTCCCCCAACATTTGCTTTTTATTTTTTCAAAGGTTTTATTTATCCATCTTATAGAGAGAGAGAGAGTGCAAGAAGGGGGGAGAGGGGAACAGAGGGGGAGGGAGAGAGAATCTCAAGCAAACTCCATGCTGAGCACAGAGCCCTACTGGGGGCTCTATTCTACCACCAGGAGATCCCAACCTGAGATTAAACCAAGAGCCCAACACTTAACGAAATGAGCCACCCAGGCATCCTGCAACATCTGCTTTTATGTTTCATTGTTTCAGTACCTAAGGCACTGACTGGAACTACGAGTTGGTGAAGTTTGGGGTACTAAGTATAGAGTCATTCAGACTGGAAAAACAAATGGAGATATGATGGGTACCCCCCCCCATATCCTTCAGAATTTAAGAGCAGGTCTAATCTCCACGATCCCTCTTGTGACATTGTTTGTAATTCACTTTCTTGCCTGTCTCTGTAGGGCGGGGAGGAGCAGTAGCATAGACTTTCACATGGCTTTTAACAATGTTATGGTTTCTCAAGACAAAAATAGCACCCCACCACCACCATTAAACTTGCTTTGGATATCGAGACTGATGACACAACAAGAGGCCGAAAAGGGGGTTCATTACTTACATAATTGAGGAGCCCCTTTCGGCTGCTAGCGGGCACTCAGCTCGCTCCCTCTCTCCCGCCTCCGCCGGGACTGCGGCGATGGTCCACACAGGGTGAGAGGGGCCTGCTGCAACCCCACGGTCGCTGGCACCACTACAGCTCACCAGGCCAGCGGGGTTCAGGGCACCCAGAGCCCCAGGCAGCCCCAGACGGACGGTCCGGCCCATTTATGATCCTCGCGCGCCATCTAGCGGCCAGAACCAGCACGGCAGCAGGAGAAGCTACACCGAGGCTGTTATAGTCCCGGGCGGCCATTTCGCTTGAGGAAGGTCGCATTTCCCGATAGGCACTGCGATCTGAGCTCCGCGGTGCAGGAAATGGCGGTAGGCGCAGGCGCAACACAAGCTTCAGCGAGCGAGCTCCCGCCGCGCAGGCGCGCAGAATATTCAGCGCGCTCGCCCTGCGGCGCAGGCGCACAGAAGACGGTGTCGCGCGCAAATCAGGAGCGCCTGCGCGAAAATCAAGGTGTTTTCGCTCTCCTCCCCAGACCCTTGGAAGACTGGTGGAATCTCACCCTTTTTTCTTTCCAGTCGAGAATCTAATGTTCATCCACAGTTTCTTGAAGCCTCTATCACAATAGTTGCAGAGACTGAATATATATGACAATAAACTGAGGAGCTATTAAATATATACCCAGGACTCCATCCTGCATATCCTTTGTCCTTCATTCAAGGTCTTACCCACTTATTTCCAAGACGTTCAGTTTATGCCCTACAGGCCCAGCGAGCCATTCTGCTCACACAACAGACTTCTGACTGGCAAAATGCAGCTTGCACAATCCTTCTGCGTGGTGACAAATCTTGCAAATGAGGCAACCCACATCACCTCTTGGACCTTGCCGTGACCATATGTGAAAGCCAACTCTGGGTAACAGGCAACTGTTGGCCCCACTCCGACGTCAGTAGACCATTCCCTCGATGAGCCACAGCCAAGACAAGACCTAGCTGAAACATTCAATGAAATTTATTGAAGAGAAAATGTACTGCAACCATTAAAGACAGGGAATGACAACAGAGAGAGGAACGTCTAACCGTCACTAGAACCCATAGGTCACGGCCCTCCTCCTCTCAGGGACCTCTGCGTCCCCCACCACCACAGTCCTCCTGCCATAGTCTCTGACATACACGGGCGGGGCGCCCTTCTTCCACTTGGAACTGCTCACCCGTAGCTGGGGCGGCCTCCCACGCCTCGGCCTCGCGGATGAGCCGCAGCATCCCCAGGAAGCCGGGTGGTCTCCTCTCCAGCCGCATCCTCTTCAGCTTGCTCTGGAGCATCTCGTTGGAGCGAGCCCGCATCAGCACCTGCCTGGCGCGAACCTGGTCCGCGATGGTGGGATGGATGGCCCCCTTCTCCACGGCCGACTGCAGCAGGCCTTCCAGGCGCATCACGTAGGCAAACAGAGTCTCCTGGGGCCGCTGGGCGCACGTCAGGAACTTCAGCCGTGCGGTCACGCAGGGATCCTTGTCTCCGAACACCTGGACCATTGCGGCCAGGCAATCCTGCGCAAGCATGTTGGGATTTTCTGCCAGGAGGCCGCACATGAACTCGAGCGCGAGGCCCCCCAAGCTTTCCATCAGCCACCGCCTCCTCTCCCCTTCTGGCACGTGGCGCCACACGAACAGCATGTCGTTGGCGTGCTCCAGCCAGACCTCAAAGGACTCTTGGTCTGGATCTTCCATCCCGGAGAAGGTTCTCAGTTCCCCGTAGGCCGCGTCTTCTGGCACAGGCTGCCAAGCCTGGCCCCACTGCTGGATCCAGGATCCTCCCTCATCTACGGCTCCTGCAGCTCCTTCCTCCCCTGCAGTGCCCGCCTCCCCTGCTGCTCCTGCCATACTCACAGATCCCAGCACACCAGCAATTCCTGTGTCACCTGCGGCTCCCTCCTCATCAGGCACTGCTCCTTCATCTTCTGTTCCTGCCACACCGGCAGCTCCTGTCACACCTACAGCTCCTGCCTCACCTGCTGCTCCTGCCACACCTACAGCTCCCTCTTCATCGAGTACTCCTCCATCTTCTCCTACCATACTCACAGCTCCTACCACATCTGCATCTCCTTCATCTAACACTATCCCTTCATTTTCAGTTCCTGCCTCACCTACAGCTCCTTCCACACCTGCAGCTTTTTCCTCACTTTCATGTCCTTTATCACCAGCAGCCCCCACCTCACATGTAGCTTCTTCCTTACCTTTACACCCTTCCTCACCTGCAGCTCCCATCTCACCTGCTGCTCTCGCCTCACTTGCAACTCCCACTTCACCTATGGCTTCTTCCTCACCTGCAACTCCTGCCTCACCTGCCCCTCCCCCCTCACCTGCAGCTCCTGCCTCACCTGCAGCTCCTGCCTCACCTATAGCTCCTTCCTGACCTTCACACCCTTCCTTACTTGCAGCTCCTGTGACATCTGCAGCCCTTTCTTTACCTACAGCTCCTGCCTCACCTGCCTGGCCAGACCTTGCTTGCCTCTGGTGCTGGGCAGGGAAATTGGGTCTATCCTGTGACTCTAAATCAGGAGCCTGGGGCAGAAAGACCACAGGCCAGGGTCCTCCCTTGCCTGCTGTTTGTCGGGGAATCAAACTTCGGTTTAAATACTGAGCAAACTCCACTCCACTAAGGCGACCCTGGATCTGAGCTCCTTTCTGAACACTTTGCCCAGCACTTGGTATCTGCCCAGGGGCCACAGGGCAGTCTTCGCGGCATTCTGGAATTCCTCTTCCTCACAGTCATCCGGGATGAGCAGGAAATGGTGCGTGCTCTCACTTGCACCACTCATGCAGCATTGCCAGTGCCATCATGAATACCTGGCGGGGGAGGGAGCCCGATTGGACAGGGATGCGCACACTGCCGCAGCCTCTGCAGTGGTGGCCTGTGGGTGCAAAGAGGATAGAGGGACATTGGTGCCAGACAGCCCACCCTACCACCCCCCACAGCGACCTGGATCTCCTCCCTGGCCAGTTAACACGCTCCATGCCCTGGCTTAGAACCCCCACCATGCACCCCTCACCTCTGCAGTGAGGAGACCTCCTTTTGCCTTGGCCAACACACCTGATCTGGCCTACGTCCATGATCTGGCCACTGCAGCCAGAACCCCACCCACCATCATCTGCAACCCTGCAGCCAGGAACCCTCCCTTCCTGATCCCCGCAGCCGGGAGCCATCCCATCCACTCTTACTTAGCACCTGATCCAGAGTGACCCTGGTCTGCCCAAACAACCTTGAAACCAGCCCCTCACCCTCCACATCCTGAGTCAGAGCCCCGCCCTCTCCCACCAGCACCTGCCCCTCTGCAGCTGGAGCCTCCCTCCGCAGCCAGGAGCCCTTCCCAGGTCCCATCCGAGTAAAGGCCTCGGTCTCCTGCTCACTGTCTCTGACTCTGCAGGCGCTGCCTGGTGTGAAAACACTGCCTGCGGGCTGCGGGGGGACTCTGGGGCCCACTTCAAAGCCCTGGAGTGAGAGAATCACAAGAACACACCTCAGCTCTGCAGTCCGGAGCTGCACAGTCCAAAGGGTCTCCCAAGTCCTCGGTGCTAAGGCCACATGGGCTTCCCGGTACTCCCAGAAGCCCCAAGTAGATGAAGGAGAAAGATCTCAGCATCTCTGTGTGGGGCAAACGTATGGATCAGGAGATCATGGGAGGAGGCATCAGTGTTGCCATGGCAATAAGACCTGCTTGGTATGACAAAGCTTCCAAAAGCAACAGGTATACCTATTGGCCGTCCAGCTACAAAATGGGAGTCCATGGGTGCCTCAGCCAGTTAAGCATCTGCCTTCAGGTCAGGTCATGGTCCCAGAGTCCTAGGATAGAGTCCCACATCAGGCTCCCTGCTCAGCAGGGAGTCTAGTCTGCTTCTGCCCCTTCCCCTGCTTGTGCATTCCATCTCCCTAATTCTCTTTCAAATAAATAAAATATTTTTTTTAAAAAGAGAGTCCATGGTTAGCTGGGTGCCAGTGTCCCTAGTGCGACTCTACATTCACAAGTCAACCCCATCATGCCGGAAATGTCAGTATGTGACACAGGATAGCTGTTCCTAACTCAAAGGCCTAATTACAACTGCTTATGTTGCAAAACCAGCCCTCATTTCTTGGGAAGGTGCTGCAGTGGAGATTGTGAGGTTTGGGATCAAGCAAAGTTGGATTCACCTAGCAGCTGGATGGCCTTGCACAAATTACTGAGCATTTCTGTCCATAATCTGTAAATTGGATTATAAACACTCTTCTTGCAGCATAGTCATGGAGCTTTACCTCCCACTGGACACATGGTAAACTTTCAGTAATGGCCACAAGGACACAGGAATAAGAAGGATGTGATGAGGCAAGCATTGGTGTGAGAGTTGGAGGCTGGTTGTCGCAGCTAGCTCAGTGGTTCCAAGTCTGAGCCCGGAGGAAAAAGGGTAATATTGGAACTGTTTTCCTGAGAAACACAAAAATTGATTAAGGTGACAGAGTGTGACTCTCTGCTTTTACAGACACCTCCCACTCTCCCACCCCGCCTCTACTAGAAACATTAATTTGATATATTACTTATCTATGTATTTTTTAAAGACCTATTGGGAGAATCCAGATTGGGACAACTAGATATGCATTTGGGGTTTCTACAGATTTCACTCTGTCTATACAGGCCCCATAGTCATGACCAGATCTTTATCCCAGCAATTATTTAAGTCCATGACTAGCCCAGTCCTCTCAGTTCCAAGCCAATTCTCACAGGGAGGATAATAGCCACTGGTATGTGTTTGTCTTTCTCCAGAATTTAGTTAGTTTAGACCTTATTACATCCAAAACTCTCAAGAATCCTTTAAAAATGTGTAACTTTCTTTTAATATCTGATTTTTTGTAGTTGTTACAGTGGGATTAATGATCTGTCATGATCTACATTCTAACCAGAAGCCAGAACAAGCTTATTCCAGACCGTGAAAAAGGTACTTACTGCTCTTGAGACATTTTATTTTTATTTTTTAAAATATTTTATTTATTTATTCTTGAGAGACACAGAGAGAGGCAGAGACACAGGCAGAGGGAGAAGCAGGCTCCATGCAGGGAGCCCGACGCAGGACTCAATCCTGGGTCTCCAGGATCACACCCTGGGCCGAAGGCAGATACTCAACCGCTGAGCCACCCAGGTGTCCCTTTTGAGACATTTTAAATAATATCTCTTCTAACACTAGAACTACTTAAGATAGTTGGGGTATCCAGCATGCATGACTTTTTGACACAGAGGGAAGGTGATCTTAATGGATATATAATATACCTGAGGTCCATTTCTGTTGAACTAAGAGTATTAGCAATAGGAGCTTCCTTTTGCTCCCTAGCTATGCTACTAACAGGTAGACATAAATATGCACCAGATTTATCAATGGAAAAAATATCCATTGACAATTTTTCTGAGATTCATATTAATTTATCACTTAGATGAATGTTAAAAGTCTTCCTTTTTCCATCCCACCCTTCTTATTCTCAGCCTTCTCAATTTTTTATGTAGAATGATAGAACAATGGCACATTGTAAAGCCAGACTTGGGAACCTGATGTTAGTTCACTATACAAGGTGAAATTGAGTGTTCAATTAACAAATGACTGCTTTCTCTTAAAGCAAAAAGGAATTTTGTATCCATATTTATTATCTTAATTGTTCATGGTATTTCTATCAGTCTCTCCTGGATATACTGCATGATTGACCAGCATTACTGCAAGGTACTTATATTCACAAAAAAAGATTTTGTGTTCTGTCCTAGGATCATTTGGGGGGATGTTCTGTGGTGCCATCACAGCTTACATGGAATGCTTTGAGATTGAATATGGGGAAAAATAACAAAAACAACAGAAAGGAATAGGAAACACAGTGGATAGCAATATAATAACAAGAATAAGTAGATGGTGGGAGCTCAGTATAGTGATATGTATACTCACAGATTACACATGCCAAATAGTACATATAAGCTTCCTAGAGCTAGGAATTCACAACACCAGCCTCCCAAGAGGAAATGCCTCATGACTGTCCTTTGGGGGTATAAGAAGGCAGCTCATTTTGGTGCTGATGTTGCCTCTGTTGAGACTACTGACAAAAGTGCAGCTCCCCCTGGCTGAGTAAGGCAGAGACATTCCTCCAGACCCCAGACTGCCCTAAGAACATCTGCCATTGTCCCCCACTGGCAGCTACCATTAGCACATAGAGTGTGCTGCCTAGAGAACAGAAGAATTAAAACCCTTTCTTTCCCTTTCTTGATAGTGTTCTTTAATGCACAGAATAAAGTTTGATTAAGTCCAGTTTATCTATTTTTTCCTTGGTTGCTTGTGCTTTTGGTGTCAGTTCTAAGGAACCATTGCCCAATCCAAGGTCACAAAGATTTGTCCGTGTTTTTTTCTGTTTTATAGTTTTAGGACTTACACTGAGGTGTTTGATACATTCTGAGTTAATTTTTGTATAACAGATGATATAGGAGTTCAAATTAATTATTTTACATGTGGATATCCAGTTGTCTCAGTACCATTTGTTGAAAATACTGTTATTTCTTCGTAGAAGGTCTTGGCACCCTTGTCAGAATCAATTGACCATAGATGAATAGCTTTATTTCTGTACTCTAAATTCTATTCATATGTCTACCCTTATGCTAATACTATACAATCTTGATGACTGTAGATTTCTATTAAGTTTAGAAGTCAGGAACTGTTGAGAACTCTTTGTTCTTATTTTTCTGTTTTTAAGGCTTTTATTTATTTATTCGTGAGAGACAAATAGAGAGAGGCAGAAACACAGGCAGGGAGCCCGATAAGGGACTCGATCCTGGGACCCTGGGATCAAACCCTGAGCCAAAGGCGGATGTTCAACCACTGAGCCACCCAGGTGCCCCTGTTCTTACTTTTCAAGATTATTTTAACTATTACAGGCCCCTGGAAGTTCCATATAAACTTTAAGATTGGCTTCCCCATTTCTGAAAAAAAGCCATTGGGATTTTTATAGGGAATGCATTCAGTCTTTGGATCAATTTGGAGAATACTGTCAATGATATTAAGTCTTTTATGAGCACAGGATGTATTTCCACTTATGCAGGTCTTTAACTTCTTTAAACAATGTTTTATAGATTTCAGAGTTCAGATCTTTCAGTTCTTTGATTAAATTTATTACTAAGTTTTTTATTCTTTTGGATACTATTGTAGATGGAAGTGTTTCCTTCAGTTCATTTTCATATTGTTTATTGCTAGTTTATAGAAATATAACTGATTTTTATACATTTATCTTGTAGCCTACAACTTTGCTGAACTCATGTATGAACTCCATTAGTTTCCTTATGTATTCCTTAAGGTTGTCTATATGCAAGATTATGCATTAACAAGTAGAAATGGTTTCATTTCTTCCTTTCCAATCTGGATACATCTTACTTCATTTTATGGCTAATTTCCATGGATAGGACCTGCAGAGCAATACTGAATGGAAGTGATAAGAACAAACATCCTTGCCTTGTTGCTGATATTGGAGAAAAAGCTTTTCACCATTTAAGTTGAAATATGCTGTGGGTTTTTCCTAGAAGTTCCATACTGTGTTGAGGAAGTTCTCTTTTACTTCTACATTGGTTGGTTGGTTGGTTTTTGTTGCTTTTATCAGGACATGGTATTGGACTTTTTCAAGTGATTTTTATGAATCTGTTATGAAGGGTTTCTCTCTTTTATTCTATTAATGTGGTACATTGCATTGAGCAATTTTTGTATGTTGAACCAATCTTGCATTCTTTTTAAAAATTATTTTATTTAAATTCAATTTGCCAACATATAGTATAACACCCAGTGCTCATCCTATCACCAACATTGCATTCTTGAGATAAATCTCAGTTGGTAATGTATTATTTTTTTTGTGTTCTACTGGATTCAGTTTGCTAGTATTTTGGGGGGATACTTTAATCTATATTGATGAAGAAAATCTGTAGCTTTTTTAAAATTTCTTTTCTTCTGATATCTTTGTCTGGTTTTGGTATCAGGGTATTAGCCTCCTAAAATGAATTAGGAAAGGTTATCTCCTATTTTTCTTGAAGAGTTTGAAAAGGTTGTCATTTTAATTATTTTTTAAGTGTCATTAGAATTCACCAATAAAGCAATCTGGTTCTGAGCTTTATTTTTGGGGAAATGTTTTGATTACTAACTCAATCTCTACTTGTTACTGTTGTGCCCAAGATTGCGAATCCGAGAAACCACCAAGGAGCCGACACCGATGCAAACACACGAAGGTCTATTTACAAGCTCGAGCTTGGGTCCAAGTATACCCGACACAGCAGAGCAGGGACTTGGACCCCAATACTAAGAGGCGTAGCAGCTTTATAGGGGCCAGTGGCCAATGGGATAGCAGAAAGTTGCACAGTCATGTCGGCACACACGCAGGTGGCCAATTGAATTACATCTTACCCTATAGTATCCATTTGAGCTGGCCTATTACTTTGGTCAGAATTGGCGCGCAGTTTTGGGGGGCACAAGGCAGGGTTACATTGTTATGAGCCTATTTCTGATTAGGGTTTGCCCAGCGGCTTGACTAGGGTGGGGCAGCGCCTTAAACAATAAGCGGGTCATGCGGGGGTGATACAGGAGGTGGCGGGTGCAGCACAAAATGGAGTTAGTCCTGCTCTGCTTGTCCAGGGGTAGGGGATTTTTGTTAAATTTCCTGGGTCCCACAGTTATAATTCTTTTTAAAAAGATTTTATTTATTCATTCATGAGAGAGAGAGGCAGAGACACAGGCAGAGGGAGAAGCAGGCTCCATGCAGGGAACCTGATGTGGAACTCGATCCTGGGACTCCCGGATCACGCCCTGAGCCGAAGGCAGACGCCCAACCACTGAGCCACCCAGGAGTCCCTGATCACTGGTTTATGGCATCACATAAGTTTCAATATGTTGTACTTTCATATTTATTTACTTTGCAGTATTTTGTAATTTCTCTGTGATTTCTTTGACTTGTTTGTTTTGTAGGAATGTGTTTAATTTCCACATATTTGTGAATTTTCCACTTGTCCTTCTGGTATCAATTTCTTTTTTTTTACGATTTTATTTATTTATTCATGAGAGACAGAGAGAGAGAGAGGCACAGGCAGAGGGAGAATCAGGCTCCACGCAGGGAGCCTGATGTGGGACTCGATCCTGGGTCCCCAGGATCAGGCCCTGGGCTGAAGGCAGCACTAAACCGCTGAGCCACCCGGGCTGCCCCTGGTATCAATTTCTAATTTAATTCCATGTGGTTTAAGAGTATGCATGGTATGATTACATCCTTTTTAAAAATATAATTAATAGGGACGCCTGGGTGACTCAGCAGTTGAGCACCTGCCTTCGGCTCAGGGCGTGATCCCGGAGTCCCAGGATCCAGTCCCCCATCCGGCTCCCTGTGGGGAGCCTGCTTCTCCCTCTGGTTGTGTCTCTGCCTCTCTCTCTCTCTCTTTCTGTGTTTCTCATGAATAAATAAATCTTTAAAAAATATAAATATAAATACAATTAACATACAGTGTTATATTACTTTCAAGTGTACAATATAATGATTCAACAATTCTATAAATTACTCAATGCTCATCATGATAAATATACTCTTAATCCCCATCACCTATCTCACCCATTCCCCCCTCCACCTTCCCTCTGGTAACCATCAGTTTGTTCTCTAGTTAAGAGTCTGCTTCTTGGTTTCTCTCTCTCTCTCTCTCTCTCCCTTTGTTTGTTTTGTTTCTCAAATTCCACATATGAATGAAATATTATGGTATTTGTCTTTCTCCGACTGACCTATTTCACTTAGCATTATACTCTAGATCCATCCATGCTATTGCAAATGGCAAGATTTCATTAATTTTTATGACTAATATTTCAGTGTATGTATGTGTGTGTGTGTGTATTTTATCTTCTTTATCCATTCATCTATGGATAAACACTTGGGTTGCTTCCATATCATGGCTATTTTTTTAAATTTATTTTTTATTGGTGTTCAATTTGCCATCATATAGAATAACACCCAGTGCTCATCCCGTCAAGTGCCCACCTCAGTGCCCGTCACCCAGTCATCCCCACCACCACCCCCCACCTCCCCTTCCACCATCCCTAGTTCGTTTCCCAGAGTTAGGAGTCTCTCATGTTCTGTCTCCCTTTCTGATATTTCCCACTAATTTTTCTCCTTTCCCCTTTATTCCCTTTCACTATTTTTTATATTTACCAAATGAATGAGACCATATAATGTTTGTCCTTCTCTGATTGACTTATTTCACTCAGCATAATACCCTCCAGTTCCATCCACCAAAGAGGTAAAGGACCTATACCCTAAAAACTACAGAACACTTCTGAAAGAAATTGAGGAAGACACAAAGAGATGGGAAAATATTCCATGCTCATGGATTGGAAGAATTAATATAGTGAAAATGTCAATGTTACCCAGGGCAATTTACACGTTTAATGCAATCCCTATCAAAATACCATGGACTTTCTTCAGAGAGTTGGAACAAATTATTTTTTTTTAATTTTTATTTATTTATGATAGTCACAGAGAGAGAGAGAGGGGCAGAGACACAGGCAGAGGGAGAAGCAGGCTCCATGCACCGGGAGCCTGATGTGGGATTCGATCCCGGGTCTCCAGGATCGCGCCCTGGGCCAAAGGCAGGCGCCAAACCGCTGCGCCACCCAGGGATCCCTGGAACAAATTATTTTAAGATTTGTGTGGAATCAGAAAAGACCCCGAATAGCCAGGGGAATATTCAAAAAGAAAACCATAGCTGGGGGTATCCCAATGCCAGATTTCAGGTTGTACTACAAAGCTGTGGTCATCAAGACAGTGTGGTACTGGCACAAAAACAGACACAGAGATCAATGGAACAGAATAGAGAATCCAGAAGTGGACCCTCAACTTCATGGTCTACTAGTATTTGACAAAGCAGGAAAGACTATTCACTGGAAAAAAAGACAGTCTTTTCAATAAATGGTGCTGGGAAAATTGGACATCCACATGCAGAAGAATGAAACTAGACCACTCTCTTACACCATACACAAAGATAAACTCAAAATGGCTGAAAGATCTAAATGTGACACATATCATGGCTATTGTAAATTGTAAATAATGCTACAGTAAACATAAGGGTGCAAATATCTTTTTGAATTAATGTTTTCATTTTCTTTGGATAAATACCCAATAGTGGAATTACTGGATGGTTTGGTATTTCTATTTTCAATTTTCTCAGGAACTTACATACTATTTTCCACAATGGCTGCACCAGCTTGCATTTCACCAAAAGTGCATGAACGTTCCTATTTCTTCACATCCTCACCAACACTTGTTATACTTTGTACTTGTGATTTTAGCCTTTCTGACAGGTGTGAAGTGATCTCATTGTTTTGATTTGTACTTCCCTGAGGATTAGTAATGTTGAGCACCTTTTCATGTGTTTGTTTCCCATCTATTTCCCATAATGTCTATTTATGTCCTCTGTCAATTTTTAATCAGATTATTTGATTTTTGTGGTGTTGAGTTGTATAAGTTCTTTACATATTTTGGATATTAACCCCTTATCAGATATATTACTTGCAAATATCTTCTGCCATTCATTAGGTTGTCTTTTTTGGGTTTTTTAAGACTTTATTTATTTATTTACAAGAGACACAGAGAGAGGCAGAGACAGGCAGAGGAAGAAGCAGGCTCCCTGCGGGGAGCCTGATGCAAAACTTGATCCCAGGACCCCAGAATCACGACCTGAGCTGAAAGCAGATGCTCAACTACTGAGCCACCCAGGTGTCCTGGATTGTCTTTTTGTTTTGTTGATGGTTTCCTTCACTGTGCAAAAGCTTTTCATTTTGGTGTAGTCCCAATAATTTATTTTAGATAGATTGATAGTATCATGTCATCTTCTTTTGTTTGCCTTGTCTTAGGAGACCTATCTACAAAAATGTCGCTAGGGCTGTTGGCAAAGAAATTACCACCTATGTTTTCTTATAGGATTTTTATGGTTTCAAGTCTCATGTTTAGGTCTTTAATCCACTTTCAGTTTCTTTTTGTGTATGGTGTAAGAAAGTGGTCTAGTTTCATTCTTTTGCATGTAACTATCCAGTTTTCCCAACACCATTTGTTGAAGAGATTATCTTTTTCCCATTGCATATTTTTGCCTTGTTATAGGTTAATTGACCATAAAAGTGTGGTTTATTTCTGGACACTGTTCTGTTCCATTGATCTATGTGTCTGTTTTTGTGCCAGTACCATACTGCTTCTTTAAAAAATTTATTTATGATAGTCACAGAGAGAGAGAGAGGCAGAGACACAGGCAGAGGGAGAAGCAGGCTCCATGCACTGGGAGCCCGACGTGGGATTCGATCCCGGGTCTCCAGGATTGCGCCCTGGGCCAAAGGCAGGCCCCAAACCGCTGCACCACCCAGGGATCCCCATACTGCTTTGATTACTATGGTTTTGTAGTATATCTTGAATGCTGGGGCTGTAATACTTCCAGTTTTGTTCTTCTTTTTATTTTTTATTATTTTTAAGAGATTTTATTTATTCATTGAGAGAGAGAGAACAAGAGTGCCAGGGAGGAGAGGCAGAAAGAATCTCAAGCAGACTCTGTGCTGAGCATGGAGCTGGATGCAGGGCTTGATCTCACAACCCTGAGATCCTGACCTGAGCCAAAACTAAGAGTTGGTCCCTTAACTGACTGAGCCACCCACGTGCCCCCTGGTTCTTTTTTAAGATTGCTTTGGCTATTCAGGGTCTTTTGTGGTTCCATATAAATTTTAGTATTATTTGTTCTAGTTCTGTGGAAAATACTTTTGGCATTTTGATAGGGATGGCATTGCATGGGTAGGTTGCTTTGGGTTGTATAGATATTTAACGATATTCGTTCTTACAATCCATGAGCATGGAATGTCTTTCCATTTCTTTATGCCATCTTCAATTTCTTTGATCAGTGTTTTATAGTTTTTAGAGTACAGGTCTTTCATCTCTTTGTTTAGGTTTATTCCTAGGTATCTTATTATTTTGGGTGTAATTGTAACTGGTATTATCTCCTTAATTTCTCTTTTTGCTACTTCATTATTAGTGTCTAGAGATGAAATAGATTTCTGTATATTAATTTTGTATCCTGTGACTTTACTTAATTCATTTTCACTTCTAGTAGTTTTTTGGTGGTATCTTTTTTATGCATGTAGTTTCATGCCATATGGAAATAGAAGAAGTTGTACTTCTTCCTTACCAATTTTGATTCCTTTTATTTCTTTTTCTTGTCTAGTTGCTGTATCTGGAACTTCCAGTACTATATTCAATAAAAGTGGAAAGAATGGACATCCTGTTCCTGATCGTAGAGGAAAAACTCTCAGTTTTTCACCCTCAGTTGACTATAAATCTTTCATGTATTGCCTTTATCATGTTGAGGTATGTTCCCTCTAAACCTACTTTGTTGAGACCTTTTTTTAAATCATGAATGGACGTTGTATTTCATGAAATGCTTTTTCTGCATCTATTGAAATGTTCATATGATTTGTATCCTTTCTCTTGCTAATATATCAAGTTGATTGCTTTGCAAATATTGAAACACGCTTGCATATTGGAATAAATCTCACTTGATTGTGATAAATGAGTTTTTTAGTGTATTGTTGGATTTGGTTCACTAATATTTTTTTAAAGATTTTATTTATTCATTCATGAGAGACAGGGAGAGGGAGGGAGGGAGGGAGAGAGAGAGAGAGAGAGAGGGAGAGGCAGAGACACAGGCAGAGGGAGAAGCAGGCTCCATGCAGGGAGCCCAACGTGGGACTCCATCTGAAGACTCCAGAATCACACCCCAAGCAGAAGGCAGACATCCAACCACTAAGCCACCCAGGCGTCCCTATTGCTTGGAATAATTTGAGGAGAATAAATATTAAGTCTTCTTGAAATGTTTAGTAGAATTCACCCATGAATCCATCTTGTTCTGGACTTCTGTATGTTGGGAGTTTTTTATTATTATTACTGATTCCATTTAACTGCCAGTAATCAGTCTGTTCAAGTTTTCTATTTCTTCTTGATTCAGTTTTTTTTTTAATTTTTATTTATTTATGATAGTCACAGAGAGAGAGAGAGAGGCAGAGACACAGGCAGAGGGAGAAGCAGGCTCCATGCACCGGGAGCCCGACGTGGGATTCGATCCCGGGTCTCCAGGATCGCGCCCTGGGCCAAAGGCAGGCGCCAAACCGCTGTGCCACCCAGGGATCCCTTGATTCAGTTTTAAAAGGTTATATGTTTCTAGAAGTTTTTTTTCTTGTCCTATTTATTGATATATAATTTTTCATAATATTCTCTTATAATCCTTTATATTTCTGTGGTATTGGTAGTTACTTCACCTTCTTCATTTCTGATTTTATTTATTCTAATCTTCCCTATTTTCCAAAAAAAAAAAAAAACAGGATTTATTTAGCTAAAGGTTTATCAATTTTGTTGATCTTTTCAAATAACCAGCTCCTGGTTGATCATTGATCTGTTCTATTTTTTTTTTAGCCTCTATTTCATTTATATCTGCTCTGATCTTTATGATTTCCTTCCTTCTACTAGCTTTGAGCTTTGTTTATTCTTCTTCTTCTAGCTTCTTTAAGTGTAAAGTAGTGAGATTTTTCTTGCTTCTGGACATGGGCCTGATTGTTGTAATCTTCCCTCTTAGCACAGCTTTTGCTGTATCCCAAAGATTTTGGACTGTAATGTTTTCATTTTCATTTTTCAACATATATTTTTTCATGTCCTGTTTGATTTCTTGGTTGAGCCATCTATTGTTTAGTAGAATGTTATTTAGCTTCCATTTATTTGTGTTATTTCCAGATTTTTTTCTTACGACTGATTTCTTGTTTCATACTGTGGTTGGAAAAGATGCATGAAATCATTTCAATCTTTCTGAATTTGTTGAGACTCATTTTGTGGCCTAACATGATCCATTCTGGAGGATATTTCATGTGCACTTTAAAAGGCTGTGTATTCCACTATTTTGGATGGAATGTTCTGAATGTATCTGTTAGATCCATCTGGTCCCATGTGTCATTCAATGCCACTCTTTCCTTGTTGATTTTCTGTCTGGATTATCTATCCTTTGATGTAAGTGGGCTATTAAAGTCCCCTATTATTATTGTATTACTATAACTTTCTTCCTTTATGTCTGTCAATAGTTGCTTATTATAGTCTTTATTTTAAACTCTATTTTGTCCAATAGAGATATTGCTACCCCAGCTTTTTTGCTTCCATCTACATAATAAATATTTTTTCATCCCCTCACTTTCAATCTGCAAGTGTCTTTATGTCTGAAGTGACATAAAGAATGTCTGAATGACTGTCTTTTCTAAACAGCATATAGATGGATCTTGCTTTTTTTATCCATTCAACCACCCTATATCTTTTGATTGGAGAATTTAGTCATTTACATTCAAAGTAATTATTAATAAGGATGTACATATTTCAATTTTGTTACTTGTTGTATGGTTGTTTTGTAGTTCTTCTCTGTTCCTTTCTTCACTTGGTATCTTCCCTTGTGGTTTGATGGCTTACTTTGTGATATGCTTGGATTTCTTTCTTTTTATTTTTTGCATATGTATTATAGAGTTTTGACTTGTGGCTACCATTAGGTTGATATAAAACAACCTATATCTATAGCAGCCTACATTACACTGATGGTCACTTAAGTTTGAACCCATTCTAAAAGCACTAAATTTTTACTTCCCCTTGCCACATTTTATGTATGCTATTTTTTATTTTTTTTTATTTTTTTTGTATGCTTTTTTTTAGTTTGTAAATCCCTCAACTGACTTTTATAGATATAATTGATTTTACTGCTTTTGTGCTTTAACCTTCATACTGGTTTTATTTTATTTTTTTAAAGATTTTTATTTATTTATTTATTTATTTATTTATTTATTTATTTATTCATGAGAGACACAGAGAGAGAGACACAGGCAGAGACATAGGCAGAGGGAGAAGCAGGCTTCCAGCAGGGATCCCAGCTTGGGGCTCAATCCCGGGACTCCAGGTTCATGCCCTGGGCCAAAGGCGGGCACTAAACCACTAAGCCACCCGGGCTGCCCTATACTGGTTTTAAAAAGTGATTACTCGGCCATTAGAAATGACAAATACCCACCACTTGCTTCAACGTTGATGTAACTGAGTCATAACTGAGTTATGCTGAGTGAAATGAGTCAATCGGAGAAGGACAAACATTATATGTTCTCATTCATTTGGGGAATATAAATAATAGTGAAAGGGAATAGAAGGGAAGGGAGAAGAAATGGGTAGGAAATATCAGAAAGGGAGACAGAACATAAAGACTCCTAACTCTGGGAAATGAACTAGGGGTGGTGGAAGGGGAGGAAGGCGGGGGGTGGGGGTGAATGGATGATGGGCACTGAGGGGGGCACTTGACGGGATGAGCACTGGGTGTTATTATTCTGTATGTTGGCAAATTGAACACCAATAAAAAATAAATTTATTATTAAAAAAATAAAAAATAAAAAGTGATTAATCTAGTAGTTTTAGTACTTGTTTGCATTTACCTGTGAAAATTTTCCTTTCCTAATTTTCTCACTCCTGATTATAGCCTTTTCTTTCCATTCAAATAATTCCCTTTACCAATACTTCTAAGGCTGGTTTAGTGGTGATGAACTCTTTTAACTCCTATTTGTATGAGAAACTCTTTATCATTCCTTCTATTCTGAATGACAGACTTGGTGGATAAAATACTCTTCATTGCAGGTTTTTCTCCTTTCAGCACTTTGAATATATCATGCCACTCTCATCTGGACTGCAAATTTTCTGCTGAAAAATCAACTGATAGCTTTATGGGGTTTCCTCTTGTATGTAACTATATTCCTTTCTCTTGATGCCTTTTAGATTCTCTATCACTACTTTTTACCATTTTAATTATGTGTCTTAGTGTGGGCACTCCTTGGGTTGATTTTGTTGGGGGCTGTCTGTGCTTCCTGGATCTGGATGTCCATTTCCTTCTCCAGCTTAGAGACGTTTTCAGCTATTTCTTCGAATAAGTTTTCTGCCCCCCTTTTGTCTCTCTTCTCCTTCTGGAGAAGACACATCCTTGTAATGTGGATGCAGTATTCTTGATGATGTCACTGATTTTCCTTACCTAGTCTCATTGTTTATTCTTTTTTCTTTTTCCTGTTCAGATTGGTTGCTTTCCATTCTCTGGCTTCCAACTTACTGATCTGTTCTTCTGCTTCTAATCTACTACTGTTCTGTTATGTATTTTTAATTTCATCTATTGAGCTTTCAACTCTGGTTCATTTTTTATATTTTCTCTCTCCTTGTTGAAGATCTCACTAGATCCTCCACTGTTGTCTCAGGTCCAGTATCTTTATGACCATTACTTTGAATTCTTTATCAGGCATATTGCTTATTTCCATTTCACCTAGCTCTTTTGCTGTGATTTTGTCCTGTTCTTTCATTTGGGACATATTCCACTGTCTCCTCATTTTGTATAAGTCTCTGTATTTGTTTCTATGTATTAGAAGAGTTAAGTATGTCTCCTGTTCTTAAAAGTAGTGCCCTTACTAGATGTTATACGCAACTGGTGAATTATTGAAAACTACCTCTGAAACTAATGATGTACTATATGTTGGCTAATTGAATTTAAGTTTTTAAAAAAGTAGTGCCCCTATTAAGAGGTCCTATAGTGCCGGATAGTGCAATGTCCCCCATTCACCAGAACCAGGCACTTCAGGAGTGTCTCCTATGCATGTTGTGTGTACCCTACTATTGTGGCTGAGGCACATTTGCCTTCAGTCCAGGTAGCTAGTGTCCTGCATTGATTTTGTGGGCAGGGTTTGGTCCCTGTGCTGTGAAGGGGCCTGTCTAGAGCTGCCTTGGGCTTGTAGTTGGGTCAGACCAGATACCTGTTTTCAGCCCATTTGCCAGGGTTGTAGTCACATCAAACTGTAGGGCACTCTCCCAGTGCTGTCACCTGAGAGGCTTTCATTGGTGAGTGGGGTTGGCAATCAGATCAGATACCTGCCCCCAGCTCACTGGTGGCTCTGCAGTCAAACCGACACGTGTGGTTATCTTCCCCTCTCTCCAGGGCAGGAATCACTTTGGAGTGAGTGGCACCAGTCCCTTCTAAGGCTGCTTGCAGGCAGTGACATGGCAGGAGCTTTGGAGGGAATCCTGCTAAGTGGGGTATATTGGATGAAGTGGGTTCTTAGGGGATCTCAGGGGCAAAGCCCCCAGTGTTAGCAAGATAGGCGGAGGGTGTTCAGGGTAGTTGTCTCAAGTGCCAGCTGTCTAAGCTAGTGAAGGAGGAAGAAATGGCATCCACCAGCTCTTTTGTTATTGGAGAAGCCTTTTGAAGATTCTTGCCCCTTCAGTGCATGCTCTGAGATTAGCAAATAAATCCCCTTCCCATATACCCTGGACACTTTTCAAATTGCTGTTTCTATGCAGCAGAGTGTTATGCTGTCTTTTTAAGGTCAGGAACTCTGGCTATCCCAGAGCCAAGCCTGCTGATTTTTAAAGTACCCAAAGTTAAGCCCCACTGATTTTCAAAAGCAAATGTTATGGGGATTTGTCTTCCTGGTTTAGGTCGACCCATACTTGGGGTGTCTGCTGTGGGATCTGTTCTCCCTTCTCCTGTACTTGTGGTGTCCCTCCTGTTTATGGTTAGTCTCTCTAGGAGTTTGGTTCTTGACCACACCTCCGCCCCTCCTACCCTATTTGATGTGTCTTCCTCTCTATAATTCACTATGGAGAATCTGTTCTGCCAGTCTTGTGGTTGTTCTCTGGGTTTCACTGATGTGGCTGTTATCAGGTGTATCCATGGGACAAGATGATCTTAGGATCCCTCTATTCTGCATCTTCCCAGGCCCCTTAACCAATTACATTACTTTAAATTTATTAACATATGTTTTATCACCAAATGGGCTATCCTAGGGAATTTTTTATGTCTACTTGAGAAGAATGTGTATTCTGCTTTTGTTGGCTTGTGTTTTATGAATGTCTATTAAATCTAGTTGATTTCTAACGTTGTTTAAGTCTTTTATTTCCTTGTCAATCTTCTATTATCCATTATTGCAAATGAGATATTGAAGTTTCCAATTATACTTTTGAAACTATTTCTTGCTTCAGTTCTGTCCATTTTTGCTTCATATGTTTTGGGGCTCTGTTTTTAAGTGCATATATATTTATAATTGTGACATTGTCTTGATGTATTTACCCTTTAAGCATTATAAAATATCCTTGTCAATAGTAACAATTTTTGTCTTTTTTTTTTTTTTTTTTTTTTTTTTTTATTGGTGTTCAATTTACTAACATACAGAATAACACCCAGTGCCCGTCACCCATTCACTCCCACCCCCCGCCCTCCTCCCCTTCTACCACCCCTAGTTCGTTTCCCAGAGTTAGCAGTCTTTATGTTCTGTCTCCCTTTCTGATATTTCCCACACATTTCTTCTTAAAGCTACTCCAGTTCTCATTTTGGTTAGTTTGCATGGTATATATTTCTTCATCATTTTGCTTTCAACCAGTTTTTGAATCTAAAGTGACTCTCTTGTATACTGCATATAGTTGGATCATGCTTTTTTTTTAAATCCATCCTGCTACTGGGTGTTATATTATATATTGGCAAATTGAACTCAATAAAAAATATACAAAAAAAATCTCAGGAGGACTAGACTGTCTGAGTTGATAGTAAGCCACCTTTCCCAACATTTAAAAATAAACTCGGTTCTCAGTGGCATATAAAAAAAATCCATCCTGTTGATTTCTGCATCTTAATTAAGACTTTAATCAATTTGTATTTAATGTAATTGTTGAAAGGTAGGGTTTATATCTGCATTTTGCAATTTGTTTTCTAAGTGTCTTATGACATTTTTGTTTTTTAATTCCACCATTACTACCTTCTTTATATTAAATAGATATTATCCGGGATCCCTGGGTGGCGCAGCGGTTTGGCGCCTGCCTTTGGCCCAGGGCGTGATCCTGGAGATCCGGGATCGAATCCCACATCGGGCTCCTGGTGCATGGAGCCTGCTTCTCCCTCTGCCTGTGTCTCTGCCTCTCTCTCTCTCTCTCTCTCTCTCTCTCTGTGACTATCATAAATAAATAAAAATTTAAAAAAAATTTAAATAGATATTATCCTATCATTTCAATTTCCCTCTTACTTCTTCCACTATATGTTTTTGTTATTTTCTTTGTGTTTGCCCTTAGGAATTGCCATTAACAACTTGATCTGTAATGACCTAGTTTGGATTCAAACCAACTTAATTTCAATCATATAGAAAAACTTCATTCCTATCAAGCTTCTTCTCCACCCCTGCCTGCCTTTATGTTGTTATTGCCACATATTACATTTTTATACATGTTCCCCCATCAACATGTGGATTTGAGTTATTCACTGTTACCTTTCATTCCAACCTAAAGAACTCTTTTTACTATTTCTTGTCAGGCAGGTTTATCTAGGAATGGCTTAACATCTCCTCAATTTTCAAAGCAGTGCTTTGCTAGATATAGAACTCTTGCTTGTCAGAGATTTTTCTTTCAGCACTTTGAATATATCATCTCACTATCTTCTTCTTTACATTTATTCTGATGAAAGAAAGAAAATAGCTGTTAATTTTATTGAGGATCCCTAATAAGGATGAGTCACTTCCCTCTTGCTGCATTCAAAATCCTCTCTTTGTCTTGGGATTTTGGCAGTTTGTTAGTATATCTCAGTGTGGATCTCTTTTGAGTTTATTCTGCTTCGGTTTATTCAATGTGTATATTATTATTATTCATCATATTTGGGAAGTTCTCAGCCATTGTTACTTTGAATATTCTTTCTGCCCCTCCCTTTCATCTCCTTTGGGGATTCCCACTATGCATATGTTAGTATGCTTGATGGCATTTGTTATGGAATGAATGTTTGTGTCTTCCCAAAATTCACACGTGATGGTTTTTGGAGGTGAGGTCTTTGTGAGGTAACTAGGTCATGAAGGTAAGCCTCATGAATGGAATTGGTGCCCTTATATGAAGAAACATGAGAAAGATGCTTTCTCTATACTCTCTCTTTCTCATCTCCTCCTCCTCCTCTTCCTCCTTCTTCTTCTTCTTCTCTCTTTCTTTTGCTCTCTCTCTCCCTTTCTCTTCCTCTCCCCCATGTGAGATCACAGACAGGAGATGGCCATTTGCAAGCCAGGAAGAGAATCCTCACCAGAACCTGACCATACTAGCACTCTGAACTCAGACTCCTAAGCTCCATAACTGTGAGAAATATTATTGTTTAAGCCACTAAGTCTATGGTATTCTGTTATAGTAGCCTGGACTGACCAAGAGAGCATCCCACAGGTCTCTAAAGCTCTGTTAATTTTTATTCTTGTTCATCCAAGTATTTGTTTTCTGCCTGATTAGATCTAAATTCTGCAGTCATGAAGTCTCTTGAATCCTTTATGCTCTTTTTCTAGAGCCACCAGTAGCTTGATAATAGTGCTTCTGAATTGGCTTTCTGACATTGAATTGTAATCCAAATTTTGTAACTCTGTGGGAGAGGGGACTGTTTCTTTCTTTTGAGATGAGTTTCTAGTCATTTTGCTCAGTGCAGAGTGGCCAAAAACAAGTTGTACTGGGAAAAAGAGAAAAAGAGGGAAGAGAAAGAAGAAGAAGAAGAGAAGAAGAAGAGAAGAAGAAGAAGAAGAAAAGAAAAAAGAAAAAAAGGGGAAGCAAACAGAAAACAAAAAACAAGGGGAAGTATCCTCTGATTCTATATACTACAAATCCCTCCTCTTCCCCTGGAACTTTCCAGCGCTGCTTGGTCAATAACTTGCTTTTCCCCTGTCCTTTTAGTGGGTCTTCTGGGGGAGGGGCCTGCTGTGCTAATTCTCAGGTGTACTTGGGGGGAGCTGCTCAGCCCCCTGCATGGTGCACAGCTCAGTGGGAGTTGTTTATCCTGTGAGGACACTGTGAGGCTCAGTGGGGGTTGTTTATCCTGTGAGGCCCCCCGCTCAGTCCCAGGTACAAGGTGACACCAGGAGGAACAACCACAGTGGCTGCGGCCAGCTCTCCAGTGCTAGAGTCAGCTCCCACAGTAACTACCGCAGCTCCCAGTCTGCAGGGGTCTGGATGCTCCAGGGGCAGAGGCTGTGGACCTGCTCAGCTCGGGGCCACCCGGCGGATGGAATGTCCTTGCTGTCCTGGGCCCTCCTGGCCTCTGCCTGTCCCGGGGGGAGTGCCGGATCCTGGGCCGTGTCCCCCGGCTCCTTGTGGGCCTGCGCTGCTGGAATCGCCCTCCCGGCCCCGCAGCCCCCTCCACGCAGAGCCGGTGCCCGAGCCCCTCTGAACTGCTCCCGGGTCCAGCCGGGCACACGCTGCAGCCCTTTAGGGAGCTCGGCGCACTCTCCCCGGGGCACAGGTGCTCTGTTAGTGTCCCAGGGAGCCTGAGGGCATCCCCGCCCCCCTGGGATCCTGCTCTAACTCCCTGCGAGCGCCTTTCCAACCGGAAAATTGGTGAAGCTCCTGCTTCTCCAGGACCGGGCTTTCCTGTCCTGGGGGCACTCGCCGCCCGAATTTGTAGGTTTTCAGGATGATTTGAAGGTTATCTAGGTAAATTAGTGCGGACAGGTGACTTGGGGACCCTACTCTTACGCCATCTTGCCCCCTCCTCAGAGTATTTGTTTTGACCTATGTTCACATTGCTGATCTTTCTTCTGTCTACTCAAATCTAGTTTTGAATCCCTCTAGTGAAAATTTTGCTTCAGTTGTACTTTCTAACTACAAAATTTCTATATGGCTTTTTAAAATAACCTTTATCTATTTATTATATTCTCCACCTAATGACACCTTGTTCTTATACTTCGCTTTAATTCTCTAGACATGGTTTCCTTTGGTTCTTTGAGCATATTTAAAATACCTGACTTAAGGTCCTTGGTTAATAATCCAATATCTGGGATTCGCCAGGGCTAGTTTCTATTGATTTCTCTTTCTTCTGGTGTGTAAACCATATTCTCTGGGGTTTTTTGGCAAGTCTCGTATTTTTTATTGAAAACTATAAATTTTGAATATTACACTGTAACAGCTTTGGAAATCAGATATCTTTCCCTCACCAGGGTTTGTTGTTACTGCTGCTCATTTTAGTTTAAGTTCTTTTTAGTGACTTTTCTGAACTAATTGTGTAAAATCTATGTTCTTTGTCATGTGTGCCACTGAAGTATCTGCTTGGTTAGCTTGGTAGCCAACTACTCATTAACAGAGATTTTCTTCAATGCTTGGAACCAGTAAGTCTCCCAGTCTTTGAAGAGAGATTCCGGGTGCATATTGAGGCATACATTCAACACTCAGCCAGGCAATTTACAACTCCAACTTAGCTTTCACTTCTACTGTACAGAGCCTTAAGGTCAGCCAGTGGTGAAAGCCTTCTAAAATCTTTCTTGAGAGTTCATACAGCCATACAAATGTACATGGCCTCCTGGATTCCCAGGACTATGTCAGAGATTTTCAAAGCCCCTACAGAAATCTGTGGTATAATAAAAAATTATATTTAGTCTTTGCTCCCAGTTCCTAGCACACACTCCTAAATCCTTGTAATTTCCTGAGTGACAGAAGTGATAAGAGCATGTTTTGTTCTAATATTTGATCCTTGACCTTGGTTCATGGCACAGAGCTCCTAAATAATTTGTAATTTTCTGAATAATAAGAGTGATAAGAATGCCTTTTGTTTTAATAATATAATTCTTGGTGGGCCTCTAGTTAGTTTCAAGATGATGCTGTTAGTCAGAAACTCCAAGCCTTGATTAGAGGCCTGAGCTTTCAACACCACCTCCCAACCTCCAGGGAGGGGAGAGGGACTGGATATTGAGTTAAGAGTTGATCATGATTATGTGATGAAAGTGCCATAAAAAAGCATAAATGATGGAGTTCAGAGAGATTGTAAGTTGGTGAAAACATCCATATTCTGGGAAGGAGGCATTCCATGGAACAAAGACTCCTGAACTCAGGACCCTCCCTGATCTTGCCCTGTGTGTCTCATTGGCTGGCTAGTTATTTGTATCCTTTATAATACAGTGGTAAATGTAAGTTAACCATTCCCCTGAGTTCTGTGAGCAGTTCTAGCAAATAATCAAACCCAAAAGTTAGATTGTAGGAACACCTGACTTTGTAGCCAAGTTGGGCTGAAATGTGAATTACCTGAGTGCCACTGCTTGCAAATGGTGTCTGATTTGTGGGCAGTCTTTGAGACTGAGCTTTTAAACATGTAGAGTCTAATGCTAACCCCAGATAGTGTCAGAATTGATTTGAATTGTAGGACACTTATTCAGTGTTGAAATTGGTTGATGTCAGGAGAAAAAAAAACCTCTAAACATCTAATTCCTCGACTTTTCCTTTTAAGCAATTTGGTTGATCTATTGTTTGCTCTGGTTGTTATCCATGGCTTTAGGCAGCTATATTAAAACACTCACAAGTAAATGTTTTCAGCAGACATCTCAATGGAAGAAATTTTAATACTAGTGACCTCTAAGTTAGGTAAAAAAAAAAAAAAAGACAATACTTTTGAGTAGGGTGTTCTAGGGAATCACAAGATAGGTTAAATAAGGATAGTTCTTTGGGGCTGAGACTTTAAGAGCTGTAGGGGTGCCTGGGTGGCTGAGTCAGTTAACCATATGACTCTTGGTTTTGGCTTGGGTCCTGATCTCAGGGTTGTGGGATTAAGCCCCATGTTGGGCTCTGCATTCAAGGAGTAGTCTCCTTGAGATTCTTTTCCTGCTCTGCTCCTCCCCCTGCTTGCACTCTTGCGCACTCTCTCCCTAAAATAAATAAATAAATAATATTTTTTTTTTTTTAAAAAGAGCTCTAACTCCATTCTTTTCCCTCTGATACCAACAATGTGGGCTGTTCTTTTTCAAAGCATCTAGAAAAATGGAGTGTGAAGAATGAGATTAAGGCAAATTAAAACACCACAAAGCTCACTCTTGTTATTCAGATTAAGCCATTTTTAAAAAACAAATGTACCCCAGGTTGGTACAAGTTTTTGGTTAATTTTCAGAGTTCTGAAAAAAGTTAATTCTGATCCTTTTTTTGCCAGTCTTCTCATTGCTTTCATGGGTGGGAATATTTTATAGGTCCTTACTTCACTACTTTAGCTAACACCTTCATACCATTTTCTCTCTTTCTCTTTCATGACACCCAGTATCATGGAAACTGGATACTTTTCTGTTGCAGCTTTCCAGATTCCATTCTCCAGCTCTCTAGATACTAAGTGCAATGACTCCTTGTTTTGTTTGTTTGTTTTCCCTGGTTCACCACTAATTGCCTCTATTCATGGACCTGGTGCATATTCATCATTTCAACAAAGGATTTTCTCTTACAGGGAGGAATGAATAAACAAGGCTAGAATGAACTGAGTGAGGGAGAAATTCAGTGAAAAGGTGGCATAATAAGATAGTAAATCAAAGAATATTTTACATTGAGGTCACCCTATTCTAAGGAAGGTTGTACATTGCCTCAGACTAAGATCAAAGTTTAGGAGCCTCAGGGAAAGAGAAATACCAAACTAAGTCTAATGAGTATTGTGTGCTCCTTGATCAGTGGGGACAAAACAATTTAGCGAATTATTTATGATGCAAAGAATGGGAATTTGGAGACCCTGTCTGACTTTGTCACAGATAAGCGGGGCTTTGGCCCCGCTAAGAGGGGTATCCCTAAGTTTTATGTAAGTCATATGGGGAAGGCAGGTTCTTTGAAGTAAGCCATTTCTCAGAACGCAAAGAGAGGCTTCTTTAAAAAAAAAAGATTTTATTTCTTATTCATGAAAAACAGAGAGAGAGAGGTAGAGACACAGGCAGAGGGAGAAGCAGGCTCCATGCAGGGATCCCGACATGGGACTGGATCCCAGGTCTCCAGGATCATGCTCTGGGCTGAAGGTGGTGCTAAACCACTGAGCCACCCAGGCTGCCCCAAAGAGAGGCTTCTTAAACTTTGCTGTTTCCCAGTTATCATAAGAATCAGGTAATATTCAAGATTTTCAGTACCCCCTCCTTTTGTTCAAGTTGCATGACATTTATCATCACTGAACACCTTAGAGGGTCACAGTGTCCTGAATTTGTAGAGGTCTAAGAAATAGTCTCCTGATGACTTTAGTTGGTGTTACTCTTATAAAATTATTTAAACCATCTGCTGAGAGGTGGGGGCAAAGGTCAGTGGTTTTAGAGTTTAAAAGAAAGATGTCTAAAATCAAAGAATGAAATATTAATGTAGAAGTTTGTATTAAAGGGGGCACCCCGATGGCTCAGCGGTTTAGTGCCGCCTTCAGCCCAGGGCGTGATCCTGGAGACCCGGGATCGAGTCCCATGTCAGGCTCCCTGCATGGAGCCTGCTTCTCCCTCTGCCTATGTCTCTGCCTCTCTCTGTGTGTCTCTCAAGAATAAATAAGATCTTTAAAAAAGAAGTTTGTATTAAAATTTAAGGACAGTGCATGAAAATCATTTGATTATGCAGCACTGGTTGTTGAGTTTTTTGATGTTCTCTGGGACATTGTCCACAGTCTTCTCAGTCTTATCTTTCCTAAGAAATATGCATAATCTGAACATTTTCTCCAATATCCCGGAAGGAGGAGGGCAGATTCCCAGGGCCAGACTTGAGGCCACTTGCCCAGGGTCCAGGGCTTCTCCTGTCTCCCGTCCTCCACAGAGGCAGGAAAGTGGCTGTCCCACTCAATCCTAGAAGGATTCAAACCCCACAACCTCCCAACACACTCACACGCTCACCTCACACACATCCACACTCTTGCACGCTCTGCTTGCTCGCACACTGACACAGTCTCACACACTGGGGTATTGTCACATTCACTCACACTCTTACACACTCTCACACATTCATTGACAGTCACATTCACACACAAACACTCACACCTGTTCAGGAAACACACATGCACAAAGACACTCTGAGTGAGGGAGAGACATCGCCCCTCCTCTTATTATGCCACCCCTCCTCCACCAGATCCTGGCAGGCCAGTGGAAAGCGGCCAGTTGCCATGGCCCCGCTAAGACACCCAGGACAGGAATGCTTCCTGTGGGGCCTTTCGTGATGATAACAGAGAACAGAGCCCACCTGGGGAGCTCACCCATTCCTGTAGCACACCCTGATGGGACACATCCAAGTGCTCCCACAACATGGGGCCAAGGCCACTGGGCCAAGGAGACTCAGGCATGGCCATGATCACCCCGTTCTCAACCACCTCCTGCAATCCTCCTTCCATCGCCCATGTGTCTCATTACCCAGCATCTCCAGGGGCCCCTCCATCCGCACAGCCCCACTGTCTGCAGCTCTCGCCCCCTGGCCTGGGTTTCCCTAGAAGCGTGGTTCCTGCAGGCTGGTTCTTCTTCAAAAAGTCATGCAGGATGAGCACCAGCCATGCCCTTGTCCATTCTTCCTGCCATCTCCTGGAACTAGGCTCAGGGTCTCCGGGGTGGGGTGGGGGCAGCTGCTCAGATAAGAACACATACACACGTCTCCACAAGAACAATCAGCAACCAGCCTAAATCTTCACCAAGAAAGCAGAAGTTGAGCTCACAACAGTGGAGGAGAGAGAGCAGAGCCTTGGTGGGCACTGAAGCTCATGGCACCTGTGCTGACAGGTGGGTGCCCCGTGAGTCCAGGACACCCACGGTGAGTTCCTGCACACCTCAAGGCTCTGCACGGGAATGATGGCTATTGTGTGTAGGGTGAGGGTGTGGATGTGGGTGAGCGGAGGGTGAGAGTGTGGGGAGGGGGATAGCTTAACACATGGGTCACCAAGGAGCCCACAGAGACACTAGTGGGCATCCCATGTGGCCCAGAGGACCAGTGGGCATCTTTAACTCAGAGCCCATGGGGTGGGCATTTGGGAGTGGCCAGACAATGGGATTGATGCCTGAGTTCCCAGTTGCACCTCCTTCAGTCTCTGCTGTGTTAGGGTCCTTGTCTGAGGGTAAGGTACCCCTTGTGCTGGGTGTGATGGTCTCTTGCTTGCATTGCTGGCACCTCTTTGAGCCAATTTGGCTTTGTGGTTGGAGTCCTTTCCAGCTAATGTAGAGGGAGAGTTCTTGGCATGGACCCAGTTGTCCTGCTCCTGTGCCTCACTCAATTCCCCTTCTGTTTGTGTGAAGTGCCTTCCCCCTTGTTAAAACCTTTCTGTTAGGGAGACAGAACATGAAGACTCCTAACTCTGGGAAACGAACTAGGGGTGGTGGAAGGGGAGGAGGGCGGGGGGTGGGGGTGAGTGGGTGGCGGGTGCTGAGGGGGGCACTTGACGGGATGAGCACTGGGTGTTATTCTGTATGTTGGCAAATTGAACACCAATAAAAAATAAATTTATTATTTAAAAAATAAATAAAATTAAAAAAATTAAAATCTAGAAAAAAAATAAATAATAAAACCTTTCTGCTAAACAAACAAACAAAACAAAACAAAAAACCTTTCTGCTCCCTGCTAGGGGAAGAGGTGCCTGGATCTCTTGAGCCTATGTTTCCTAGGGCTCATAGCTCCAGCCTCTTTGTTGTTTCCTGACTCATCTGCTGGAAGATGAGACTTCTGCTTTAGTAGAGGTTGGTTCTTGTTCCGAGGACATGGTGCCTGGCTGTGGCCTTCCTCCCCACTACTGTAGCAGCATGGCATTGACCTGTGCTTCAACGATAGGCCATAATCTTCTGTGGCCCCTTCACACTTGCCTTTTCATGGTGGTCTCCCAGTCCTCTTCATCTCAGATGAGATGGTGGCCTCTCAGTCCTCTTCATCTCAGATGAGCAGCATTAACTCCAGAAAAATGGGAGCACAGCCTCAGTGATCCAGGAGGTCTAGCTTACCCCATAGTGTAGTGGTCATATGGGCTTGAACTAGGATGTGTTTCAGGTGAATCATGTGGGTGCTATGCACTGACAAGGGGCTGGACTGCAAGCCTTTCTGTATTGGCGGGGGGGCTCTTATCATAGCAAAAAAGCAGAGATTTTCTCTCCAAATTTCTGAATGGTCTGAAGGGAGCTAAACTGTAAGGTTCTACAGTCCTCTCTATTCCCAACGATCTGCTTCAGGGCATCCAGGCACTGCTCCACAATCATAGAGTCATTGCTGCCCAAGCACTCATGTGATTGATAGTGCAGAGCCATGTATGCTTTGCAGCAGATGTCACCTCTTCTCTACCTGAGACACTTGCCACATCTACATCATCTCTGACCTGCTCCAGATTTCAAACTTTTCTTTGACGGCAGCCCCACGCAGCTACTGCAGCACTAGGGTGTCAGTTGGTCCCGCCCAGAACACTTGAGTTCTGCTCTGCAAGGATATATAATACCTGATTGGTGTGTCCATTTGATACAAAAAAAAAAAAAAAAACAGCAAATAGATCCTACACCCAGCAGAAGAAGAGAATTAATAAAGATTGGAACAGCACTCAATGAAATAGAGACCAGAAGAACTGTGGAACAGATTAACAAAACCAGCAGTTGGTTCCTTGAAAGAATTGATAAGATAGATAAACCGTTAGCCAGCCTTATTAAAAAGAAGAGAGAAAAGACTCAAATTAATAAAATCATGAATGAGAAAGGAGAGATCACCACCAACACCAAGGAAATACAAATGATTTTAAAAACTTATTATAAGCAGCTATATGCCAAAAAATTAGGCAATCTAGAAGAAATGGACACATTTCTAGAAAATCACAAACTACCAAAACTGAAACAGGAAGAAAGAAAACCAGAACAGGCCAATAACCAGGGAGGAAATGGAAGCAGTCATCAAAAACCTCCCAAGACACAAAAGTCCAGGGCCAGATGGCTTCCCAGGGGAATTCTATCAAACGTTTAAAGAAGAAACCTTACTTATTCTACTAAAGCTGTTCAGAAAGATAGAAAGAGATGGAAAACTTCCAAACTCGTTCTATGAGGCCAGCATCACCTTAATTCCAAAACCAAAGACCCCACCAAAAAAGAGACTTTTAGACCAATATCCCTGATGAACACGGATGCAAAAATTCTCAACAAGATACTAGCCATTTGGATCCAACAGTACATTTAGAAGATTATTCACCATGACCAAGTGGGATTTATTCCCGGAATACAAGGCTGGTTCAACACTCGTAAAGCAATCAATGTGATTGATCATATCAGCAAGAGAAAAAACAAGAACCATATGATCCTCTCAATAGATGCAGAGAAAGCATTTGACAAAATACAGCATCCATTCCTGATCAAAACTCTTCAGAATGTAGGGATAGAGGGAATATTCCTCAGCATCTTAAAAGCCATCTACGAAAACCCCACAGCAGATATCGTTCTCAATGGGGAAACACTGGGAGCCTTTCCCCAAAGATCAGGAACAAGACAGGGATGTCCACTCTCACCACTGCTATTCAACATAGTACTGGAAGTCCTAGCTTCAGCAATCAGACAACAAAAATAAATAAAAAGCATTCAAATTGGCAAAGAAGAAGTCAAACTCTCCCTCTTCACAGATGACATGATACTGTACACAGAAAACCCAAAAGCCTCCACCCCAAGATTGCTAGAACTCATACAGCAATTTGGCAGTGTGGCAGGATACAAAATCAATGCCCAGAAGTCAGTGGCATTTCTATACACTAACAATGAGACTGAAGAAAGAGAAATTAAGGAGTCAATCCCATTTACAATTGCACCCAAAAGCATAAGATACTTAGGAATAAACCTAACCAAAGAGGTAAAAGATCTATACCCTAAAAACTACAGAACACTTCTGAAAGAAATTGAGGAAGACACAAAGAGATGGAAAAATATTCCATGCTCATGGATTGAAGAACCAATATTGTGAAAATGTCAATGTTACCCAGGGCAATTTCCACATTTAACGCAATCCCTATAAAAATACCATGGACTTTCTTCAGAGAGTTGGAACAAATCATCTTAAGATTTGTGTGGAATCAAAAAAAAAAAAAAAAGATTTGTGTGGAATCAAAAAAGACCCTGAATAGCCAGGGTAATATTAAAAAAGAAAACCATAGCTGGGGGCATCCCAATGCCAGATTTCAGGTTGTACTACAAAGCTGTGGTCATCAAGACAGTGTGGTCCTGGCACAAAAACAGACACATAGATCAATGGAACAGAATAGAGAACCCAGAAGTGGACCCTCAACTTCATGGTCAACTAATATTCGACAAAGCAGGAAGACTATCTACTGGAAAAGACATTCTCTTCAAAAATGATGCTGGGAAAATTGGACATCCACATGCAGAAGAATGAAACTAGACCACTCTCTTACACCTTACACAAAGATAAACTCAAAATGGATGAAAGATCTAAATGTGAGACAAGATTCCTTCAAAATCTAGAGGAGAACACAGGCAACACCCTTTTCGTTTTTGTTTTGTGTTTTTTATAAATTTATTTTTTATTGGTGTTCAATTTGTCAACATGCAAAATAACATCCAGTGCTCATCCCATCAAGTACCCACCTCAGTGCCCGTCGCCCAGTCACCCCTAACCCCAGCCCACCTCCCCTTCCACCACCCCTAGTTCATTTCCCAGAGTTAGGAGTCTTTCATGTTCTGTCTCCCTCTCTGATATTTCCCACTCATTTCTTCTCCTTTCCCCTTTATTCCCTTTCACTATTTTTTATATTCCCTAAATGAATGAGACCATATGATGTTTGTCCTTCTCCAATTGCCTTATTTCACTCAGCATAATACCCTCCAGTTCCATCCACGTCGAAGCAAATGGTGGGTATTTGTCGTTTCTAATGGCTGAGCAATATTCCATTGTATACAGAGACCACATCTTCTTTATCCATTCATCTTTCGATGGACACCAAGGCTCCTTCCAGTTTGGCTATTGGCAACACCCTTTTTGAACTTGGCCACAGCAACTTCTTGCAAGATACATCCATTAAGGCAAGAGAAACAAAAGCAAAAATGAATTATTGGGACTTCATCAAGATAAGAAGCTTCCGCACAGCAAAAGAAACAGTCAACAAAACTCAAAGACAACCTACAGAATGGAAGAAGATATTTGCAAAGGACCAATCAGATAAAGGGCTAGTATCCAAGATCTATAAAGAGCTTATTAAACTCAACACCCAAGAAGCAAACAATCCAATGATGAAATGGGCAAGATACATGAACGGAAATTTCACAGAGGAAGACATAGACATGGTCAACAAGCACGTGAGAAAATGCTCTGCATCACTGGCCGTCAGGGAAATGCAAATCAAAACCACAATGAGATACCACCTTACACCAGTGAGAATGGGGAAAATTAACAAGACAGGAAACAACAAATGTTGGAGAGGATGTGGAGAAAGGGAACCCTCTTGCACTGTTGGTGGGAATGTGAACTGGTGCAGCCACTCTGGAAAACTGTGTGGAGGTTCCTCAAAGAGTTAAAAATAGACCTGCCCTACGACCCAGCAATTGCACTGCTGGGGATTTACCCCAAAGATTCAGATGCAATGAAACGCCGGGACACCTGCATCCCGATATTTCTAGCAGCAATGTCCACAATAGCCAAACTTTGGAAGGAGCCTCGGTGTCCATCGAAAGATGAATGGATAAAGAAGATGTGGTCTATGTATACGATGGAATATTCCTCAGCCATTAGAAATGACAAATACCCACCATTTGCTTCGACGTGGATGGAACTGGAGGGTATTATGCTGAGTGAAATAAGTCAATCAGAGTAGGACAAACATTATATGGTCTCATTCATTTGGGGAATATAAAAAATAGTGAAAGGGAATAAAGGGGAAAGGAGAGAAAATGAGTGGGAAATATCAGAGAGGGTGACAGAACATGAGAGACTCCTAACTCTGGGAAATGAACAAGGGGTGGTGGAAGAGGAGATGGGCGGGGGTTTGGGGGACTGTGTGAGAAGCACTGAGGTGGGCACTTGATGGGATGAGCACTAGGTGTTATGCTATATGTTGGCAAATTGAACTCCAATAAAAAGAAATTTTAAAAAAAGAAGATGTGGTTTATGTATACAATGGAATATTACTCAGCCATTAGAAACAACAAATACCCACCATTTGCTTCAACATGGATGGAACTGGAGGGTATTATGCTGAGTGAAATAAGTCAATCAGAGTAGGACAAACATTATATGGTCTCATTCATTTGGGGAATATAAAAATTAGTGAAGTGGAATAAAGGAAAGGAGAGAAAATGAGTGAAAATATCAGTGAGGGTGACAAAACATGAGAGACACCTAACTCTGGGAAATGAACAAGGGGTAGTGGAAGGGGAAGTGGGCGGGGGGTTTGGGGTGACTGGGTGATGGGCACTGAGGGGGGAACTTGGTGGGATGAGCACTGGGTATTATGCTATATGTTGGCAAACTGAACTCCAATAAAAAAAATTTTTTTTTAATCAAACTTTTCTTTGGCTGGGCTGGGAAAGTGCTACCTGAAAAACACTTTTAGTTTTCAGTACCACATGCTTTCTTTCAAGTGCTGCAAAACTGGTGGTTTGACTTGGGCCAAACCCTCTGGCTCCATGTCCTCAGTGGTTTCTATACCCCAGTGTTTTGCTGACATCTGCCATTCTCTGGCTGTTGTCTTTCAGGAAGCAGTGCAGTCTATTGATAAATTCGTCATCTGGGTTCCAGGGTTTTACTTCCTCTTCCCTGGCACCTCCATTTCCTGGTATTTGAGCATCATAGTGTAATTGAGAGTCAGCAAATTCAATGAAGACTGACTTAGCATTTTCCTCCTTCCTGAACCTCTGAGCAGGAGAGAACATGAGACTATTGCATTCTCACGTGCTATACAGGCCCAGGGCACCTGGCACCTCCTTTGCCAGGGCAAAGGCTAAATTAAGGAAATGTGGAGTTCCCCTTCCTCATAAAATGCCTGACAGATGATAAAGATGGCTGGAGCTCTCCACAATGCAATGGGTGTGGAAAGCGTGTGACAAGGTGCAGTGTTGCCATGGATACTGAGAACACATGGACCGTGGATTTCTATCACAAAGTGGTGTCATATGGTGAAGTTAAGACCATTGAGAAGCAACAGGTGATGTCACTGGCCTCTAACCAGTGAAGTGTCCTAGTAACTGGGTTGTGAGGGAGGGAGGAGAGACGGGGAATGGGCAGCAAGGATCTAGTGCTGAAAAAACAAGAGCTTATGGTTCAATTGTGTGAAGGCAGAAAAAGGACCTAGAAAGGGTCTAAAGTGTCACACTGCAAGAGATAGACAATTCTTACTCTAGGGGGTGACCTGCCCTGCAGAGAATGTAAATCTTGTCACGCAGCCCCTCCCCTCCTTTGCCAGAGCACAGAAGCCCCTGTGCTTCAACAACATAGGCTCACTTCAGTGTCTCATTTCTAAGGCCCCACTGGCAGTGCAGATTCTGGGATTCCACCAGCACTCAACATGTAATCTGCCCTTTAGTTCTATCCTCAAGAAGGCAGTTTCTGGCCTTGGGGTGAGTACTAATCCACTGGATCTGTCAAAAGTAAGGCAGAAATATCTTGCTAATGTTGTGCCTCACATGCCCCTGCTCAGGCTATACCAATTCTGAGTCTGCAGAGGTGTCCACAACTACTCTGGTGCATGGATACAAGAAACTGCTAAACAAGGATCCACTGCTAGATGAGAAGCAATCCTGCAGTAAGACTATTGCCACACACCACAAAACTGACCCCACTGCCAATTCTCACCCCTTTCCATGCCTCACCCCTGCCTTCAAGTCCCACCCCCACTGAAACTCAACTTCTGGCCCAAGGGCCCCTACCAAGCACCACCACTTTACAAGCCCTGCCCTATGTAAAGTCGTTTGCACCCACCCAGACCCCATCCCCACCTAAGTCCAAGTTCTGAAGCCAAAGCTGGTGGGGTACCAGACCTGATCTAATGGGATCCCACTTCCAGGGGAAACTTATAGCCACCAGTCCCTGGGATGCCAGGGAAGATGGCAAGGGTCATTGGTGGGTATCCTCTGGTTGCTCTCTGTGCCCCAGGTCCTATGCCATACCTGATGGAGATGTGTCCAAGACAGAGAACCTGAGCACCAACCACAGCCACCATGTGTCTCTCCTCACTTCTGCCATAGTGCAGACTGGGCTGGGAGATGGTGGTGGCAGGAAGACGTTCTTGGGTGACAAACCCCCTATGGAGCTGTGCATGGCCTGCTCCCAGCTGCTCTCTAAGAAGTATGGCACATACCTACCCCCTCAAAAGGGGGCTTTTCTTCCTGCCTCCTGTCCCTGTCCCTGTTATGCCTGGAATGACTGTTTGATTCAAACTGAGGGCAGCTTACATTAAAGAACTGGATCTAGTGTGGCTTTGGATTTGCTCAAAGGGGACCAGCAGGCCCATCATGTGCCATGCCAGGCCTAGCAGCCATTGCAGTTCCTGTTGCATGTATCTCTTCTCCCACTGGACAGAAGCCATGCTGTGACAGTCACCAGTTGCTCTTCCCATTTGAATATTCCAGCTATCATTGCTCCTGGGTACAAAAGTAAAGCCCCACTGGGTTGGCAAGAAAGGAAAGCTCTTAGCCCTGTTTATTTTTTATTGTGCTGTATTCTAGGGGATGATGGCAAAAATACAGCTGCTTCCTATATTTCACAAGGTTCATGCCCTCTTCACCAAGAGACAGAAAACTAACAAAAGATTGCATTTTGCCATTATTGCCTTGACTTCTTGACCAAGGATTACTCACCTGGTACCCAAACTCCTTCTGGCTCTTTTATGAAGTATGCTTTTTTCCTTATAGGGAAGACGGAATATTCGCCCTGAGACCCACAGGATCCTAAAACACGATTTGGGAAAAGAACATGGGTAGGGCACAGGCAGCATACTGGAAGGTGTGCACAAATCTTGATAAAAATGCTGGTCTGAGTCAGGAGGACTGGAGTGAACTGAGATTTTGCATTTTGCAGTAACTATCGCTTTCAGTACCAAGGTTCTGAAGCCTGTAATTACTTCAGGACCAGAACTTCTGGGGCTTTGCTGACAGAACAGATTTCCTTTGTTTTATTTGGTATTCAAAAGAATAGACTTTTCTATAATGTTTTAACAAAAAAAAATTTAAAGAAAACAAAATATTGATTCAAAGGTTAACAGGCAAGATATTTGTAGACATTGGGCATCCCGGGTGGCTCAGTGGTTTAGCGCCGCCTTCAGCCCAGGGCCTGATCCTGGAGACTGAGGATCGAGTCCCATGTCGGGCTCCCTGCATGGAACCTGCTTCTCCCTCTGCCTGTGTCTCTGCCTCTCTCTCTGTTTGTCTCTCATGAATAAATAAATAAATAAAATCTTTAAAAAAAAAAAATATATATATATATATATATATATATATATATATATATATATATATTTGCAGACATCACCTCATTCCCTGTAACTGCAGGTGTTTCCTATGTCTGAGAAGGGGAACACAGACCTCAACAAACCTTAACACACTATTGAGAATCTACTGAATCAATCTCCTTCCACTGCCAAGAAAAAGCTGCTACCTGGTATTGTCAGAGAGTCACAGACCCCAGTTGGGACATTTTACCTCAGGGTTCTCATAACACCAGTTCACTGTGACTATGCAGTTACCACTCAGCCGCCTGTTATTACTAGTATCACAAGGTATCTCAAACGCATACCATGGAAAGAGGTTTTCTGGCTCTGTGATCCTGGAAAACAGCAAAAATTAAGAAATACCCCTGAAAACTTACAACGTTGTATTACTTTTAGGTGTAAAACATAATGATTTGCTGTTTGTATATAGTGCAATATGATCACAATAAAGCAAGTTAACAGCCATTACTACACTTAGTTACACATTTTTTCCTTGTAAGAGCTTTTAAGATCTCCCAGCACCTTTCAAAAACACAATATGGTATTAACGATAGTCGCCATGCTGTGCATTACATCCCCAGGAGCTATTTATATGTATGTTTTTGTATATAGTATGTATATGTAATATTTCCTGCTCCTGATGGTACTGACAAACTAAATTATAAAATCTCTTTGAGGAACTTGGTTTAGAGATAATTGTTTTTATAATTGAATACTCTTAACATTCTCAGGAATTAATAAAACAGAACTTTGAAAAACTTTAACAACAGTTAACTATGTTTCATATGTAGTAGTCAGTCCTAAATATGGTTCCCAAGATCTTGGGATAGCCTATAACCCCAGACTTATGCTAAATTAAGTATGTAAAGTATGTATAATGTGTTTTTGTTAAGAAAAAAGAGTCATTTTACCCTACAGTAAAATGACTGGTTTCAGAATGAGAAAGATGGAAATGTAGGGTGACACCTGAATGGGTATGAAAAGTAGAATGTTCACAGTAAAGAAATTTTACTTCTAGTGGTCAAAGCTGGCTAAAGTTTCATAGGTTTATTTATGATATTTTTAAAATGAGCTCTAATATTAAATAGTACACTGATGCAAAACTAGTATTTTATTTTCTCTGTTAAAATTGAAATCTGTTCTTACATTATTGGTCTGCTTTTAATAAGAGTTGGTAAAAGTTTTTCTTTACTTTTTGAATAATCCGCCTAAAAAGCAAAGCTTCTGTCTTATCAGAATGATTTTCTTTGCCTCATGTAGATTTTAATATTCTTTTTTTTTAATTTTTTATTTATTTATGATAGTCACACAGAGAGAAAGAGAGAGAGGCAGAGACACAGGCAGAGGGAGAAGCAGGCTCCATGCACCAGGAGCCCGATGTGGGATTCGATCCCGGGTCTCCAGGATCGCGCCCTGGGCCAAAGGCAGGCGCCAAACCGCTGCGCCACCCAGGGATCCCAGATTTTAATATTCTTAATTACTTGAGAAGTCTTCTTAATAACCTTTACAGATTTATTTATTTAAGGGAGCAGCAGTGGGTGAGGGAGACATGCAAAGGAGGCAGAGAGAGTCTTATGCAGACTCCATGCTGAGCATGGAGCCTGACTCAGGGCTCTATCTCATGACGCTGAGCTCACCACCTGACCTGAAACAAACAGTGGGACACTTAACCGACTCTGCCATTCAGGTGCCCTGAGAAGTCTTCTTACTTTTATTTATTTATTTTTTAAGACTTTATTTATTCATGAGACACACACACACACAGAGAGAGAGAGAGAGAGAGAGAGAGGCAGAGACACAGGCAGAGGGAGAAGCAGGCTCCATGCAGGGAAGCCGATGGGGGACTCGATCCCGGGACTCCAGGATCGCGCCCTGGGCCGAAGGCAGGCGCTAAACCGTTGAGCCACCCAGGGATCCCAGTCTTCTCACTTTTGAATAAAAACTAAACAAAACAAAACTAAGGTTCTTTATAATGTATCACCTCCTATATTTACTTAAATATTTTGCCACTTTGGTTAGATAACCAGGTTATGTTTCTCAATTACCGTAACATGGTATTATTTAACCAAGTGTTCAAATTTCCTGGCAACTTTGAACTTTTGCCATCTTAAACTCAAATCCTAAGTGATATATATTCTTGATTTCAAGCTTTCTTTTAGTTTTCCCAGTGACCCTGGAAAATCAGAGGATCTTTCACCTTATAAAAACAGATATGTGAGAGACAATTAGATTTATTTGATATACTGAGTTGCATTAGAAGCTTTATCAAATCAGAAGAGATGTCTAATCTTCCCTAGGTTAAATTTGCATAGGTAAGATGTTATTAATATATATTTAAATGGGTCGGAAATATCAGAAAGGGAGACAGAACATAAAGACTCTTAACTCTGGGAAACGAACTAGGGGTGGTGGAAGGGGAGGAGGGCGGGGGGTGGGGGTGAATGGGTGACGGGCACTGAGGGGGGCACTTGACAGGATGAGCACTGGGTGTTATTCTGTATGTTGGCAAATTAAACACCAATAAAAAATAAATTAATTATTATTTTAAAAATAACCTTGTTCTGAGCAGGTAAAGAA